>NW_021703779.1:91314133-91338972 GCF_005190385.1 Monodon monoceros | reverse complement strand
GCATTTAATCCATTTACATTTAAGGTAATTATCGATATGTATGTCCCGATTAACATTTTCTTAATTGTTTTGGGTTTGTTATTGTAGGTCTTTTCCTTCTCTTGTGTTTCTTGCCTAGAGAAGTTCCTTTAGCATTTGTTGTAAAGCTGGTTTGGTGGTGCTGAATTCTCTTAGGTTTTGCTTGTTTTTAAAGGTTTTAATTTCTCCATCAAATCTGAATGAGATCCTTGCTAGTTAGAGTAATCTTGGTTGTAGGTTTTTCCCCTTCATCACTTTAAATATGTCCTGCCACTCCCTTCTGGCTTGCAGAGTTTCTGCTGAAAGATTAGCTGTTAACCTTATGGGGATTCCATTGTGTGTTATTTGTTGTTTTTCCCTTGCTGCTTTTAATATTTTTTCTTTGTATTTATTATTTGATAGTTTGGTTAGTATGTGTTTTGGCGTGTTTCTCCTTGGATTTATCCTGTATGGGACTCTCTGTGCTTCCTGGACTTGATTAACTATTTCCTTTCCCATATTAGGGAAGTCTTCAACTATAATCTCTTCAAATATTTTCTCAGTCCCTTTATTTTTCTCTTCTTCTTCTGGGACCCCTATAATTTGGATGTTGGTGCATTTAATGTTGTCCCAGAGGTCTCTGAGACTGTTCTCAATTCTTTTCATTTTTTTTTCTTTATTCTGCTCTGCAGTAGTTATTTCCACTATTTTATCTTCCAGGGCATTTATCTGTTCTTCTGTCTCAGTTATTCTGCTATTGATCCCTTCTTGAGAATTCTTAATTTCATTTATTGTGTTGTTCATCTCTGTTTGTTTGCTCTTTAGCTCTTCTAGGTCCTTGTTAAACCTTTCTTGTATTTTCTCCATTTTATTTCCAAGATTTTGGATCATCTTTACTATCATTATTCTGAATTCTTTTTCAGGTAGACTGCCTATTTCCTCTTCATTTGTTAGGTCTGGTGGGTTTTTACCTTGCTCCTTCATCTCCTGTGTGTTTCTCTGTCTTCTCATTTTGCTTAACTTACTGTGTTTGGGGTCTCCTTTTCGCAGGCTGCACCTTCATACTTCCCATTGTTTTTGGTGTCTGCCCCCAGTGGCTAAGGTTGGTTCAATGCGTCTTCTAGGCTTCCTGGTAGAGGGGACTAGTGCCTGTGTTCTGGTGGATGAGCCTGGATCTTGTCTTTCTGGTGGGCAGGTCCACGTCTGGTGGTGTGTTTTGGGGTGTCTGTGGCCTTATTATGATTTTAGGCAGATTTGCTGCTAATGGGTGGGGTTGTGTTCCCGTCTTGCTAGTTGTTTGGCATGGGGTATCCAGCACTGGAGCTTGCTGGTCACTGAGTGGAGCTGGGTCTTGGCGTTGGGATGGAGATCTCGGGGAGATTTTCGACATTTGATATTATGTGGAGCTGGGAGGTCTCTTGTCGACCAATGTCCTGAACTTGGCTCTCCCACCTCGGAGGCACAGCCCTTACACCTGGCTGGAGTACCAAGAGGATGTCATCCACATGGCTTAGAATAAAAGGGAGAAAAGAAAGAAAAAAGAATATAAAATAAAATAAAATAATTTTATTCAAATCAAAAATAATTATTAAAGAATATTTTTAAGTAATAAAAAAAAGAAAGAAAGAAGAGAGCAACCAAACCAAAAAAACAAATCCACCAATGATAACAAGTGCTAAAAACTATACTAAAAAAAAAAATGGACAGACAGAACCCTAGGACAAATGGTAAAAGCAAAGCTTTACGGACAAAATCGCACACAGAAACATACACATACTCACTCACAAAAAGAAAAAAAGGGAAAAAAAAATATATATCGTTGCTCCCAAAGTCCACCTCCTCAATTTGGGATGATTCCTTGTCTATTCAGGTATTCCACAGGGGCAGGGTCCATCAAGTTGATTGTGGAGCTTTAATCCGCTGCTCCTGAGGCTGCTGGGAGAGGTTTCCCTTTCTCTTCTTTGTTCTCACAACTCCCGGGCCTCAGTTTTGGATTTGGCCCCGCCTCTGCATGTAGGTCGCCGGAGGGCGTCTGTTCTTCGCTCAGACAGGACGGGGTTAAAGGAGCCGCTGCTGATTCGGGGGCTCTGGCTCACTCAGGCCAGGGGCGGGGGGCGGGAGGGGCACGGAGGGCGGGGCGGGCCTGCGGCGTCAGAGGCGGCGTGACGTTGCAGCAGCGTGTGGCGCGCCGTGCGTTCTCCCGGGGGAGTTGTCCCTGGATCCCGGGACCCTGGCGGTGGCGGGCCGCACAGGCTCCCCGGAAGGGGGGTGTGGATAGTGACCTGTGCTCACACAGAGGCTTCTTGGTGGCGGCAGCAGCAGCCTTAGCGTCTCCCACCCGTCTCTGGGGTCCGCTCTGTTAGCCGCGGCTCGTGCCTGTCTCTGGAGCTCCTTTAAGCGGTGCTCTTAATCCCCTCTCCTTCGCGCACCAGGAAACGAAGAGGCAAGAAAAAGTCTCTTGTCTCTTCGGCAGCTCTGGACTTTTCCCCGGTCTCCCTCCCGGCTAGCCGTGGTGCACCAACCCCCTTTAGGCTGCGTTCACGCTGCCAACCCCAGCCCTCTCCCTGGGATCCGAGCAAAGCCCGAGCCTCAACTCCCAGCACCGCCCGCCCCGGCGTGTGAGCAGACAAGCCTCTCCGGCTGGTGAGTACTGTTCGGCCCTGATCCTCTGTGCAGAAATCTCTCTGCTTTGCCCTCTGCACCCCTGTTGCTGTGCTCTCCTCCGCGGCTCCGAAGCTTCCCTGCTCCGCCACCCGCAGTCTCCACCCGCGAAGGGGCTTCCTAGTGTGTGGGCACTTTTCCTCCTTCACAGCTCCCTCCCACTGGTGCAGGTCCCGTCCCTATCCTTTTGTCTCTGTTTATTCTTTTTTCTTTCGCCCTACCCAGGTACGTGGGGGGTTTCTTGCCTTTTGGGAGGTCTGAGGTCTTCTGCCAGCGTTCCGTAGGTGTTCGGTAGGAGCTGTTCCACATGTAGATGTACTTCTGATGTATTTGTGGGGAGGAAGGTGATCTCCATGGCTTACTCTTCTGCCATCTTGAAGCTCCTCACCAATAACTTTTTAAATGAATATGATAATGGTTAACATTTACTAAATGCTACCTAAGTGCTCAGAACTGTTGTAATTATTTTCTTTACATACATTACCTCATTTAACCCCCATAACGGCCTATGAGTTAGGTACTATTATTCTCATTTTGCAGTTATGGGAGCTAGGGTACAAGAAGGTTAAGTGTGCAAAGTCACACAAAGTAGCCAGTAATGCAGCCAAATATCGTCTGAAGGTGTTGCTATCTTTTGTTTGGTCTGTGCAGCGTTTTTTTAAATTAATTTGTTTTCAACATGTAAAAAGAAAGACAATTTACGGTTTTTAAAAGATACAGATTTTTCTGCTTCTTTTAAAATATATGCCCAAATCTAGCTACACTTGGCATGTTTTTCCACATGGCAATATTCAGCTGGACTTAATGAGCCTCTGCTTTAGACAGAGCATAGGCTCTCATAGACTTCAATGCCTACCCAGCCTTCTTAACTCATTTATGTTATCTGATTGTCCTTGTAGGGATATGAGTCACAATGCTTAAGACATGGGACATACCTACAGTTCTCAGGGAATTTTAGAGAAAGACAAACATAGATAAAACAGTAATAAATAATACAACTTATAATTTAATAATACACTTACAATTGAAGGCACAGTTTAAAATTATAGTTATGAACTGGTCATTTTTACAACAGATGGCTTACATTGAAGAGTGGGTGAAAATAGAATCATAGGCAGAGTTGATCTGCTTTATGAAAAATAATACTCCAATAATAGTAGTGCTCACTATGTGCTAGGCATTGTAATAAATGCTTTACATGAGTATATCTCTTTGAATCCTGTCAAGAACCCTTTGAAGTAGATGAATATTATTCCCTTTTTACAGATGAGGAAACTGGTGCCCCTACCAGTTTGGTGATTTGTTTAAGGACACACAGCTACTCAGTGACTCAAGAACGCTGAGCTCCTGATTTCTGGTTCAGTGTCCTTTACAGAGCAGTTTCAGAAAGAGCTGAAGATCTGGGCAGTTTCCCCATTCTCTAAGGACAGTTTGTAAACTGAGGAGCTAACAGTGTTGCAGAGAATTTGCAAGTAGGATTTGCCTCAGGTGTTCCAGAGTTGCCTCTCAATTTCTTTCAGGGAGCTGTTGAATAAAAGATGAGACAGATCAGTAGTGGTAAAAAGAGATCCCAAAAGTTAATCAGTACTACAGATTGTTCTGGATTGAAATTGATGTTATTGCCTGTGGAAAAACTCCTAAGTCCAAAGTGTATCCAATCACCTGTCTATTATAAACCTCAGTAAATAACCTGTGGGTCAATGGAGACCTCACTCTTCACTCTGGCCAGTGCATGATCTATGTCTCCAGCCCTGAAGAAATGCAGTTTCTAAAAAGTGATTCAGTTAAACTTTTTTTTTCTTAAATGGCAAGCCATCTATTTATGAACTGGTTTACTGAGATAATCCCCTTAAGCTGTAGAGAGCAATTTATATAGGAAAGAATATCAACAACATTCTTGATTCACAGAAGTAAAAAATAGCCTCCTTAAATTTAATCTATGTTAATTAAATATATTAAGGCCTCTGTTAGCTTGTGTTCTTAAAATAGTAGATTGACAGCCTTACCTCGTTAACTGAGTGTTCAGCACAAAGTCCCCTGCTGAAAAATCTCAATAATGCATAAACCCAGGAGATTCCATGCTGAATTCTTAGTGTGTTGGGTTAGTTAGTGGGTGGATTCTTGGGATCATTATCAAATACTGGTGGCAGAGAGATGTGTAAGACAGACCACCAGGTTCAGCCTTCTAAAGAGCTCTGAAGACCTCTGCTCACTGGAAATAATGAAGTGAGAGGATACCAAGGGAGTCACAGGGCAGAGCAAATAGAAGACTCTTCATTGCCAAACCCTTGGGGGATATTCTTTCTGTACCACCCAGCCTTGAGAGCTTTTTAAAAATATTAACTTATTTTAAATGTGATATGGAGACAAATCTAGTATTTTTTTACCTGTATGTGCTATAATACTACTACTGTGTCCCCATCGGCTATGACGTGCACTACAAGTAATATATTAATAGTAACATATAAAATGTGTGGATTTCTTAATATAAATAAAGCAGACTCAAGGTTATTCCTTGTATCAGTCAGGATCTCAGCAAAAAGCATATGGCACACTCAAAAGACTAATAAAAGAGAATTTAATAAAGTGACCATTCACAAAAGTGTAGGCATCCTCCCTGGGCACAAAACAGAGTAGAAAAAGGTAGACAGTCAATCTGGAAGAGCAAGAAGAATATCTAGCACATCCCTTAACAATATGTTAGCCCAAATGCAGTAATAGACAAACCCAAAATTTCAAGGGCTTAACATGATAAAGGTCCAATGAGGGTCCATGGGGGAAGTAGGAGCCTCTGTTCCATGCAGTCATTCAGGGACCCACGTTCCTTCCATCAAGTTAGTGTGATGGCCTAAGGCTGAGGTCAGCAAACTTTTCTGTAAAGGGCCAAGTAGTAAATACTTTTAGGCTTGTGGGCCATACAGTCTCTGTCACAACTACAACAACTGTTGTAGCGCAAGAGCAGCTATGGATAATACTTAAATGAATGAGTGTGGCTGTATTCCAATATATATATTTACAAAAAAATAGGTGGCAGCTGGATTTGACCCCTGGACCATAGTTTGCCAACCCTGGCCTAAGGCATCATCACAGTCTTTCTTAGAATTCTCTGCGTCTGAGGGCAAATAAGAGGAGAGAAAGTATGTGGAGGATTGCATGTGTTGCTTGTTACTTCCAACTTTGCTGTAAACCGTTGTTTCCCAAAGGATGTTCCATATATGTAACACATGCACTGGAGACTTTCTTAGAGGAAAACTGGGTCTGAGGCCATATGAATTGGGAAATATGTTTAGTAGATTCTCCCTCTGCATTGAGATTTATAATGGATATTAATATATCAAAGGCTCTGAAAAGTCCTTCAGTATATACATTTTTTAAAAAACTTTGGTGAATGCTGCTTTATAATAAAGTCACTGATACTAACCTGCATTCTGAGTGGGAGATGAAGGAAGCAGGGTTACAGGTAATGCTGGGGGTATTATTTGCAATCCCAGATGTGCTCGTGGGAATTCCTCATGCATGAAAACTTTAAAAAATTAATTGTAAAGCCAATACATGAACATAGTTAAAAATAAAATTCCTTCCCTACCGCCTATACCAATTACTTGCTTACTTCAATTTCTGTATATTATGTTTGTATGCCTATTACTGTGCTCTGCCTCATGCCTCTGGCGTGCTGTCCCTCATGCCACCTTCACGTTCAGCTTTAATTTGGATTCCAAAGACATTTGTTTGTTTCATCCCTCACTGTAGTATTGCCAATGCCTACAATACCATTTGACACATAGTGGATACTCACTCAATAAATGCTGCATAAATGAAATCTTGTGCTGTCTGGTAGACTAGATTTCTTCTTAGTATCCACAGCTATCGATTCTATCTATCTCTCTATCTCTATCTGTATCTCTCTCTCTCTCTCTCTCTCTCCATCCAATAGTCTATTCCAGTTCCAAGCACCCTCCAGTTAGGACAGGTCATTTAGGGTATCAAACACAACCTCCCTATTATTTAGAGCACTGATTCAGAAACCCAGATGATAATAAAAATCACCCAGGAGGGGTTTAGAAGAATATAGATTTCCAGGTTTCCAGAATCAGAATTTCTAAGGATAGGATCGGGGAATCTGGAACTTTGAAAAACTCAATTGTTTTTTCAAATGCATAAATACATAAATATTTAATTCAAATACATAAACGTTTAATTAAAGATTGTTGGGTACCAACAGGGAACAAAAGAGACTAAGTTCTTTATTTCATGGAGTTTGTATTCTAGTAGGGGAATCAGCAAATAAAATAGTTAACAAATATGTAATATGTCAGGTAGCATTAAGTCCTATGGGGGGAAAAATATAAAGCAGAGTCGTGGGGCACAGAATGTCAAGAATGCACATAACGTTTTAAGTAGGGTGGTCAATGAAGGGTGCTGTTTTTTCTCTGATTTCCACCACCTCCCCATTCCCACCAATTCATTCTCTGCCCATTTTCGCTTTGCTCTATACCTGTGATAGCCAGTCTCCAAGATGACCCCAAGTGATTCTCAGCTCCTGCCATTGACACCCTTGTGTGGTCATCTCCCACATTGACTCAGAATCCATCTGTATGACCAAGAAAATATGGCAAAGGTGACCGTGTGTGATTTTCAAGGCTAGGTCTAAAAGACATTGCAGCTTCCACTCTGACCTCTTTTCCCACTCTGTGGGAAGCTAGGTGCCATGTCAGGAGGACACTCCAGCAGCCCTGTGGAAAGGCCCACATGAGGAAGAACTGAGATCTCCTGTCAACAACCAGCATCATCTGGTCTATCCTATAAGTAAGCCACCTTGAAAGGGAAGCCTCCAGCCCTAAGTAAGCCTACAAATGACTGCAGCCCCAGCTGACACCTTGATGGCAATCTAATGTGAGACACAGGGCCTGAACCACCAAGATAAGCTGCCCCCACATTCCTGACTCACAGAAACTGTAAGACAAAATAAACATTTATTACTTGAAAAGAATCTCATCACTCTGATGCTTCGTTAGGTTTAGAAACCCAGGGTTTGAGCGTTCTTCTCAACCTTTTTTCTTCATAAGCTTTGACATGAGATGAAAATTCACATACACAACACAAAGAAAATTTTTAACAGTGGCTAGTTCTGAAGAAGGAGACTGGAGTGTATCCATGGGAGAAGTAGGAGTCTGTATATATATATGTACATCCCAGAGCATGTCTCCAACCCTACAAATAAGGTACTAAGCTAAGGGAACTAAAAAACTCAGGCAACATGAACAATCCAGGAAGGGGTGGAAGAATCCAGCTTCTATTATTAACAAGCATATGCGGTAGTGACCAGGTTTCTTTTAGACCCTCATAGCACCCTAGGCATAACTCTAGCTCTGAAAAAATGCTATGATATTTTAAGATTACATGTCTGGACCTGACTAAGCTGAGCTATTTCCAAGGCCTAACTAGAGTACCTGGCACAAAATAGATGCTCATTAAAGCTTGCTGAAGTGAACTGAATAGCAGAGCCATCAAATTATGAGGACTAGGATACAGAATTAGGGCCAGACTGGCAATGACAGTGGTGTTGTGATGACTATAGACTAGAAAGTTGAGTTAGGGTTCTTTAAATGCTCCTCTTTTCTCAGCTATTATTTATCTTAATCCTAGGGGTTGGAGCCTGGCTGAAGCTGCAGGTGGTAAGCAAATGGCCCCCAAAGGGAAAGCCACAAAAGCTGGAAACCAGGTAGAGGCCTGACTGGTATATTAAGATACCTGAAGAAAAGATAGTGTTGGAATAGGTAAGGGCACCTACTCTATACCAGAATACAAATAAGAATGTTAAAGAATTTTCTAAGAATCTCAGATACTATGTTAAGTTTCTAAACTCCCACTGATTCTGATGATAAAAATTCTCTTCCCCAGGCAGCTCAGAAAAAAAATCTTTGAGGATAATATTATTTTCTTACATCTTCCATTCAAATTAGTCCAGATTCTTGCGATCAGCAATTTGTAGCCCTTGAAATGTTAAGAAGAAGCATACCAGGCATCACAGATTAGTGGTGTTCCCCAAAGAGGTAGATTGTTACACCTGCCCACCCAGACCAGCGTTTTCACTACAAACCAAATTGGGGGGGCAGGGAACCTCCCTAATTCCTGAGACAAGCACCATCAAAATGATTGAAAAATCTACCGTCCAAATCATTCATGTCTTAATACCTAGAGATGCTCTTCCCCTTCAGCCTAGCTGAGTGAAGAAGGCACCTCCCTGGAGATGGCAATTAGATTAAAAAGTCTGGAGCCTTCCCCTTGATTACTTAAAATGACACTAAGTCCTTGAGCTAACTTAGATAGGTGGTAATGGTATCCAGGGGACAGACAACTCAGAAAAGACAACTTCATTACACTTTCTTTCCAGTTTACTTAACGCTTTGAAAATACTTTTGTAAATTTTATTGAAGAGGCTGCAAGCTTTTTAAAAATGGATCAGAGAGCTCTCTCCTGATTTCAAATAGCTGAATGAAATTCTACCAAGGGCTGATAATAACAATCTTTCTGTGTCATGGATGGTCAACCCTTACTTCCACCCTTTGAGCAAGCGTGAAGTTCTAATCAGTATAATGAATGAAGTAGTTATTAACATTTCGAAAAAACACCTGAAATTGCTGCTCTTTCGTGAATTATAGTGGTAGATTCTAGCTCTTTTTCTTTGGTCAGACTGCTCGTCCAGGCACTTTGTGATTAACAAGGCAGGAGGTTATTTACCAAATAGATAAATGAGGGGGCTGTTTACTAAAGAATTCACTCACCACCAGGAGCCTTCTCTCTGTGTTGAAAATAGGGTTTGATTTATACCCTTTTGACAATTACCTTCGAAGACTAAACTGTCAAGCACACCTGTATTTTAGGGACCATCCTATTAGAGATTTATGAACAGTAAACAAATGTGTAGAATATCCATTCCAGGTATACATACCTCAGATAACTTTAGCTCCCTCCCCACCACCCCACAAGTCGCTTAGCCTGGTTGTCTCAGTTTCCTGGTTGTTCAAGTGGGATAATGATACTTTCCTACCTCAAAAAGGTGTTTTGAGAATTCAGCAGTTAGTGAGCTGCTTCGAAGATGAACTGCCTTGTTTTCAGGATCTTTTTGCTTCTAGTCTGGCTCGGTTGCTACAGCAGTTAAACATATAATGTTGTAAATATGACATGTTTGGTTTTCACAAAACCGTACTCTCTTGGAAACAAAATTTGCTTAAAATATTTTCCCACTTCTCTGCCTTTGGTCTGTGTGGGACTTGGGGTTAATTAGCATCCACAAGCTCCTATCTAAGCCTTTTCGAAGGAGTAATTAACTAGTGTATACTTTGTCAGATTCTAATGAGAACTGATAAGGAGTCTTTTTACCAGGTTTTATTTTCTCTCAGGGGAGGATATATTATTTTAGCAAACATTTGTTTTTTCCAAGAAGACAATATTTGTTGATTTAACCCATGTTTACTAAGCACCTTTAAGGCCTATACGGGGATACGGAAGAATACAAAAGAAAAATTTTAAAAGGCGCTGATGGATCTGAGAAGGTTAAGCTAGTTATAAAAAATGGTAAACCACAAACATTATGCATATGTCTGAAGGAACTCTCCAGTAAATGAGCAGTGAAGTGGGCATAAGATAACAGGCTTGACTAATGTAGAGGCCTTGCTTTGGATAGTAATGAACAAGATGATGTGTGTAGGATGGACTTTGGAGGGATATATAAAGGGCTTAATCAGGAAAGGAGAGCTTAATCAAGGAAGAGGGTGGGGAAACGGGGAGAAGGAGGCTATAGGGAAAAGAGTGCTGGGCTGAGATTCAGAAGAGCTGTGTTTAGTCCTGATGCAAACTTCATTCTGCAGCTTCTTGCCCTTGGGTTGGTCACTTCCCCTCTCAAAACTTTAGGTCACCCCTCCACATTGCAGGGGTTGGGACCACATAAGGGACTTCCAACCAGGGCATTCTAGAATTTGAGAGCTTTCTCAGAGAAGTGAGTTTTAAATTTTAAATCCAGTCAGGTTCTCAAGTTCTCAGTAGGTCTCATGGCTGAAGAGTGAAAGATTACAGGGGTGAGGAATGAACCTTCTGAAGGCCCCTCCATTAAAGCTCAGGACCAGAATAAGGAAACACCAGTCATGGAGAAAAATATACATGAGAGAAAATACTGTATCAACTCCATTAAATTGGGGCTTCCCTAGTGGCACAGTGGTTAAGAATTATCTGTCTTCAAGAGTCCCCTCTTAGGGACTTCCCTGATGGTGCAGTGGTTAAGAAGCCACCTGCCAATGCAGGGGACACAGGTTCGAGCCCTGGTCCGGGAAGATCCCACATGCCGCGGAGCAACTAAGCCCGTGCACCACAACTGCTGAGTCTGCGCTCTAGAACCCATGAGCCATAACGACTGAGCCCACGTGCCACAACTACTGAAGCCCCCGTGCCTAGACCCTGTGGTCCACAACAAGAGAAGACACTGCAATAAGAAGCCCGCACACCGCAACGAAGAGTAGCCCCGGCTTGCCGCAGCTAGAGAAAGCCCGCACGCAGCAATGAAGACCCAATGCAGCCAAAAATAAATAAATAAAAAATAAATAAAATTTTAAAAATTATGCAAATCCGTTAGATTTGGGGAGAGGTGATATCATGTAGTAGAAAGAACATAAGCTTTGGATTTGACTAGACCTGGCCAAGGTTTGAATCCCAATTTATCCACTTGGTTATGATTTCAGGCAAGTTCCATAACCTCTCTGAGCCAAAACTTTCTAACTCTTAAATTGGAATAATAATACTATATACTTAATAGGCTTGTTTTGAAAACTGAATGAGTTAATCTGAGCAAAGCATGTTTTACCCACCTGGCTTGCCATAAACACTCACTAAATGGTAGCCATTTATAGCTCCCAATTACTGGAGCCCTGGTTTGGCTTGACTGTTTTGCTAGACAAGTTAGATTACACAAAGGGGCCTCTTTAGCCCCTCCTTAGAGACTGAGCTTTTATCATCTTTAAATTGAGGGCCTCCGTGTCAGCTTACACAACAGCCCCTTCCCCCAGCGCTTAGACTTCCTCCACTCCCCTCCCAGGAAACAGGTTTTGAGGCATCTCTGCTATTCTCAATTTGTCAGTATCTGGATTTGCCTGGTCCCAGTCAATCTAGATGTAGAGAGTTGGACCATATCCTTGTCCTTCAGATGCCTGTGCGTATATCTGATTTAATTCCTGTCAATATCAAGAGTTTTCACTGGATACTGAGGAAGCCACTTCCCGTACCAGGCAGTCCCGACCACCCTTCCACTCATTCACAGGGGCTTACTGGGGGCCTCTGCTGGGGTAAAGACTGGCTCTGTTACTCAGATATGTTAGGCAAAGATCTGTTTGGCGATTAGTTTGATTAGATAGGAGTTCCACACAAAAGGGGGCTTGTGCATTTATTGTAGTTACTGAGATGAAGGGAGCCAGGTACTGCTGTGGGAAGCTGCCTCATTGAAAAGAGAGGCCATTCTTTGATGTTGAGAGGCCCAGCCTTGCTCAATGAGAGAAAATGACTTAGTTTCCTTGATTTTGCAAAGCACTTGAAAAGCGCTTTAACCAACCAACCCCTTAGCTTGTCTTGTACAATGCTTGTTTGAGGGTGGGGATTTAAGTCTGCGCAGAGGAAGCAAAGCAGAGATTTCATGTTTTACTTGTTTCCCATGATCTCAGCGGCAGCTGAACTGACTCTCCGGCCACCCCTACCCCGGCTTTTGTTGTTTCTCTTTTTTCCATCTTTTACACTTAGTCACACGCTCTTCTTCCCCACCTCCCATGCTGGTCTTTTTTCCAAATAGCGCCTCTGTCATGGTCTACATTGATCTAACCCATACCTCCCCATGGCACTCACCCATTTTATTTATTTATTTATTTTTGACACATGCAACCCCTCACCATACATACGCCTTGCATTCAAGCTCTTCTCTATATGCTTAGTTATTTGTGTGACTGGAAGAAAAGAAATTATATAATCCTAAAGAGTATAGGTTTGCCTTTGGGAGCTGTACTGTACTTCATATCAGAATAGGAGTGTTTCTGGGACTTCCCTGGTGGTCCAGTGGTTAAGACCCCACGCTTCCAGTGCAGGGGGTGCGGGTTTGATCCCCCGGATGGGGAACTAAGATCCCACATGTTGTGCGGCATGGCCCCCCCAAATTTTTTTTAATTAAAAAAAGAAAGAGGACTGTTTCTGATCTTGCAACAGCCAGCAAAATAAATTCGGAAGATGTTCTATGAGGAAGGCCTAAAAGTGTGAAAGCCTGAGAAGTGGTTCACTTTCCCTTCTCTCTGCTTTGTGTGTCCACTACTCTGTAGTGAAGGTGGACAGTGTCAGCCCTCAAACTGATTCTAAAGACAAGCTTAAGCTAAGTGGAGTGGCTCCGTCCCTCCCCCATCCTGTTCTTCTCCTCCCTGTCTTTCATCTCATCATGTATGGAACATACTTGGCACTGGGCCTGGCAAAATAAATGATAGTTTAACCAACCCCTGGTATTTCTTTTCCCCTTTCCCTGCTTTACTTTTCATCATAACACTAGTCACCATCTGCCATACTATATATTTTAGTTCGTTTCTTTGTTGTGTCCTTTCTACACCCCCCAATACCCCCTCCCTCCACATACACAATGTAGGTTCCACAGAGGCAGGAGCTTGGGGGTTCAATGCTGCACCACTAGCCTGGCACTTGGTAGTTGCTCAGTGCATATTTGTTGAATAAAATAAGTAGCTTTTGTCTGCTCTTCTCTGGGTCGTTGGATTATGCGGACACTCTGCCGAAGATCCCAACGAGCTCACTTCTCCCAAGTGAGGAACTGCACTCGCCATCTCACTCTTGGTATCAACCGTACCTATGGGAAGCTGAGAAATCACCCACCTCAACACCAAGGAGACAACAACCACAATGATAGCTCAAAGCTCTTAAGTCAGCTAAAAGTGCCTTGCTCTCAAGTGCAGGTTTTTGTTATCTAGATGTCCAGAGCAATGGATAAAATGAGACAGCATTTACCTAGAGAAGATAGATCTTTGCCCAGAAGATGCATGATTGGGGGCAGTTTGGGAGGCTGGCTGAAACAATGGTGCAGAAATCTAAGAAAGCAATCAACTAAGCAAGGTTAGGAGAGAAGGCAGAGAGGGCTGAATTCTTGTTTCACATCTGAGTGATTTCAGCTGCTCTTGTCGAAGGAGGGAGTGTTTTTCTTGCATAAAATCTCCAGCCCTGCATCTGGCCTTATTGTCTGTCTTGCTGTGCTTTGGCTCAGAGATGCTGCTCCAAATGGAAAACTTGCCCTTTGAATGGCTTTACTTGAAAACTTCTAATTTGCTAGAGCCAATTAGTTGTTGAAATTTCACAGGAAGTCAGAGTATCTCAAGGTTGAAAGTTTGAGAGGCATTTAGTGCAATGATTCTCAAACTGTGCTTCATGAATGTAAGTTAGGTACAGTCTCTTTCTTTGGCAATTAAAACACTGGCTGTTGCCAAGTGTTGGCAAGAATGTGGGAAAATGGTAGATCTCAGACCTTGCTAGTGGGAGTGGAAATTGATGTAGCCTTTTATTGGGTAATTTGGCAACATATGTCAAAAATTTAAATTCACGTACTCTTTGACCCGTCAATTCCACTTATTGGAGCTATCCCACAAATATACCATATTTCATTAATTCTAAGATGCACACTTATATTATAGATGTGCATTTTATCCATATCTTAATATTTGTGCAATTGGGATGCACCTTTGATTCAATGAAATACGGTACTTCCCCACATTCACAAGAAGTTACCATATAGATTTTTATTGCAATGTCACTTGTAACAGTAAGATCAAGAAAAGCATAAATGTCCATAGATAGAATACTGGTTAACTAACTCACATTCATCCCAAATAATATCCTATGCGGTTACTTTAAAAATTAGGTTGATCTATATGTGATGATTCAAAAAAATTTTCTGAGGTATATAATTAAGGGGAAAAGTTAAGGTACATAATATCATGTTTAGAAAAACCTTTGTGGAAAAAGAAACCTGTTTTAATAAGATGCTATATATGTATTCTGACATATATGTACAAATCTATTTTTGGTAGGCTGTGTAAACAACTGTTATCAAAGATTTCTTTTGGGGTGAGGGTTGGCTAGTGGAAGGGTTTTGCTTTTCATTTTGTACCTTTATTATACAGTTTGAATTTTCCTAATATGTTCCTGTATTGCTGTGTTTTCTTAAAAACCAAAAAAGGTTTCTGAGAGATGAATTATGGTTCTTTTTTCCCTTTTTTACACTTCTCTGTATTAAAAACACACAATAGATGTTATTTAAAAAAGGAAATCAGTAAGACAGCCCCTGTCTCAGTAGAGTTCTTAGTGTGATGAAACAGAGAACAAATGCTTTACTAGGTCCAATAATAGAGATTTGAACAAAGTGCTGGACGGGGAAAGCATGGAGGGGAAACTGATTTGGTGTCTCCAGAGGTGTCAGGAAAGTGTCACAGAAGAGGTGACATTTGAGCTGAGGCTTGGTAGAGCAGAGGACATGTGGTGGGAAGCATTCCAAGAAGAATAGACAGCACCTGTAAAGGCACAGTGCTAGTTCTAGGAGTGTTGGGAGGTTCCGTGTGGTCGGAGACTGTGTCTGTGGGCGAGCGAGTGTGGTGAGTAATGAGAACAGATGAGTGCATACTGTGTGCTGGACACTGGGCTAGGTGCTTTGTGTTTTTCACCTCCAATCCTTAGAAGGGTATTCAGGAATGTATGGCCTTGAGAACATCGATGGTGGTAAGGAGAGCCCAGGGTTTCAACGTGAACCGAATTGGGTTCCAATGCAAGCAATTTAGTCTATCCGATCCTTCCTTAAAGAGTTGTGATGAGGTTTTAGGGAAGCTGTATATAATGTGCTTGACATATAATCAGAACCTATACAAGTTAGCTGCTATTAATATTCTCATTCTTATCGTTCCTTCCTTCCCAAACCTAATGTAGTGCTGCATATACAATAGGAACTCAGTGAATCCCTGCTACTGAATGATTTATGAGAGAGTCAGGTAGGTGTATGGTAGGACATGATATGACAGAGCCCTCACCTCCTCGTCTCCTCCAGCCCTTAATACTATACAGGTCAGAATATTTTGCCTGAGAGAACCTAGTACATACCCTCTCTGGATATGTGAGGAGACAGAACTCCTACATCTAATAAAATAGGAGTTGTATTATTTCCCTGTGAAGCTGATCTCTCCCAAGGATTTTAGACTACATGGATGATAGAGAATAAAAAGTAAAAATGGAAAACCACCAATGCAAATCAAATTTAAGGCAAAGTCTGTTAGCTTCAATAAACAAGGCAGTGTAGGACCAACACCAGGACTGAAGCAGGCAGACCCTAAAACATGGCTGCTATGTCATGAGAATTGAAGCTAGAAGTTGAAAGTCCCCACTTTGTCATTTATTAGTGGTGTGACCTTGAACAAGCCACTTCCCTATGGAGAAATAGTCCTTCTCTGCTCTCACCTATAAAATATGGGTTGGATTAGAGTTAGTTAGGGTCAGCAAACTGCAGCCAAATGTAGTCCACCACCAGTAAAGTTTTGTTGGAACACAGCTATGCCTATTCATGTGGTATTATCTATGGTCGGTTTTGCAGTTACAATGACACAGTTGAGTAGCTGTGACAGAGACTGTATGGCATACAAAGCTGAACACGTTTACTATTTGACCCTTTACAAAAAATGTTAGCTGACTGCTTATTGACGTGTAAGGTCTCTTCCACCTCTGACATTCTGTGATGCTGCTAAAGGCTTAATGCATGAGACTATTTGCAAGCATTAGGTTCATCTTAAAAACCGTTCATAAAACTTGGAAATTTTCCAGAGGCCCCATCTATAAATTTGTTACTAATGCAACAACTCTTTTTGAAGCATTTGCTGTTTACTACGGACTGTACTGGTTCTGAGGTGCAATGGGGAGCAAAACCAGACATGATCCTGGCACTCAAGGAGCTTACAGTCTACTAGAAGAGACAGTTTTTAACAGAACCTCAGCACATCTTTCACTTTGGAACGCAAAGCCAACTAATTATTTCATAGCTGGTTGATGACTGACCAGGTTTACCTATGGGTTTATGAACATCTTCATTCATTCATTTATTAGTTTGTTCATTCACTCATTCATTCAGCACATATTTATAGGGTTCTTACTGTGTGCCAGGTGCTGGGCTGGGCTAGATACTGAAATATGCTAATGAAAAACATGGACAAATTTCCTGTCCTAGTTGACCTTACATTCTATTGGGGATGATTTATGTTCATCAAAAATCCACAAATAAATATATAATTTTCAACTGTAGTAAATGCTCTAAAGGAAAGGAACATGGTCCTAAGACAGCATATAACAAAGGAATATGCTCTAGACTGGAGAGGTCAGAGAATGATTTCTGAGGAAGCGTTTCGGCTAAAATTTGTAGGATGAGTAGGATTGATAATCTAGATAGTACTAGTGAGATCTGTTTCTTTACTTGGTTGATGGAAATGGAGTTTGGGGCATCTAAATCAGTATTTTTCAAACTGCAGGTTGAATGAAACCCATTCTTTTTTTTTTTTTTTTGATCAATTGTATGGATCCTGACCAGCATTTGTTTCCTAATACAATAGAGTGGAATGGACAAGACAGGAGTAGAAATGAATGAAACTTTCGTATTGCATTACTGGAAATAATTGTTTTGTGAAGCTATGTAAAATGCATTTCTTACTGTGAGTCAGTCTAGAAAGTGGGAGCCACTGATCCAAAGGATCTGCCTTGTCTCTATAAAGTTACAGTTTATCAGATAACAGCTCTGTTCTTTAGTTGCCTGCCTTTAAAGGCAGAGGGATGTGTTCTTCAGGTCTGTTTCCTTTCATGTTCCTTTCAGACAAAGCATGACAATGAGTGAGAGAGCATAAGCCATCATTTACTGAGTTCCTACTTTGGTGCCGGACAGTGCTTTGTGTAAATTATACCATTTAATCCTCACAGCTATCCTGCAAGATTGACACAATTCATTATCCCCTTTTCAGTTAATGGTGCTTGAGGCTCAGAGAGGTTAAGAAACTAGCCCATGGTCACACAGCCAGTAAATTTTTCTCGCCTAAGTAGTTAGTAACAAGATAAACACAAATAAACTCAATTTGGTACTGTCTGAACATTCAACCGATAAGTTAGAAATTAGTCAAATTTGAAATGCTGGT
This sequence comes from Monodon monoceros, assembly GCF_005190385.1. Taxonomy (NCBI): domain Eukaryota; kingdom Metazoa; phylum Chordata; class Mammalia; order Artiodactyla; family Monodontidae; genus Monodon; species Monodon monoceros. Next base: position 91,321,078 of record NW_021703779.1, on the reverse strand, counting down.
TGAGAACCTCCTAAGGTATCACCTGTTTGATGATACAAGTTCTGTAGACCATTCAGTTGAGTCCATCTCTCTGTCTCTTCTCCTTTCTAGATAAAGTGTTTCTTAATTCCTGAGCTGCTTAGATGGAATTTGGATCCACTTAATTCCAACACGGCAAAACTCATTCTTTGCAACTGAAAAGAAAGCATCAGAAAGTATGACACTGATGCCACACCATCAGTCCCCTAGCCCTGCAAATCTCCAAAAAAAAGTCAGTAAAGAAGGGAAATTTGTGAATAATAGACTCCTGTAAGGTCACAGTAGGCAATAACAGAGTGATCAATTCTCCAGGCTGGGAGATACAAACAAAAGATGCACGGCAAGTGAAACTACAAAAGAAGGCCTCTGGGAGGAGACTCTGATGCTATCATTAAAAGACTCCAACTGGTTCCATTTAATTTTCTGAAACAAAATAGATTAGCAGGTGCCTCCTCATATTCTTACTCCAATAATTTCATTCTTCTTTAACATACAGTGAGAATGGAGGGGGCAGGGAGAAATCCTTCAATGACTAAATAGAAGGAAATTAATAGCCTTTTAGGTCAGAGAATTATAATTCTAAAGGCAGATTTTCCTTAGCCAGATAATGAGCTGCAGTTAAAGAGAAGATTGGAATAATGTGAAGATAATTTCACAAGTGCCCCTTTTCAGGACCCTCTGTTTTAAAGTGGCAATCTGCAGTGTGATGTGATGAAAAATTACTTTGGAGTGGGTGTCATAAAAACTTGGTTTGGCTATTGTCTCTAATCCAAGTTTGGATAAACTTCGGAAAGTAAGTTCACTTCTGTGAGCCTCAGTTTCCTCATCCTGTAAAACAGCAATGAAAACAAAACACCTGACGTAACTCCCGGTGTTGTTGTGAGGATCAGGTGACAATAATGAGTAAGAAATGTGTTTTATAAACTGAACACTTCTATAACAGTATAAGGTGTGAAGATGATACATCAGGTTCTTAAGAATTTACAGTGGAAAGTCCAGAATCCTCAGAAGAGGCTTTGATGCAGCTAATAATGTGGCCCGACCTCATCTCTCTACCCTTCCCATTCGTGCCCTTATGAGACTTCTCTGCTCTATTTACATGGTTCCATTTGCTCTCCTGTGAATAAAACGTTATCTTCGTGCCTCTGTTACTTGACTTATATTGTTCTTCCTGCCTTTTGCCCGTCCCCTTTTATTTAACCTGACTAGAACAGCCAGGAAATGCACCTAGCTTAAGAAGTGCTTCCTCCAAGAACGCTTTCTACATCCTCACTGATATTCAAAGCATGGTCCCCACACTAGCAGGATCAGCATCACTTAGAAGCCCATTAGAAATGCAGATTTCCAGGCACCTCCCAGACCTACTGAACCAGTTTATGATCAGGCCATCCAAGATGGCTCTTCCCTTGCTCTCTGTACATCCCCTGCTCCACCAGTCCCTGCTCCACCTACGCCCTACTCACATGACTGACCTTCCCTCTTAATCATAGAGCCTAATCAGTAAATGCCTACGTGCTTGCCCCTGGCTCCAGCTAATGATTGTTCTAATCTTTAGATCAGAGCATCTCCACCATGATACCTTATCAAAGGGGGTAGTGCCCCTCTGCTAGTTTCCCTGGTAACCAATGAGCCAACCTAACGTCAATTGCCCCTATAGCTAGTAACCTTCCCCCTGCCCCCGAGTAGTGAAGACTGCCACCATGTCCTGCCCACTGTTGGCCACACACAGTGGGGTGTCGCTCCAGGACCTTGCTTCAGACACGTAAGCTCCCCCATCCATTAAACCATTGATGTCTCTGTCGCTGACTCCGGGCTCTTTTTTCGGCCTTGAAGCTGGGCAAGCACAGGCCTTGTAGGCCTGCAGGGTGCAGTCCAACAAACAGCTTCTGCATTTTAACAAACTCCCCACTGTGCATTACAGTTTGAGAAGTGCTGTCCTACACAGCTCCAGCCCTCATTTACTCCTCCCTTCTCTGAACTTCTAGAGCACTTGGGGTTGTCTGTCTTGTTATTGAATTGCTGCCCAGTTAAACTATTCTTTTCAGCTTTTAGACTGTAAGCACTTGGGAGGCAGCTATTTATTTAATGATTTTGTATTCAGGAATCATTTCTTTACCTGCTTTCAATTCCACAGAGGTTTCCTTTGTATAAGCCATTGCGGGTACAAAAATGAGTAAGATGTAGTACCTACCCTGAGGAGCTCAAGGTCTAGTAAAGGGGGGGATTCCTTCCTTCCTTCCTTCCTTCTTTCCATTCCTCAACGTTTTCCAAACATTACTCTGTTACATACACGACACTAGTTGTGGGAATATAAGGATAGGCAAGACAAAGCCTCTGCTTTTGAGTCTGGTGGAAATACATATGACCATAAGCAAGTATCTTTTTTAAAAAAATATTTTATTGAAATATCATTGATTTACAATGTTGTGTTAGTTTCAGATGTACAGCAAAGTGATTCAGTTGTACATACACATACATTCTTTTTCATGCTTTTTTCCATGATGGTTTATCACAGGATATTGAATATAGTTCTTTGTGTTATACAGTAGGACCTTGTTGTTTATCCATTCTATATATAATAGTTGGCATCTGCTAACCCCAACCTCCCATGCCCTGTGTGATGAACCAGTATGTGTATAGATAGATAGATAGATAGATAGATGATAGATAGATTCTATATTCTCTGTAATATTCCATTGGTTTATTAGCCTCTCCTTGACCAGTATCCCATGCCTTAATTCCTAGAATTTCATAATAAGTTGGAAGAGTGGTAACCTATGTCTTACTTTTTCAAGATTACTTTTGTATTCTTGCCATTCTGTATTTCCTATACCTGCACTGTCCAGTACGGTGGTGACTAGCCACAAGTAGCTATTTATTTATTTATTTGGTTGGTTGGTTTTCTGGGTTTTTTAAATTGCAGTATAATTGATTTCCAATATTGTGTTAATTACTGCTGTACAGCAAAGTGATTCCGTTATACATATATATGCATTCTTTTTTTATATATTCTTTTCCATTATAGTTTATCATAGGATATTGAATATAGTTCTCTGTGTTATACAGTAGGACCTTGTTGTTTATCCATTCTATATATAATAGTTGGCATCTGCTAACCCCAAATTATCCATCCCTCCCTCACCCCCCTCCCCTTTGGCACCCACAAGTCTGTTCTCTAGAGAAGCAAGTATCTTTAATAAATGTTTCTTAATGCTGTAACAGTGTTGCCTCGGGAGTGCAGTTGAGTGATTAAGTGATTTCAGAAATGAGGAGGTAGGAAAGGCTACAGAAAGAAGTTAGGGTTAAATTTGGAAGTTGACTTTGAACCCCCAGGTAGAAGAGGTTTCCCACACAGAGTGAATAGCGCTCACATACACACACACATACACACACACACACACACACACACACACTACACGGTATGTTTAGGGAATGGCAAGCAGTCAGGTGTGCGTACATCATGTGGGCTATGTGTGCATGCTGGGGAGGAGGAAGGCAGAGGCGGCTGGATGGCTGCAGATAAGGCTCAAAGTTAGGCTTGAAGTCACAATAGCCAGGACATGGAAGCAACCTAAGTGTCCACTGACAGATGAATGCATAAAGAAGATGTAGCACATATATACAATGGAATATTACTCAGCCATAATAAGAAACGAAACTGAGTTATTTGTAGTGAGGTGGATGGACCTAGAGTCTGTCATACAGAGTGAAATAAGTCAGAAAGAGGAAAACAAATACCGTATGCTAACACATATATATGGAATCTAAGAAAAAAAATGGTTGTGAAGAACCTAGGGGCAGGACAGGAATAAAGACACAGACGTAGAGAGTGGACTTGAGGACATGGGGAGGGGGAAGGGTAAGCTGGGACAAAGTGAGAGAGTGGCATGGACATATATACACTACCAAATGTAAAATAGATAGCTAGTGGGAAGCAGCTACATAGCACAGGGAGATCAGCTTGGTGCTTTGTGACCACCTAGAGGGGTGGGATAGGGAGGGTGGGAGGGAGATGCAGAGGGAGGGGATATGGGGATATATGTATATGTATAGCTGATTCACTTTGTTATACAGAAGAAACTAACGCACCATTGTAAAGCAATTATACTCCAAAAAAGATGTTAAAAAGAAAAAAATATCCTATACAACATGTATAACACTAAGAAACTTATGGGTTTTTTTTCCTTTCGTTATACAGTGGGTAGTTCTTAGTGATTTTCAGATATTATCATCTCATAACAAGTGCTCAATAAAACTTCCTTGAATTGATTGTGGAAGGAGGGAGAAGAGTCTCTTCAAGGGGATAGGCAAACTGTCCTTTAATTTGCTCTGGATTCTGCAGTCTTGATTAGGATTGTCAGGAGCCTGCCATGATGGGGGAGGAAAATGTGCCTGACTGAAGAGAGCTCGCTATCCGAATTGTCAAGTCAAAGCACAACTTAAAGGCTCAGAACAAACTGATCTGAATAAAATGTGGGTTATTATGTCATTGAAACCCATACAGAATGTCTGATGTAGGTGAAGAGCCCTTGAAGGCCCCCTTTTTTCATATTCTTTTCCATTATAGGTTATTACAAGATATTGAATATAGTTCCCTGTGCTATACAGTAGGTCCTTGTTGGTTATCTATTTTATATATAGTAGTTTGTATCTGCTAATCCCAAACTCCTAATTTATCCCTCCCCTCTTTCCTTTCCCTTTTGGTAACCATAAGTTTGTCTTCTATGTCTCTGAGTCTATTTCTGTTTGGTAAATAAGTTTATTTGTATCATTTTTTTCGATTCCACATATAAGTGATATCATATGCTATTTTTCTTCCTCTGATTTACTTCACTTAGTATGATAACCTCTAAGTCCATCCATGTTGCTGCAAATGGCAATATTTCATTCGTTTTTACAGCTGAGTACTATTCCATTGTGTGATATACACACACACACACACACACACACACACACACACACACACACACATATATATATACCACATCTTCTTTATCCATTCATCTGTCGATGGACACTTAGGTTGTTGAAGGCCCCCTTTACAGGTAACAGACTTGCAGGTGTCTCGAAAGTGAACGTGGAAGTACATGAGGTTGGAGTTGGGATAAGCTCACAGCTGTGAAGATGAAGTCTTATAGTTTGGGGTCTGGACACCCAGTATCTGAGCCTTGCTCTTCTACTTACTAGTTATGGGGTATGAGGAAAGTTATGCCTATGTTTGGAGGCTGAAAATAGGCCCCAGCTATTTTTTATTTTTATCACCTGCTTCCGTACTTGGGCAAGATCTTCCTGTATGAAACCACGAGCTCAGCTGGGGTGTTAACACTCCTAAGTAAGTGCCCACTAGATTCCTTGCTTTATTGACTCTACTGTGAGAAACCTCTGAAGAGGTTCCGATCATCCCAGATGTAGACATGTATGAGAGACTGTAGGATGTCAGTTGATTCATGGAATCATAGACTCAAGGGCTCAAAGGGAATGGGGAAACATTGCTTACCCCACCAAAATCCCACTACAATATACCTACCAAATAATAATCCCACTTTATGTTTATGCTCCTCCAATAGGCCCGTGTCACGTCCAGCTACAGTTCACGCCCCCCTGTGCTAGTATTGAATACAATTATCTTCAGCCACTCTGGGTTTGAGGAGGTTTCTCCTTGTTTTGAGCTACCGTAATATGACACGCATAAATAGAAGTAAACATGGCAGAGTCTCTAAACCAAGAGACTTGATTGCCCTGTATTCTTCTGTACTAGTTAGATCATACCTCAAATTTTAAGGATAATTCTGGGCCATGAGGTTTAACACATATGTAAGGCAATTGACTTGTGTTCAGAAGAGAGTGGCTTGAGAAGTGAAGGCACAGGTGAACGAACTGGGGCTGTTGAGACTGGAGTAGAGGGGACTTCTGGGGCAGATTAGTGGTCTTTAAATATTTGAAGGGTCATGCCGTCATGGGGGAAAGAGAGTAACCGTGGGCCATATTGCCACAAGGACTAGAGCTGAGATCAATATGTTGAAGCTACAGGAAATAAATTTCAGCTCAACGTGAAGGAAAGCTGTCTAGTAGTCTGAGCTCTCCAAAGGTACAGTAGGCCACCTTAAGAGGGAAGGAATTCCCAGTAACTGAAGTTATTCCAACATAGGCTGAATGTTTTTCAAAAGCAGAAAGGACGTTGCAGAGCAGAGGTCCCCAACCCCTGGGCTGTGGACCACTACTGGTCCACGGCCTGTTAGGAACCGGGCCGCACAGCAGGAGGTGAGCAGTGGGTGAGCGAGCGAAGCTTCATCTGCCGCTCCCCGTCGCTCCCCATCGCTCGCATTACTGCCTGAAGCACTCCCCCCACCCCATCCGTGGAAAAATTGTCTTCCACGAAACTGGTCCCTGGTGCCATAAAGGTTGGGGACCGCTGTTGTAGAGGACATTTCAGCATTGGATTGGGAGGCCAGCCATTTTGGCCCCATTGGTGGACCCCGAGATGCTCTCAAGGAAGCCTGATACTCCAAGGAATCATTGGAAAACCACTGGACCTAAGTGACCTTTACAGTCTAGTTTATTCCCATGTTCAAACATCAGTATATCTATAGATTTTACCCATTTGTTCAAGTTCTACAGTCTTGTAATCTGCTTCTCTTTTTAATTTTTTTCTTAAACTTCTAAGTCGGGAGCTCTATGCTTTCTAGTAGACTGTATTTCTCAGGTCTCCAAAGGGGTCCTTGAGCCAAATGACCTTTGACCACTCCATGCAGGCAGAGAAAAGTTATTAGAATTATGTAATACATATTCTCTCTCTCTCTCTCTCTCTCTCTCTCTCTCTCCCCCCCTCTCTCCCTCTCCCTCTCTTTCTCTCTCTCTCCCCCCCTCCTTCCTTACCCCCTCCCTTTTTCTTACAGACAGACAGACAGACAGACAGACAGACACACA
>NW_021703779.1:91299953-91314033 GCF_005190385.1 Monodon monoceros | reverse complement strand
ACAGACAGACAGACAGACAGACAGACACACACACACACACACACACACACACACACAAGTAGTTTGGTGAAATTGAGATCCAGAGATGCCAAATGACTTTGTCTAAGATCATATGCTACTTATTTTAGATCCAGAAATGTGACCAGAACAACATACACTTCATTATTAATGGTGTGGTTTTAATTTCTAAAGAGATAGTAAGCCCTTCTCTAATATCCTCCCACCAAATATGTATTATATTAATTTATTTATAATTGTGTGTTAGTAAGGCAAATCTATGGTTTCAAGATATAAAACAATATCTCATGGTATTTGTGACTTCTTTTATCTCAAATCAGTGAAGTTTCACTGGCCCCTGAAGCTGCTGTGCTCTTAATGCATGAAACTTAAGATGACTATGGGCATGCCTGTTGCTCACAGGCTCTCTCCTGTGAAAAGATTCTGGGATGTTCTTTATGCATGCTGTCCAGGTTTTGTGACTTGAAAGTTCCTTCCACCTTCCTTTCAAATCCGTTGGCTAAGGGCTTCCCTGGTGGCGTAGTGGTTGAGAGTCCGCCTGCCGTTGCCGGGGACACGGGTTCGTGCCCCGGTCCAGGAGGTTCCCACATGCCGCGGAGCGGCTGGGCCCGTGAGCCATGGCCGCTGAGCCTGCGCATCCGGAGCCTGTGCTCCGCAACGGGAGAGGCCACAGCAGTGAGAGGCCCGCGTACCGCAGGAAAAAAAAAAAATTCCTTGGCTAAAATCAAATGCTGTCCCTGGAATGACTTAGTGCACTGGGCCTGGGAGAGAGGGCTTCCTCTCTTGGATGGCTGAGTAGCTCCTTTACTCTATTTACTGCAAGTGTTCATTGCTCTGGGGCTCTGGGATTCTTCAGGATGAAAGCCCTCTATAAATATTTGTTATTGTTATGATAACCAGTATGGCTTCCTGAGTGAGATAAATTTGTCTTCTGGCTTCTGCTTCTCATAGCTTCCTTCCCTATCCTTTTATTTCTCTCTCCAGCTAATTTTTTGTGTTAGAGAATCAATCTATTTGTGCAGTTAATTAAACTGAACGCAGTGTGATAGACGTTATCAACTTTTCAGGTTGTGACTTCTAAGGGATAAAGGCATTGAACCTGGGGGTTCATACCATAAATATATTATTTTAATCAAGCAGAGGGGGAAAGATCCTCAAAAACAGGATTAAAAGTGATAGCAGAAAAATAATTAAATATTACATGGAGAGGTCGTGGGGACTGGTTTCCACAAAATTAAAAATGGTAAATCAATGTTTGCAATATCCTGTAGACCATCATCCTGATACCCCAGGCTTTCCAGGTTCCTATAGGATGACAGTCAGATCGTTTACCAGGAATACAAGACCTTCCTGATCTGGCCCCAGACTAGTTTTCCAGACTCATCCATTTCTTCTCTCTCCCATGAATCATTCTCATCCCTCCTTGCTTATAAAGTCCCCTTCCTTCCTAAATCACAACACACTGCTCCTTCAGGAGTTCAGGTGACAACTCCATTTTGAAACTGCCCTGACTATGTTTACCCTCAAACATCGATCTTTCTGTTCCCTCTTCTGAAATCCTATACACCTGTCTGCATTCTCATTTGGCACGTCATACTTTAAGGCAGTAAATTCTAATAATCTTCTCATGTGAGTCATTCTTGTCTCCCAAATATTAGCAGTTTGTAAGCTTCTGAGAGACAGAGCCTAGTACTGCTGCCTTAAATGATGTATCATTGTGTTCCTAACAACACCACGTGCAGATGAGACACTAAATGAATCGGTTGAGAACTTCATGTTGAGGAGAGTTGTAGTTGAACAGAATGGAAAAGTGAGACTAATAGTTAGCATGAATGAAAGGATGTGGGGACCCAAGCAGTTGAACTAAAAGAAAAATGAATAGATCTCTGGAGTTTGGGATTATTTAACAGTTAGGTAAAGGTATTTGATGGTAGCCACCACACAGACCAAAACATCTGGTTGCCTCCAAATATCATTGGCACAGCTGTTGGGGTGCTTAGAAATACTTTGCTCTTGAAGTTAATGACTTTTGTCCAGCTGTGTCCAGTCTTCCAGTAGCTGCTCTGAATATAGCACTTCTGGATCACATCTGTTGACTTTACACAAGGAAGATATATACATGGGGGTTCTTTTATTTCCTTAACTCCAAATATGTTATGCAGGTAGTATTTCCCTGAAACTTGTACATCCCAAAGGCAAATGATGACAGCCTCTGTCATTTAATTTTCTGAACATGTGAGCATTTGAAATAAATAATGTACATTTGCTCACTCGTACCTACTTCCCACCATGTTGCATTCCATATTGATACACCACTCCCACTTCAAGCCAAGAACTTGTATTGAGTTCTGAAACACAGAACAGGTACCTAGTAGGCACTTAATAAATATTTCCAGGTTTGGCTGATTTAATTAGAGATCTGCTAAATAGAGTCTATAGGCTAAACCATCTGTGTTTAATTTTAAGAAGAAATGATTAAGGAGAGACATGATCATGAATCTCCCGGTACAAGGTAGAGTATTACATGGGTAGTGTAGACAGTTGTCCTCCATTACCTGGGAAGACAGGATAATAGGAAAAAACCTGCAATTGCAACTTGCTTGAGTTAGATAAGAAGACAAAATTAGCAGAGTGGTTTAAAACAAGGACTTTGGTGTCAGACAGATCTGGATTAGAATTCTGGATTTGGTCACTTGCTAGCTGTGTAGCCCTGGGTAATTCATTCTCTGGCCCTCAGTTTTTTCATTTCTCAAATGAGGATAATGATATTGCATACTGCATGCAGTTGGTTTGAGAATCAAATGAAATGATGCAGGACACTTGGGCATTTGCGGGGAGGTAGGGAGGGAGCCAGTAGAGAATAAGAGGTTGATACAAAAAAGGGAGGGAATCACTGATTAGCAGGGACTTGGAGATAGTATCTTTTGAATACTGTGGCTAGAATGCAGTGGATAAAGCTGCTTCCAGAATGGTTTGGGATTCTGTTCTGTCTTGAACCATGTTCAAACTATATCTTTAGTATAGATCCAAGCCCTAGCATTCTGAAGTTCTCTTCAAATGATACCCTCCCCCCGTGCCTGGTCTAGAAACGCCACCCTCTGGAAAGGATCTGGACTCCTAACTTTCCATTTCAGCTACTTTATTCTACTCATACTTCAATTTATGCTGTATTGTCAGCTCATAGAATTCAAAAGGAAAGGATTGCTGTAGAAAGACTTCTGCTCTGTTATGTCTGCAGCCTCCCAAGGCGAAAGGAATATTGATTGAGTTCCATGATAACCAATAGAATGAGAAGATGAGACAAATTTTTAAAAGTAATTATCCATTGAGCTTAGGTCTGCTCAGATGTTATAGGTGAGGCAGAATGAATTCTTAGTGTTTTCTTAGCTCCTTTACTTATCAATGTTCATGCTCCCATTCAGCATATGCCTATGCTGTACCACATGCTGTGCCCAGCACTGGAAATACAGAAACGAAAATATATTCTCCTGGCTCTTGAGGAACTCATAGTCTAGTAAGGAAGACAGACAAGAAAACTGATAGTTCCAAGGAAGAGTTCTAAGTGCTATGCATAGGGGTATGGTAGAAATCTGGGACACATGAAGTAGTGTGGGAGGTATCAGGCAAGACTTCTTGGGGAACCTGAGTGCTAGTGATACTATAGAAGAATATCCTTGAATCTGCTTCAGTCATTTGCAAACTTTGGTACTTTAACAACTATTTGTGACAAATTGTTTATATATAGCCTAGTACTGTTTTTAACAGGTCTATGTGTTATGACAGAAGACTATAAAATACCTTCTTAACTAGGGACCCTCCCAGTTCCTAGCTAACCCTATTCTGGGCCATCATATACTAATGGCCAGAGTTACTCTTCTAAAAGTTCCCAAGATGAGTTGGTGAGTTGGAATTATCCACAAGAAGGGGGAGAGGGAGAAGCAAAGAGAGGAAGGGGTGGCATTGCAGGAAGGAAATAACAGTGTATGGAAAAGGAAGGGGATAAAAGAGGGGAATTTTTAGTGAAAAAGGAGGTTGGTGAAAGTAACAAGAGAAGGTGGGAGAAGCAGACACAGAGGGCCTTGTATGCCATAGTAAGGGAGTTGGACTTCATCCTGTAAGGTAATGAGAAACCACAGAAGCAGCTGTATTTAAGAGTGAGGGTCACTCCATGTGTTGTCATTGATCTATCTCAGTGGTTGTCAGGGAGAGAAACTGAGGCAAGGGGTGCAAGTGGAATTTCACCAAATTCCAGGTTGGAATGACATTTTAGGGCCAAAACTGGCATGGAGTGAAATCATTTTATCATGTCTTTATTGAGAAGTCACCAACCTCTGGGCTAGGGACTGTGAAATAGCCAGCAGAGGAGGCCTAGCCTATCTGTTGCAGGTTTTTGGATCTTGTATACTCTAGTTCCCAGGGTGTGTAATGATAAAACTCTACCAGATGTCTTCCAGCTCTAACATTCGTTTTTCTCTTGTCCCAGTCCTGTGTGTTTTCAAGCTCTCTTCCCATCATTGTAAGCATTCACTGAATGAATTGTCTAGACTTCTCTGTTTGTATAGAGGTATGTATGTTCAGAATATAATATTAAAAGCATGATACAACTGAAAAGGAACAAAGGACAGTCTAGTATGAGGTGGTGTGGACAAAAGTATTTCAACTTCAAAACCCTTCTTTTTTTTCCTCCCTAAAAGGAATTGAAAAGACGTTTCTACACTTTGTTCTTAATATCATGAGGACAATGAGTTAATGTTTACAGGTATTTTTAGTTTTTTCAGACAAAAGGTGCTACTTCTGCTTTTATTATTTCAGTAGATAAGTACTGCAGATGAAAAATTCCAGGGGGAGATAGCCTCATCCACCAGAGGGCACACAGCAGAAGCAAGAAGAACTATAATCCTGCAGCCTGTGGAACAAAAACCACATTCACAGAAAGACAGACAAGATGAAAAGGCAGAGGGCTATCTACCAGACGAAGGAACAAGATAAAACCCCAGAAAAACAACTAAATGAAGTGGAGATAGGCAACCTTCCAGAAAAAGAATTCAGATTAATGATAGTGAAGATGATCGAGGACCTCAGAAAAAGAATGGAGGCAAAGATCGAGAAGATGCAAGAAATGTTTAACAAAGACCTAGAAGAATTAAAGAAAAAACAAACAGAGATGAACAATACAATAACTGAAATGAAAACTACACTAGAAGGAATCAATAGCAGAATAACTGAGGCAGAAGAACGGATAAGTAACCTGGAAGACAGAATGGTGGAATTCACAGCTGCAGAACAGAATAAAGAAAAAAGAATAAAAAGAAATGAAGACAGCCTAAGAGACCTCTGGGACAACATTAAATGCAGCAACATTCACATTATAGGGGTCCCAGAAGGAGAAGAAAGAGAGAAAGGACCCGAGAAAATATTTGAAGAGATTATAGTCCAAAACTTCCCTAACATGGGAAAGGTAATAGCCACCCAAGTCCAGGAAGCACAGCGAGTCCCATACAGGATAAACCCAAGGAGAAACACACCAAGACACATAGTAATCAAACTGACAAAAATTAAAGACAGAGAAAAATTATTGAAAGCAGCAAGGGAAAAACGACAAATAACATACAAGGGAACTCCCATGAGGTTAACAGCTGATTTCTCAGCAGAAACTCTACAAGCCATAAGGGAGTGGCATGACATATTTAAAGCCATGAAAGGGAAGAACCTACAACCAAGATTACTCTACCCAGCAAGGATCTCATTCATATTCGATGGAGAAATCAAAAGCTTTACAGACAAGCAAAAGCTAAGAGAATTCAGCACCACCAAACCATCTCTACAACAAATGCTAAAGGAACTTCTCTAAGTGGGAAACACAAGAGAAGAAAAAGACCTACAAAAACAAACCAAAAACAATTAAGAAAATGGTCATAGGACCATACATATCAATAATTACCTTAAACTTGAACGGATTAAACGCTCCAACCAAAAGACACAGGCTTGCTGAATGAATAAAAAAACAAGACCCATATATATGCTGTCTACAAGAGACCCACTTCAGACCTAGGGACACATACAGACTGAAAGTGAGGGGATGGAAAAAGATATTCCATGCAAATGGAAATCAAAAGAAAGCTGGAGTAGCAATACTCATATCAGATAAAATAGACTTTAAAATAAAGAATGTTACAAGAGACAAGGAAGGACACTACATAATGATCAAGGGACCAATCCAAGAAGAAGATATAACAATTATAAATATATATGCACCCAGCATAGGAGCACCTCAATACATAAGGCAACTGCTAACAGCTATAAAAGAGGATATCGACAGTAACACAGTAATAGTGGGGGACTTTAACACCTCATTTACACCAACGGACATATCATCCAAAATGAAAATAAATAAGGAAACAGAAGCTTTAAATGACACAGTAGACCAGATAGATTTAATTGATATTCACAGGACATTCCATCCAAAAACAGCAGATTACACTTTCTTCTCAAGTGCGCACAGAACATTCTCCAGGATAGATCACATCTTGGGTCACAAATCAAGCCTCAGTAATTTTAAGAAAATTGAAATCATATCAAGCATCTTATCTGACCACAACGCTATGAGATGAGAAATGAGTTATAGGAAAAAAACGTAAAAAACACAAACACATGGAGGCAAAACAATACGTTACTAAATAACCAAGAGATCACTGAAGAAATCAAAGAGGAAATCAAAAAATACCTAGAGACAAATGACAATGGAAACACGACAATCCAAAACCTTATGGGATGCAGCAAAAGCAGTTCTAAGAGGGAAGTGTATAGCTCTACAAGCCTACCTCAGGAAACAAGAAAAATCTCAAATAAACAATCTAACCTTACACCTAAAGGAACTAGAGAAAGAAGAACAAACAAAACCCAAAGTTAGCAGAAGGAAAGAAATCATAAAGATCAGAGCAGAAATAAATGAAAAAGAAACAAAGAAAACAATAGCAAAGATCAACAGAACTAAAAGCTGGTTCTTTGAGAAGATAAACAAAATTGATAAACCATTAGCCAGACTCATCAAGAAAAAGAGGGAGAGGACTCAAATCAATAAAATTAGAAAGGAAAAAGGAGAAGTTACAACAGACACTGCAGAAATGCAAAGCATCCTGAGAGACTACTACCAGTAACTGTATGCCAATAAAATGGACAACCTGGAAGAAATGGACAAATCTTAGAAAGGTATAACCTTCCAAGACTGAACCAGGAAGAAAGAGAAATATGAACAGACTAATCACAGTAATGAAATTGAAACTGTGATTAAAAATCTTCCAACAAACAAAAGTCCAGGACCAGATGGCTTCACAGGTGAATTCTATCAAACATTTAGAGAAGAGCTAACACCCATCCATCTCAAACTCCTCCAAAAAATTGCGGAGGAAGGAACACTCCCAAACTCATTCTATGAGGCCACCATCACCCTGATACCAAAACCAGACAAGGATACTACACAAAAAGAAAATTACAGACCAGTATCACTGATGAATATAGATGTAAACATCCTCAACAAAATACTAGCAAACAGAATCCAACAACACATTAAAAGGATCATACACCATGATCAAGTGGGATTTATCCCAGGGATGCAAGGATTCTTCAATATACGCAAATCAATCAATGTGATACACCATATTAACAAATTGAAGAATCAAAACCATATGATCATCTCAATAGATGCAGAAAAAGCTTGTGACAAAATTCAACACCCAATTATGATAAAAACTCTCCAGAAAGTGGGCATAGAGGGAACCTACCTCAACATAATAAAGGCCATATACAGCAAACCCACAGCCAATATCATTCTCAATGGTGAAAAACTGAAAGCATTCCTCTAAGATCAGGAACAAGACAAGGATGTCCACTCTCACCACTGTTATTCAACATAGTTTTGGAAGTCCTAGCCATGGCAATCAGAGAAGAAAAAGAAATAAAAGCGATCCAAGTTGGAAAAGAAGAAATTAAACTGTCACTGTTTGCAGATGACATGATACTATACATAGAGAATCCTAAAGATGCCACCAGAAAACTACTAGAGCTAATCAATGAATTTGGTAAAGTTGTGAGATACAAAATTAATGCACAGAAATCTCTTGCATTCCTATACACTAATGAAGAAAAATCTCAAAGCGAAATTAAGGAAACACTCCCATTTATCATAGCAACAAAAAGAATAAAATACCTAGGAATAAACCTACCTAGGGAGACAAAAGACCTGTATGCAGAAAACTATAAGACACTGATGAAAGAAATTAAAGATGATACCAACAGATGGAGAGATATACCATGTTCTTGGATTGGAAGAATCAAGATTGTGAAAATGACTATACTACCCAAAGCAATCTACAGATTCAATGCAATCCCTATCCAATTACCAATGGCATTTTTTTACGGAACTAGAACAAATAATCTTAAAATTTGTATGGAGACACAAAAGACCCCGAATAGCCAAAGCAGTCTTGAGGGAAAAAAACGGAGCCTGAAGAATCAGACTCCCTGACTTCAGACAATACTGCAAAACTACAGTAATCAAGCCAATATGGTACTGGCACAAAAACAGAAAAGAGATCAATGGAACAAGATAGAAAGCCCAGAGATAAACCCACGCACCTATGGTCAACTAATCTATGACAAAGGAAGCAAGGATATACAATGGAGAAAAGACAGTCTCTTCAATAAGTGGTTCTGGGGAAACTGGGCAGCTACATGTAAAAGAATGAAATTAGAACACTCCCTAACACCATACAGAAAAATAAACTCAAAATGGATTCGAGACCTAAATGTAAGACCGGACACTATAAAACTCTTAGCGGAGAACATAGGCAGAACACTCTTTGACATAAGTCACAGCAAGATCTTTTTTGATCCAACTCCTAGAGTAATGGAAATAAAAACAAAAATAAACAAATGGGACCTAATAAAGAAAAAAAAATTCCAGGGAAATGAAGAATGATAGTTATACCCCTGAACTGACTTGTCTACATTGATGACATGTTGCCAGATTCTTCACACTTATTTAATCAGACTGTTTTTTTGGAGAGGTCTTTAGGTAGGTGATGGAGACTTGGATTTATGGTTGTTGTTTATGAAGAGGGTTAATATTCCTACACTCTGGTATTTCCTGCCCTTTTTATGATTCTTCTGAATGTTTTATCAATAGAAAAGTTTAAGTCTGGGTGCTGAGGCACAACTCCATAGATCAAAATCCCATGTTTTAAATCTGATTCAATATAAAGTGAGTAATTTCACTGTTCAAACCCACCTGCTTCCTAGGGTCCCAGCTACTTGGGTTAGCCTCATAACTTCCGAGGTTGCTATGTAAGACTTTTCAGTGTGTGTTATGCAAATTTCAACTCTTAAGGATAGATTCTTATATTGCTTGGACACCTCCCCCTTGTATGGTTTAGGTACAGACTATGGAGCAAGATTGCCTGGATTTCAGTCCTAGTCATGTCATTTAATAGATATTGACTTTTTAAAAAATTTATTTTATGGAAGTATAGTTGACTTACAGTGTTGTGTTAATTTCTGCTGAACAGCAAAGTGACTCAGTTGTATATATAGATACATTCTTTTTCATATCCTTTTCCATGATGGTTTGTCACAGGATACTGAATATAGTTCCCTGTGCTATACAGTAGGACCTTGTTGTCTATGCATCTTATATGTAATAGTTTGCATCTGCTCACCCCAAACCCCCGCTCCATTCCTCCCCCATAATAGCTATTGACTTTAAGCTAGTTTTGAAACCTCTCTTTGTCTCTTTGTCTCTGTATATCATGCAGTTTCCACCTATGAAAACTGGGGTTATTAGTAGTATCCACCTCAGGGGGTTCTGGTGAGAATTATCAGTAAATGACTTCAACAGGTAAAGCATTTGAACAGTGCCTGTCACAGAGTTAATAATATTATTTGCCTCTGAAACTCTGTATTCACTATTTCCTCTCTCCATAACTTTCTTCCCTAAGCGATATTCATGACTGACTCTTTACATCATGCAGATGTCCACTCAAATGTCATTCCCTCACAGACGCCCCCCCGTCCACCTAATCTAAAGTAGGTCCCTCCCTGCCGTGCTCTATCACATTGCACTGTGATTACTTCATTGTCTGTATCCACTCTCTGAAACCATCTGCTTTCTGTATTTACATATTATCTGAGTACTCTCCCTAGAACGTAAGCTCCACAAGGCCAGTGTCCTTGTCTGCCCTGTTCACCACTGTATCTGTATAGTAGTGCATAACACGTGGCAGAGTTCAATTCATATGTGTTGAACGAATAAACAAATACAGTTATTCTATTTTCTGAACCAAAATCCAGGCAACCTCTTCTGTCAAAGGACCTTTTTATGTTTCAAGGTATAAGAAACAATTGGAAGATATACTTTGGATCCTAAAATACTGAAATTTCTTGTACATTTTCAATGGTTTAGGTGGGATAGAAGAGAGAATGTCATTAGCACTGGATTGGAAAATCCAAGCATATGATCTCTGCAATGCTGGCGTTTCCTACGGAGGTCATTGCAAAATGGGTACCTGATAATGTTGGTCACAGCCTCCCATGGGTCTCTCTGAATAGATCCTGACATCTCAATGGGTATGACCTTGCCATTTTTATTATATCATCACTAGAGCATTTAGCACATGATTTGCACACAGCGGGTACTCAATAATTATCCACTATATGAATGAATTTGCTTTTTTTTTTTAGCGTCACAACTTTATATGTCAATGAGGTGTGGAAAGAAAAGAGACCACTTGCATAGGAATTTCAAGAGTTAGGGCTTATACTTGGGGGTTTGAGAAGTGGATACACTAACAACAGCTAAGCTCTTAACAGAGACTGTCTAACCCAGGCCCTGGAGACTTCTCAAAGAGACCATTGTTTGGTGGTTTCAAGGTGGGCTCCCTCTCAAACTTTCAGGTTGCCATGGAGATGGCATGTTTTTCTTCCTAAATGATATTTGCTTGTAATCTCAGAAGTCTGGTCAGCAAATTAGCACAGGTGATTTAAGAGTGGGGAGGGGGTGGCTATGGTAGCTTGGAGGTCTTGCTACCCTATAAAGGTCTAGTTTTTTTAAATGAAGTGAGGAAAGAGAATCTAAAGACCATCCTAAAAAAAGGCTATTGTTGGAAAGCCTTTCCTTTCCCCTCTGATGAATGAGGATGTGTTAATATGAGGAAAGAGGGAAGGGTTCCAGGTCACAAGGTTCAAAGGTCAGGGCTGCAATATGCCTGTAATAGTTGTTGTCACCGAAAATAACATTTGTAGGGGGAAATGTGTGTTCAGAAGTTGTTATAGTCAGTGTCCTACAATAAAGCACTTATACGGTAGAAGTGAAATAAGCAGCCGGGAATTATTTCATGATGTTTGTTGGTTTCAGTTTATCTGAGTATATGCTTCTTGAGGGAAGAGACCATATCTTAACATTCCTTTTGCGTCCTGTATAGCACCTTACCCTGTCTCATCTGCAAGGTTTCTCTTGTTTTCCCACTCCCTTGTATTAATCTTTCTGAATCACTTCTCTGATAGCTTTGCTTTCTATCCAAACATTTAATGGTGCTTCCCTGCCAATTAAATAAAATCAAACCCTTGAGTCTGATACTAAAACCCTTTCAAGATCTATCTTTCTAGCTTGCTTTCCCACCCCTTCCAAAATATACCCTAATCTCAGACATCCTGGAGTACTTATCTTGCATTTCCTGGTTATTCCCTGTGCTTTGTTGGATCAATCTTTCCCACCACCCCTTCCCCTACCGAATGTTTGCTTATGCTGTTCCTTCCCTCTGGAATGCCTCTCCCTCACCCTATAATCTCTAGCTAATGAAATTCTTCCCATCCTTTAAAGCCCATTTAAATGCCACCTCAGTGGGAAGTGATCTTTTGGTGTTGCGAATTCCTTTAGCCTTTTCTCCTAATCTTCTTTTCATCCTCCTGAGGCTCAACACAAAGCCTCCATACAGGTATTCAAATATTTGTAGACTCATAAATGAACTGTAGGTTGATTCACATATATCCCAGGGCCGTAGAGGCAGAATTGACCGCCATCTAGCAAGGCTGGCCAGGAGGTATTCTGTATACTGAAGCCTGTTTTCTCGTCTTCCATGATACAAAGAGAAGATGACTTGGGGGATTGTTTGGGAAGTGATAATCAGGCAAAGAGAAGGAGGCTTACTTGACTACCACTGAGAAGGAATTTCTCGGAAGACCTGGCTTTTCACTGCCCTGAGCAGTACAACACAAGCCTTAGAGGGAAGGGCACTGGGACCAAACACTGAGGACTGTGGCCTTGTCTGGTCTTTCTTATTTCTTGCCACCACTACCCTGTGTAGCTCAGCCTGCCTGTCAGAGAACTCATCACCTCTTCAACCAGTGGCCTATCACCCTGATGCCAAGGAAACTATATAATGGGATTCCACAGGGAGGGAATAGATAAGAGGAAAGAAAACCATATATATTCCTTTCATTAAGACATTCTCATAAGGAACCCAAGTTCTAGCAAATCGCATGAAATGATAGACAAAAATTGCCTGCTACCTTGTTTAGAAGCAGTAACAGAGTGTAATGCCAATGACAGAGGGCAGTAAGCACATACCCTTTAGGGACCTTAGCATGGTGGCCCAAAGCACCTTCCATAAGTTTGATGCTCATGCTTTATCTTAAAATCCAGACCTGCTTTGTAGTCTCATCCATAATGTAACTGTGTTTGAATATTTAAACTAATGTTTGAGGGAATTTCCTGGCGGTCCAGTGGTTAAGACTCCACGTTTCCACTGAAGGGGGTGCGAGTTTGATCCCTGGTCAGGGCACTAAGATCCCACGTGCCTTGTGGCATGGCCAAAAAATGAATAAGTAAATAAAATAATGTTTGAAGTTAAAGTTGGTGCTCCAAATACGTGTACCAGGTTTATGCTGCTGTGGCTTTCAGGGACTACCTGGCACACCACTGAACATTCCAGAATATTCTCAACCTGGATTGGATTAGTGAGGATTCAGTGAGACAATACAAAGAAAGCATGTAGCCCAGTGCCAGATAGATAGTAAATGCTCTCTACATGGGACGTGTTTGTGGTTAATTTCTCTCAGAATACGGTTTTTTGGCCATTAAGAGATTACTATCTTCCTCAAAGGTTTGTCACGAGGATTCTGTGAAGCATGGGTACAAAGCACATTGGCTCCTTGCTTCCTGGCAAAGTAAAAGTCCACTTTTGAGGGAAGCACTTTGCAATTCACACCTTCCAGGGTACAATGTTGGGTTGCATTCACATTAACACATTTTTAGAATTTGTTTCTATAGGTCAAGTGTGTCCCTCCCTTTCTATCTAGAAGTACGCATGCATGCATGAGGGCACGCGTGCGCGCGCGCACACACACACACACACACACACACACACACTCTTCATGACAGGCTCATGAATACTCCTCCTAATGCCTGCGTTCACCTAAGTCCAAAGCAAGGACTGCAGGCCAGAGGGTTCTGATCAAGATTCCTGTGTACCCAAAACCTTGCCATGTTGATCAAGGAAGACGAGGTTTTGTAATGTGATGTCAATTATCCAGGCAATTTTCAAAGGACGGAGTGCTCTCTGGCAGAAATGATCTCTGATTACAAGCCTCGGGCAGTGAATATATGGGTAGCTTGTTTTACTCTCTTGCTCCTGTGTATGTGTGTTTAATTTCTATTTCTTGCTACCTGAAGAAATACAGCCTCAATGGTTTTTCTTTGCACATAGCATCACTATTTATCCCAGTTGGAAATAACTTTATTTTGTTGTTCTTGATTTTTCCCCTTCTTCCTGCCCTTCTACAAGCAAAGTCTCCTTTTCCATCTTGAAGCATCTGAGTTTAAGATCAACGTACAGTCCTGTGAGTGTATCACCATTTGGGATCTGTCACAGGGCAATACAGTCATGAACTTTAGCAATAGACCACAGGTTTTATTTTTATTTGCTCAGGGTGTGACTGTGAGACTCTTCCCAGCTACCCTTCCAACACACACACACACACACACACACACACACACACACACACACACACA
>NW_021703779.1:91275221-91299943 GCF_005190385.1 Monodon monoceros | reverse complement strand
ACACACACACACACACACACACACACACACACACACACACACACACACAGAGTCATCTCCTTTTAAAAATACTCCTTATTTTTTGTCTTTTTTTTCCCACCACACTGCGTGGCTTGCGGGATCTTAGTTCCCGGACCAGGGATAGAACCCGGTCCCTCGGCAGTGAAAGCGCCGAGTCTTAACCACTGGACCACCAGGGAATTCCCAAATACTGCTTATTTTTATGTTTAAACCCTAAATTAAATTATACTGGTTAAAGGGAGACACAAGAGGGAAGAGATATGGGAACATATGTATATGTATAACTGATTCACTTTGTTATAAAACAGAAACTAACATACCATTGTAAAGCAATTATACTCCAGTAAACATGTTTAAAAAAAAAGAAAGTTAATAATTTTTTAAAAATACTTTATTTTTATTTATTTATTTATTATTATTATTTTTTTTGCAGTACGCGGGCCTCTCACTGTTGTGGCGTCTCCCATTGTGGAGCACAGGCTCCGGACGCACAGGCTCAGTGGCCATGGCTCACGGGCCCAGCCGCTCTGCGGCATGTGGGATCTTCCCAGACCGGGGCACGAGCCCGTGTCCCCTGCATTGGCAGGCGGACTCTCAACCACTGCGCCACCAGGGAAGCCCTACTTTATTTTAAAATTAAAAAATGCAGATAAATATAAAGAAGAAAAGACCATCCCACCACCTCTCCCCCAAAATAGCCACTGTTAACATTTCTAACAGTGGGTATTATATCTTTCCAGAACACAGATTCATTTAATTTCAACTTAGTAATGAATAGTAAACTGTCAATAGGGCACAGTTCTTTGGGGGAAAACAGTAATGTGACTTGAAATGAAGCAAAGTCAGGGTGCTAGGATGTGCACCTGAGAGCTTATTGGGCGCCCTGAGGCTAACCTTGGCTGCAGCAGAATTCCTTGTGAAGGAAATGTAGAATTAAGTGCCAGAACAGAAGCCGTTTCAGAGGGATTGACTGTCCCTGCCCAGGCTCTGTAATGTAAGCAAAACTTTCCCTGCTCATTGCTGGCTAAAACCTTGAGTTCTAGCTTTCGAAAACGTAAGGGTTAGTTTTGACAGTCAACTCTCCATGCTCTCCAGGCCCTCACTGCCCCCAAACTAGAAACAAAGTTAGTACTAAGTACCAAGGTCCTTTGAGCATCATCTATTTTTCAGAGACCACTCTTTCAAAAAAATTCAATTATAAGTGCTTTTTGGGAGAGTAGGATGTGTGGCAAAAAGACGTGAAGCTCAGTGTTCGGCAGGATTTAGTTGTTATGTATAAAACAACGGTGAATCATTTAAATCTTTCTTGAAGCTGTAGCACTTTTACCACATTGTCGCCACCCATCAGCATGTTAGGGCAATATATTTATATATAAAGATTTCTTTAGACACTTGAATTCTGTTTTTCACTCTTTCCACTTAACACCTACAGCTCTGGTTCTCAGACTGTAGTGTGCCTCAGAAACACCTGGGACACGGGGGGATTTAAGAAAAGGGTGTTTGCTCCCAAGTTTGCGATTTAGTAGGTTTGGGATGGGGGCCTGAGAATTTGCATTTTTCACAAGTTTCTGGGTGATGCTGTTGCTGCTGATTTGAGGCCCAGATTTTGAGAACCACTGCCCTACTAGAATGTATAGGAAGGATCCTATCCCAAAATATTTAGGGAGAAGATGAAACTGTAAATTATCCAAAATACTCTTCTTGCTTTAGGTGAGTTTTTACAGAAAATTATTGGACTTAGCTACCACCACACTCCACCACTCCATACATATTGCAGATTTTACTTTTCAGATCTCTTAACAGCATTTTCGTTCCAGAGTTCCTTTTTATCTACCCCTGTGCCTTCTAATCAACAGAATTGCTCTGATATTCGTGTTTCTGAAAAAATACAATCTTCCAATACCTTCAGATGATATCTGGGCCTGTCTCTTTGGGAGAGAGGATTTCTGGCTCTGCAAATTATTAGCTGTAGATCCTTGAGCAAGTTCCCTAATATCTCTGAACTGCAGTATCCACATCTGTAGAAAGGAAAAACCCCAGACAAACAGAAAAACACCTGGCTTGCCCAGGGAGTGTGAGCATTAGACAAGATAAAGCGTGTATGAAAGGCCTAGCATAGGGGACAATAAATATTAGGCCTCTATCCCTCTTTTATTATCTACATTTATACTGCAAGTGATGCTCTACCACTATTTCCAGTGCTGATTACCCTGTTATAGATTATATATATCTGAGGGAGCCTAGGCAACATCTCATAGATATCTTAGCAAATCAAGTTTTCTGTATAGTTCTAAGGCATTTTTGTGTCAGGGACAAGTGGGAACAAGTTTAATAATAATAGTTAGAATCTATTGGTGCCCTCTACTATGACTGCTGAGAATGATCTCATCTAATCCTAATAACAGCCCTATAATGAAGGCATTATTATTATCATCATTATTTTTCAGATGAGGAAATGGAGGCTCAGAGAGGTTAGGTAACTCGCCTGACGTCACACAGATACTAGTGAATGCAGAGCGAAGATTTAAACCAAGGGCTGTCATTCAATAAAAAAGAAATAGAGAAAAATAAACTAAGGGCTGTTATCTGTCCAAAGGCTGAACCTCTAACCACTACCTCTTCAGCTTAGAATCATAAGCTGTCCCTGTCTAAAAGGGACCTTAGACATCATAGTCTGGTCCTCCCACTGTAGAGAGGAAAGAGCTGAGGCACAGGAAGGGGATCAAGATACTCCAGCTCACTAATGGCAGAGTTCAAACGTGGGTTGAACCCAACCTCTGCAGTTTTTACGGCAGTGTAGTTTTGCTTTCCTACAAATAAAAGTTTTCACTCCCCAGCGAAAGCATTGGACAAACAATGGCTCTGCTGAATTAGGAGGGGAAGTTAGATATTCCCATGTTTAACAACCAGTTCTCTATGGGAGGAGGGGAAAGCCCTGTTTTGTAGCATTTGCCAATTTCCATGGTATAAATACTCCCACCAAATCTGATTTCAAGCTATCACAGTGATGTCACTAAATGCATCGTTGGGAAGAGATGTGTACAATCCAGAGTCTTGAGCTGACGTGAGCTGACTCTAGCATACCACCACCTCCATCCTTGTAGAGAATGACAAACCAAACCCTGGGTATTGTTTCAAGGTAAGATTCCAAGAGTCAAGAGCAAAAGAAATGAATGTTTTTTATATGCCAGGATTCTAAAATTCAATAGAATTGGTATTCTGGCCAACTCTTCTTTGAGAGTTTAGGCCTGGCTCTATTACTGATATTGAACCCCTGTCAAGGGCCTCTTGTGACTTATTTATAGAATCTTTTTTCCCCCCAAAGGGTACAGGAATATATTGTGTCATGCTTTATCTTTAGAAATGCAAATCCCTTTTCTCAAATGATATCTTTGAGATTGAGGACAAATTAAGGCACTTATACGTTGTTTGTTTGTTTTTATTTTTGAAATAAAAAATCTACAACAGCCAAAAACCCTTTTAAAATTTAGAAAATAACCTAAGGAATATATGTCTATTTTCGGAAATTTAGAAAATACAAACAAACAAAAGAAAATAGGTTAGAGACTCATCTGTTATTCCAAGAGCCAGAGATAAACATGGCTAACATTTTAGTGTGCATATTTCTAATTTTTTTCTCTTATATGCAGATAGATTTTTTTTTCAGAAATGGCTCTACTGTAAAAGAAATCCATTTACAGAATGAAAAGATACCACAGATTATTATCCTCCCGGTACAGGTCCTGCCACTCTATTTGTATTCACAG
Organism: Monodon monoceros; assembly: GCF_005190385.1. NCBI lineage: Eukaryota > Metazoa > Chordata > Mammalia > Artiodactyla > Monodontidae > Monodon > Monodon monoceros. The sequence continues at coordinate 91,296,155 of NW_021703779.1, read as the reverse complement.
AAATGGTATGTTAGTTATATTTATGTTGATGTTCTACACGCATTTGAAGATAATATTACTAATGGGGATTGTTATCTGTAAGTACAGATGGGGCTCAAAAGACCAGGGTGACAGTCTCAGCCCTTTCCAGTCTGTAGACCACTGTACACACAAAGACTGTTTTTGAGTTACAATTGCAGCTGTGCTGATAGGGTGGTTGATTGGGACTCTGCCTCCGAGACCTCAGGTCATCCTGGAACTCAGAAAACAACCCCCTCCTGCACTCCCTTATTGCTGTAGCCAGGCTGGCCTGCCTGCTGCTTGTTTCCTGCTGCCTGCAGCTCGGCCCCATTGTTTGAAGTGGGGCTTCAGAGCCGCTTTAATGGGTTTTCTTCTGCCCTCCCTGCTTGGGGTTGCCTCACTGCAGCTCACCATACAACAGTCTGATCTGGTATCCTGGGGCCATCCATCCTTCACACATGTCCAGCCCAGTGGGGTGCTGTTAGAAATGGAATTTGTTCATTCCCTCTACTCAGTCCTGATTTTAGTGAAACAATACCCTAGAAAAATTTACCGGTCATAATAACAATGTGAGATCATTGACTCTGGGAAATTAATGTTTCTTTCTGAAATAGATGCTCATTATTAAGTTGGGGAATAGGAGCCAATCAGAGTCGCCGAAACGTAAGGTAAAGTAGCTGACCTTTCTGGAATCTTGGCTTTTGGCTCTTAATCTCAGTTGTGGATTTTCTTGACAGATCCTCTTCTCCCATGTTCTCTGAGTTTGATTCCCTACCTGAAGGCCACAGTTGAAAGATGGATAACCACAAGATGTTTGGGGAAACGTAACTCATAATTAGGAGTTGCTTAAAGTTGTGGTAAATTGCATATATAGAAATGGGTGATGTTTGATGCATTTTTGCTGACATTTTTGTTCTAATGCATCATTATTGGTGAGGTAGACTGTCGGGCTCCTTCCAGCGAGACGAAACCTTTTTAGCTGGGAAAACAATGTGACCAAAGAGAACCCAGGCCTCTGGACAGTTTGTGAAAGACAAAGTAGTTTTTAGTTTCAGAGGAGTGAAGAGTACTAGCTGTGTGACCTTAGGAAAATCACTTCACCTGTCTGTGCCGCAGTTTCCTCCTCAGTAAAAGGCAATAACTAATATATGCCTCGTAGGGATGTCACAAGGATTAAATGAGACAGTGCACATGCAGTGCTTTACACACAGTGCCTGCCACAGAGTAAATGCCCATCCAATGCTGACTATTTTCTCCAAGGGGAAGCCAATGTCCTCATAGCCCTAGTTGTAAGGTAGCAATCCCAAGACAGGGAGTCAGCTGACCCTCCAGTTAAGTGTCGGTGCCATGGAAGGGGGAGAGTGGCTCCTTGTTTCCCTCTATTGTGTTGCTTCGAATCCTTGTGAATCACAACATTTAAACCTGTAGTTCTCACCCTTGGCTGCACATTGGAATTGCCTGCAGAGCTTTAAAAACTACAAATGTCTGGGCCGCACCTCCAGAAATTCTGATTTCATTCATCTGTGGTGGCGCCTGAGCAATGGGATTTTTCAGAGCTCCCCAAGTGGTTGTAATGTGCATCGAGAGTCGAGAACCACTTGATTTTAGGCAGATGCCGCACATCTGTGATAAAGATGATGAAAATCAGCATCATACCACTGAAGGCAGCAGAGTGCCACTACAGCCACTGCTGCCACTGCAGCCTTGATCACAGATTCCTCCCAAATCTCTTGACCCAGGGCAATAATCACCAATCCACGGAATCCACATTGGCCCACCTGTATTTACCAGATGTCACCCCTAGCCATACTGTACCCCTCTCCGTTTAATGTGTCCAATGTGCATAAGGGAGGATAAAAAAGCTCACACCTGGCCTTGTGATTAAGTTGAGTAAACATATGACAGTAGCCTAAGAGTTAATCTCATTAATGCTGATCTCCTATGCTTGGGCTGTTAGCTATTGCTCAGCTTTTATTAATTTAGGCTTCAACATGTATCTGCCTTGTCCACAGTTCCAGATGGTGCTATAACTCATGCCCTTCTGTCAGTTCCAGAAGATGACTACATGTGTTTTATTGAGATAAAATATAATTATGCCAACTTTCAACTCTTTTGGTAATTTTGGCCCATTTGTGGATGATAAGTGGTAAAATGCACTCTTCATTATTACACACTAAAAATCATCTGAAAACAGATTTGTTTGGTTAATGAAGTCTCATGGGATGGGAGAGATGAGGAAGGGAATATAGTACTTGAGGTTTTTGTTAAGTATGGATTACAAACAAATAGGACAACTGTTGTTTGCTTGGAGGGCTCAAAGCCAGGCAACAAAAACTTACCTTGAGAGGGCAGCAGTTAGGAACATGTCTCCACCCTTCATGATTTTGATGTATTCTAGCTTGGTGTAGACACTTAATCCAGGGTGGGACATATTAGTAATATAGGCACAATCATCCCGCCACCTACCCCCCATGGTTAGTGTTCATCTGGGTAACAGGCTCAGTGTGCAGTTAATTTCTATGTAAAATGGAAATATAAATCATCACTCAAATACTGGCATTTCTGCCTGGATTCTTTCCTGTAAAAGTCTCATTGCTCTTGATGGAGGAAAATGGATATGGTTTTTACACAGGGACGTGATTTATGAAGCAACTGTCTGAACCCCAAAAAGCCCAGTTTCATATAAATTTACCAATTTGAAATCAGATGATCTCGAATCAGAAACAAATGATGGTTGATCATATAATATGTTATTAATTTAAAGCATTCTTAGGAGAAAGAACATTCACTGGAAATGAATTATTGATAATATGGCTTTTAATGTGTGACTTAAGTTGCTGAAGAAAAGTTTAAAGTATCTTTCAGAAATGTTAAAAATAATGCCTTCTGGAAGGGACTTACTGCTAAACCTCAGCAAAATTTAAGTTTTATCTTAAGTACAAATCTTATATATTCCAAGATCTTCCCCAAAACTCTGATATTCTACCAAGTAGGATGAAGAAAGCAGAAGGGGAGGATAGTTCGGTTTGTTTTGTTTTGTTTGTAAAGCTGTTCCTCTTTCTTGTTTATTTGTGGTGGCCAGGAGAGAGGTCCTGGGCTGCTTTGTTCTTTATCTGGGATCACTACTTTACCAAATGAAGGGTTTCGAAATTCTTAGTCTGCTCCCTTGAAGTGAAAAGCAGAGGCAGCTTTTGCCTCTAAGTACACTCTAAATGGAAACTAATGTTTTGGGTGTTTCAAGGGGCTGACTTTAGACACAGAGCTTTATCGTGGAACTTTTAATGCAGATCTGAGGCTTCCAGAAATATTACTTTTTGGAATGGAGTTGATTTTATCCTTGGAGTTTGATTAAATGGATGCAGTACATACCAGCTACTGTTGGCAAAGTGGATCTTTACAGATATAACATTCATGAAAAAGAAAACAACAAAAATCAAGCTATTGTATGTTTTTAAACATCTTTATTGGAGTATAATTGCTTTACAATGGTGTGTTAGTTTCTGCTTTATAACAAAGTGAATCAGCTACACATATACATATATCCCCATATCTCCTCCCTCTTGCGTCTCCCTCCCACCCTCCCTAATCAGTAAGTCAAGCTATTGTATTTTATCCCTACCATTTGGTAATAGACAGTTAAGGTTTCTAATCAATTTCACTATTGTTTGATTGGACCACCTTTTGTTAAGGGCTAGATACCTTTAAATGGCCGCCCCACCCCCCCCCCCCCCCCTTTCCCCCCCCCCCCCCCCCCGCCACCCCTGCCATTTTTGGCTTTTTGCCTCTGCAGCCAAAAATAACTGGTAAATTATGTTCATTCTCATCCTAATTTGGAATGGAAGGATAAAACCAAAGTTTTACTGCAATCTTTTTGGTGCCTCAATCACTTCTGGCATTCAGTCACTCTAAACTTTTAGTAATGCTCTGGTTTCTATTTCAACTAAGAGTTAATTTATCAGTGAAATCAAATCTCAAAGCCAGGTTCCCTTCCAATCCCCAAATCCTGTTTATCTCAAACCTATATACTGCTATACTGCTATGGCTAGGAATATTTATTGTTAGATAGTGTTTTTGTTAGGTTTTTCTTCTTGAAAGAGAGGGGCTGTTCTATATGCAGCAGTTTTCATTCTGTAGTTAGACATCCTATCCAACCAAAAATGAACCTTAAGAACCTCAACCTCAATTTTTCACTGCCCTAGATTGTTATCTATGCCTCCCAGATAATGCTACACTGCTGTCCTGCTGGTTTATATGGTATGAAGGCAGGAGCCATATTTTAGTGGCTTACACATAGCAGATGTTTGTTAAACTGAATTGAGTGTACCTTGTAGTTTATGGGAACACTGACAACCCCCAACCGTTGTACATATATAGTAGGTGCTCAATAAATCTGGGGTAATTATGTTAATAGTGTGTTTTTGAATTGAAAAAGGATAGGAAATGGAGAATGTCCTTGCTTAGAATATAATTTGTAAATAAGCATGCGTGTTTATGATGTATCAACTGGGCCCGTATGTGCTTTGCTTAGAAAACCAGATTACTGCTAAAGTATTCATATTCCTAAAATTTTAAAGTTTAGTGCAATTTAAATCAAAATTTTCAATACCTTTAAAAAATTTACCCATAAATATTTCAGTGTGTATCTCTAAAAGATAAGGAGGCTTTTTTTTTAACACAACTATAGTACTGTTATCACAACTGCAAAAATTACCAGCCATACATTTTAAAAGTTAGATGTTCTTAACTATCACCCAAAGTTCCCAGCTTCTACCTACTGAGTACTTCTTGCTGCTCTCCTAGTCCACCTTTATTTTGCTTCTTCTACTCTGCTCTTTTGCTTACTCAGAAAAGAGAGCCTCATGTGGTTTTTGATGGAGTATGACCAGTCCTTCTGAATCACCCATTGTGGTGTCTTGGGCTTGGATATTTTTTCAGTTAGACTTCTCGGGGTTGGGGAATATGAGATTTATTATGTGTGGATACTAGGCCAGGCACATGACTTATCTCCTTTAATCTTGACAATAACCCTGCCAAAGTAGATTTCATCAACAAATACCTGATAGTTGAGTTTTTTAAGTCCCTTTCGAACATTGGATATGAGTCTATGTAGGTGACCTGGACAAGGCAGAAAGAATAATAAAGGAAGCCAATGACCATTTATTGATTACTTGCTATGAACCAGGCACTATACTAGAGGCTTTTTAATTCTCAAATAACCCTAGGAAGTAATTATTCTAATCCCCAGTTTACAGATAAAAAAATGAAATTCACAGATATTAAATATTTTGCCTATTTTTCAGACCTTTAGTTCAAAAATCTGAAAATCCTAAAGGCATGAGATATGGGTGTAGTTAGTTGTCTAGAATTAGAAAGGAACTAAATGTTCTATGTCTGCTCTGCATGATTTAAAACATCTCCCCAAAACCCTATAAGATATGTAGCATTCATCCTCAATTTAAAGATTAGGCTCAGCAAAGTTAAGTTACCTACCCAAGGCACACAGGTAATCAGGCAGCATAAAGGGAACTTGGATCCAGGTCAACCCTGAAACTTGTGCTTGTCCCCTTGCCCTGTGCTGCTATTTCTCTGGTTACTGCTAAATCTGAACACACAGAGTTGTCTTTGCACCTTACTTATGGCAATTAACATGTGTTACTCTGTATTCTGATGTATGTATCACAGTCCATTGTATTTTCAACTGAATGTAAACTCCATGAGGCCAGGGATCTGTCTTTTTGTTTTGTTTTTATTTTTTGGCCGCGCTGCGCAGCATGCGGGATCTTAGTTCCCCAACCAGGATGGAACCCGCGGCCCCTGCAGTATTTTTGGTTCACTGATCTATCACCAAGATCTATTGGGTTGGCCAAAAAGTTCTTTCGGGTTTTTCCAAAAGAACTCTTTGGCCAACCCAACAGAACAATGCCTGATACACAGTTGGTATTAAATAAATAATTGTTGAGTGGATATGTATGATTTTGCTCCCTTGAGATATACACTTCTTGAGCATAAGTGAATCTTACCAAATTATTATCATGTATGCTAACTCTAGTGTTAATATAAATTGAAAACACAAGACCAAGATTTATAGGAGGTGTCAGGGAGTAGAGAGAGGTGGTCCCCAGAAGAGGCTGTGACACTCTGAATGAGGGAAAGAAGAAAAGGGAAAACTGCCAGGGAAAGACAGTGAGCTTCCCTCCCTCTGGAGAAACCAGTGAGGGTTAGCAACCTGTAAGTCTTAGCTTGAGAACAAGCTAGAAGGCCTGCTTAGGAGGCTAGGGGGACGCTGCAAATCACTCTGTGGTCTCTGGAAGCAGAGTGGGTCTCACCTCGGCCTGAGTTCCCATAACGTCACCCATCCAGACCCTCACTCTCATCCCCCGGCAACTTGGCCTGTGGCTGTGAAAGGAGATCAACATTTCCTGCCTGCTTCCAAGATTTGGTGGGTACTTCAGGGGGAGCCGGGGAAGAAACAAACTTCAACCCCATTTGGGGGCCTTAGGGGAGGCAAAGTCAGCACGGGGGAGGAACATGGAAGCTGGTAGATGGTAAGGGAATGGTGGGAGGGGGGTGATAGAAAGGATAATACGGCATGGAAATTCTCATGGTCCTGACACAGATTCACCTAACATTTGTGTGCACTGTGTAATCTTGTTACTTATGCCTCTTAATGCAACCTTGTGGAATAAATAACTGTTTTTATTTCAGACATCCCCAGGAATGCCAGGAAAGGAAGGCAGGCCTAGACCAATCTGACTGTATTCCACATAAGTAACGTCAAATTGCACGGATGCAAGACCCAGACGTTACACATTCATCATTTCATTTGTTCTTCCTGCTAATCCTATGAAACAGGGCAGTCATTCTGATCCCCATTTTCTAGATGGATAAGCTGGGTAGCAATGAGGTTCATTGGCATGTATGGCATGTATGTTCAGGGACATACTTGCCCAGTAAATACTGAATGATCTGTTTGTAGGAATATTAATCTGGTTTTGGTATATTGGATATAAAAGAAAAGGGAGAGGCAGAGGGCAAGGTGATATTGCAAAACCACTGCAAATATCTAGGCAAGAGATAAGGAGCCTGCGCTATCACTGAATAAATTGTTCCCAAGTCCAATGGTAACTTCTGTCCCTCTTATTATTGAACCTCTCATCAGCTCTCAACAAAGTTGTGTATTCTCTTCCTTCTTGTGTGGAAGTGCTTTCCTATTCCAGTGGCTCAGCTTCCTGTGACCTCTAAATTATGTAGTGCTCTAAGGCTTGGCCCTAGGCCCTCTTTTCATTTCTTTGTACCCTAATCAGTCTTAAGCATTTTCATGGCTTTAGTGATCTCATATATGCTGATGATTTCCCAAGTGATAGCTCTAGTCCAGACCTTAGCTCTGAGTTCCGGACCCACTTTGGCATTCATTCATTCAACAAGTATTAATCAAGTGCTTGCTATGTGCCAGGCACTCTTCTAGCCACTTTGATTTCACCATGAAACAAAACAGACAACAGCTTTTACTTCACTTACATTAGGAGAGGAAACAGACAATACATATAATAATTAAGTTATATAGTATGCCAGAAGGTCAGAGGTGCTATGGTAAAAAGGAAAGGTAGAGCAGGGTAAGGAGGATTGAAAGTTCTGGGAATGAAGTAGCAGTATTTAAATAGGGTGGACAGGAGAGGCTTCACTGAAAAGGTGAGATTTGAGCCAACACTTGAAAAAATGAGAAAATTAGCCTTGTGGATATCTGGAGGAAAAGTGTCCCAAGCAGAAGGAACAGCCAGTGCAAAGACCCTGCTGTGTGGCAAGGAGGCCAGTGTGGCTAGAATGAAATAAATGGAAGGTAGAGTTTTAGGTCAGCTTAGAGAGTTTAAAAAGGGAGGAGGTAGGTCATATAGAGTCTTGTAAGCCATTGTAAGGATTTTAGCTTTTATTCTGGGTAAAATGGGGAGCCTTTGGAGAATTGGGGGCAGGGGACAGACATTATAGACTTAAATTTTCAAAGGATGACTGGCTATTGTAGGAAGGCAAGAACAGATGGAGGAAGACCAGTTAGGAGATTATTGCAATTGAATTGTCTACTTGGTAGCTCTTCTTGGATGTCTCAAAGGAACCTCAAACTCAACAAAAGACATCCCCCTCTACTCTCCCCACAAAACCCCAACCCGGTCCTGCTCCATTGTTCTTTATGTTAGTGAATGGTCCTACCATCCACCTCGTTGCTAGAGGAGAAACCTGCATACCATCCTTGATTCCTTGTGTGTGTGTGTTCATATATATACATATGAAACACTTTGCTGTATGCCAGAAACTAACATTGTAAATCTACTATACTTCTTCAATAAAAAAATAATCTGTTCTAGGGACTTCCCTGGAGGTCCAGTGGTTAAGACTTCCGCTGCACGGGGTACGGGTTTGATCCCTGGTCGGGGAACTAAAATCCTACATGCTGTGCAGTGTGGCCAAAAAAATAGAAAAAAAATTGTTTAACTATACAAAGCTAAATATGAGAATCGTTCCCCTGTAAGCTTCTGGTCATTTTTCTCCTCTCATGGCCTTCATAAAGCATAGCTATTTGTGTAAATATACAAGTTTGATCTGCCCTCCTGTCTGCTCCCCTCTATTAGTAGATTTTAAGTAACTGGAAAAGAAAGGACTCTATTTTTTAATGAACTATTTCAGATATTTATCATTCCTATGCATGTCTTTTTTTTTTTTTTTTTTGGCTGTGTCCGGTCTTAGTTGCGGCACGCAGGATCTTCATTGCAGCATGTGGGATCTTTCGTTGTGGTGCATGGGCTGTTCATTGTGGTGCACGGGCTTCTCTCTAGTTGTGGTGTGTGGGTTTTCTCTTCTCTAGTTGTGGCATGCGGGTTCTCTCTTTCTCTAGTTGTGGTGCTTGGGCTCAGGGTGCGTGGGCTCTGTAGTTGTGGCACACAGGCTCTCTAGTTGAGGCATGCAGCCTCAGTAGTTGTGGTGCATGTGGGCTTAGTTGCCCCGCAGCATGTGGGATCTTAGTTCCCCAACCAGGGATCAAACCTGCATCGCCTGCATTTCAGGATGGATTCTTTACCACGGGACCATCAGGGAAGTCCACTATGCATGTCTTTATACTTTTACTACATTCCTCAAAAAAACAGAATATTGTTTTACATATTTATAAACTTTATGTAAATGATACATAATTTTGCAGCTGTTTTCATCCAACATTATGTCTTAAGATTCGAATATGTTATAATTCCATTTCTTTCATTTTAACTATTATCTAGTATTCCATTGTATGCATATAATCATAATTTGTGTATCTTTTTGGCTATTTTTTTTTTTGGGCCATGCTGTGTGGTATGCAGGATCTTAGTTCCCTGACCAGGGATCGGACCCGTTGCCCACTGCAATGGAAGCACGGAGTCCTAACCACTGGACCACCAGGGAATTCCCTCTTGTTGGGTATTTAAGTTATTTTTCTATTTTGGGATAACACAGACAACCATTTTAGGAAAATTTGGTGATATTTAGTAAAAGTAAAATGGATGGACCTAGAGGTTATCATACTGAGTGAAATAAATCAGACAGAGAAAGACAAATATCATATATCGTTTATGTGCAGAATCTAAAAAAAAATGATACAAATGAACTTATTTACAAAACAGACTCACAGACTTAGAGAATGAATTTATGATTACCGGGGGGGAAGCGTGGGGGGGAGGGATAGATTGGGAGTTTGAGATTGACGTATACACACTGCTATATTTAAAATGTATAACCAAAAAGGACCCACTGTATAGCACAGGGAACTCTGATCAATATTATGTAACAATCTAAATGGGAAAATAATTTGAAAAAGAATAGATACATGTATATATATAATTGAATCACTTTGCTGTACACTGAAACTAGCACAACATTGTTAATCAGCTATGCTCCAGTATAAAATAAAAAGTTAAAAAAAATTGTATACTTTTCCAAATCATCCCATGTATTGACTCTCAAGAAACGAAAAAGAAAACAAACAAACAAAATGCACATGCTCTTCAACACAAGCAAGTCCATCCCTAGATACATACACTAGATCTACACTATCCAATATGGTGGCCACAAACCATATGTGGCTATTTAAATTTTAATTAATTTAAGTATCAGTTCTTCAGTTGAACTAGCCACCTTTCAGGTGCTTAATAGCCACATGTGGCTAGTGGCTACTAAATTTAATAGCGCAGATATAGAGCATTTCCATCATTGCAGAAAGTTTATTGAATTCCCCAGTGTTGCCTTGGAGAATGACTTTATCTGCACATGCCCAGTATACCATGAACATAAAAAGCATCTGATAATCTACGGAATGAATGAATGTGAAAATATTGCATTACAAGGCTGTATATGGTAAATGTTAAATGAGTTCCAGGAAAAATAGCTAAACAAGTTTAGAAGGGGTGGGATTTGAGCAGAGTTTCAGGGTCCTGTGCGTGAGTTTGGAGGAGAATTGAGCAAGGTGTTTATCCAAGGCAGTCAAGTGCAACATAGCAAGAAAAGGAGTTGGAATCATTATTGTGGAGGAAATCAGATAGCTCAAAAACAGAGAAGCTGTAGCAAGAATAAGATCCAAGGCAAGACTGTGAGTGGGGAAAATGAGTCATGAGGTCAGAAGCCAAAAAGATTAAAAGGAGGCCAAGAGGTAGAGTGCAAGGCAGGTCAGAGAGAGCAGTTCAGGACAGAGGCTGTGAAAAAATGTGAAGATCTCTGAAGCCTGTGTACTCCTGGCTTTGAGATGAAAATCTTGTTGTTTCCTGAGCAGATTGCCATCACCCACAAGAGGGGAGGCCTGTCCACTTTTAGTGGAAGCTATGGTTAGGAGAGGGTTATCTGGAAGAATGTGGAAGAAGATTAGAATTTGGGTCCCATTACAAGTAGCTGTGAACATTTGGAGGTTGGAGGATGGGGCCTGGACTAGGCTGCTGAGAACAGCATTCTGAGAGAGTAATTACTCTGGAAAGAGTAAGAGACAGGGAGGGGGCAGGTGTGGTAAAAGAAGAGCGGATCGAAAAGGAAAGGGGGATGAAAAGGGCAAGGGTAAGATGAAGCAGAATACGAGTGGGGGCATTTTACATGTCTTAATATTGGCTTTCAATTAATTGTAGGGTTCTTTCTAGAAATTAAAAACAAAACAAAACAAAACACAGGAATGCTGTGTGAGATTCAGAAGCCATGGGTCTGATTCAGTTAGAAAGTACAGTTCTAGCCCCAGGCTCTCTGAGTTGCTCTGAAGTCCACTCCTAGTTTTCCGGAAAGCTTCTCCACGGAATCCACTAACTTCCCCAAGTCAGAGGTAGTGATGAAAAAATTCTGGTCCCCAACATTTTTGGCATGGAGGGGACAGGTGTGTGGCCACAGGGGAAGTTGGCTCTGAGTGGAAAATCAGAGACAGCCATTTGAAAGTGCATGAGTCAAGCAGGGTATCCCATGTCGCTGTCTGAAATCTTGTGAAGCTTAGCTTGACCATAAAAATCCTATCTCTCCTGCCCACCCCTCATCCTTTCACATGCTATAGATAGTCCAAACTCAGTTCAGATTTCCGTTGTTATTTTCAAAACTCAATCAGAGTAGTACCTACCTTCAAAACAAATAAAGATATAACCAATTCTAGGACCAGACGAAACAAAGCTCTTTTATAAGCTTGCTTACAATATTGCAAACTCATTTCTAACCATGGCTTTTGAGGACCAAAGCCAATGACAGAAGAGCTAGACACAGTGTACCCAAAGGGGAAACAAACCCATCTGACCTTAGGAAAGTAATCATTCAAGTGGAGTTTATGCATTACGAGAGCAGCCAACTGTCTACCAACAGTGGGTTTGCAATCACAGAAATCTTTCTCAATGGCTTTCTATACCCTCTAGCAACATTGTCAGAGGTTTGGATTCCTGAACAAGACCAGTCTGAAAGAGCTGTGTGTGTGCATTGCTAATTCTTTACAAAGATTACAGCTCTTTGATTCCCAAGGCTATTTCTTGTTCTGATTCCCCTATTTCTTTCCACCTCATGTAACTTCACTCTTCAGCCTCAAATCCCTGTGCCCAGGCATGAGCCAGTCTACTGAAATATGGGCAACTGTCTTGGCATGCATGGGCAATCAGATGTTTGAAGAAAATTGATGAATACCCATGTGTCCAAGAGATCCATGGGGCTTAGGGAATTAAAAGGCTTATTCTTGTGGTTAAACACTGGGAATGCCATCTCATTCCCGTGCACTGATTTCTCTATTATCAGCTGGTAAGCCACAAGCAGATCCCTTGTTCATCTGCCAGGATGCAAACTAGCCCTTCTTTCAAGTCCCACTTTTGTTCTCAGGCTTAGGAATGCTGCAGTTATTCCAAAAGGAATCTGGCTGGCACAGTTAATTGGACTTATTAGGTCATAATTACAGTATCAGAGCATCAGCCTGCATTTTTCTGGATGTGATTATTGACGCTTCCTAATGTATATCTTTGGGTCCTGATGCCACCATTTAGGATCCAGTGGTTGAACTGATAGAAAACTAGCATATAGACAACTAGGCTGAAGGCTTCCCTGAGCCCTAAGTCTATGAATAAACTGTGTCCTTAGGAAGGAGTTTTTGGGAAAGCAATTGATAATCATAAATACTAATGTATGTTGAGTACTTGCTATGTGCCTGGCACTATGCTTGCATTATCTCATTTATATTTTTTTACTTTGTTTTCTAAAAAATTTTATTGAAATATAGTTTATTTAAAATGCTGTGTTTCAGGTGTATAGCAAAGTGATTGATATACATATATATATATATATATATATATATTCTTTTTTTTACATTCTCTTCCATTATAGGTGATTACAGAATATTGAGTAAAGTTCCCTGTGCTCTCCAGTAGGTCCTTGTTGATTGTTATCTACAGTAGTGTGTATATTTTAATCCCACACTCCTAATTTACCCTTCCTCCTCCCCTTTCCCCTTTGGTAACCATAAGTGTGTTTTCTTTGTCTGTGAGTCTATTTCTGTTTGCTAATAACTTCATTTCTATCATTTTTTTAGATTTCACATATAAGTGATATATTCACAACACACAACAAGTGGAGGTACTATTATTAATATCCCACATTTACAGATGAGCAAACTGAGGCTCAGGGTGGGTAAGGTAACTTACCCAAGATTACACAGCTAGTGAACACAGAATTGGAGTTTACTCCCATGTCTGTTTTGATTCAGAACATATGCTCTTAACTAGTACACTACATTTTCTCTTCTTGAAAAGCGTCTGTCTGCTCCTTGCTTCGCTAGCGAGAGCTCATCTGATTTTAATTTGTTAGAAACTAAAACGCAGTAGAATAAACAGATGTTTCCTTTCTGATGAAGTGATGGATTTTATTGTCCTATTTTACATGTCACTAATGGGTTTGAGGCAGATTGTTCAAATTTGTAGGTCACGCATCAAAAGTATTTATTGGGCATCTATCATGAGCCAGCACATGTTGGGTGATTCAAAGACGTGTAAGAAACAGGTATTACCATCAAGAAGTGTCTTACCAGAGAAATAAGGCTAACCCACAGGAACCCCTCCGAGAACATATACATATGTATGTATAAAAAATAATACTCCAGGACTTCCCTGGTGGCACAGTGGTTAAGAATCCGCCTGCCAGTGCAGGGGACACGGGTTCAAGCCCTGGTCCGGGAAGATCCCACATGCCGCGGAGCAACTAAGCCCATGCGCCACAACTACTGAGCCTGCACTCTAGAGCCCACAAGGCACAACTACTGAGCCTACATGCTGCAACTACTGAAGCCTGTGTGCCTAGAGCCTGTGCTCCGCAACAAGAGAAGCCACCACAATGAGAGGCCTGCGCACCGCAGTGAAGAGTAGCCCCCGCTCGCCGCAACTAGAGAAAGCCCACGCGCAGCAGCGAAGACCCAGTGCAGCCTAAAATTAATTAATTAATTAATTAATTAAAAAAATAATAATACGGCAGTTCAGGTGACATCTCTAAGTGCTATGGGAGACAGTGAGGTGTTAATAGAAAGGACACAGGCCTAAGAGCCAAAAGGTGTTGTTTTAGGAACAGTCATGCAATGTTAACTTTTCATATTAATTTTAAAATAAAGTGGGCTTACCTGGGTCATTCTGGGTTTCTTGATTAGAAGCAGAAGACAAGAAATAATCAGGAAGTCTTCATGGAAGGGCGGGTCACATTCGAATTGGTAGGGAGGAGGGAGGAGACTCCAGGTCCCAGGAAGAATCAGGAAGGGACAGAAAGGGTTATGGCAGAGAGAGGAAAATGAGCCCGGAGTGTTGATGGGCCAGCAGAGAAAAGACACTTAAATGCTTTACGGGGCACAACCCACAATTAGACACAGGGAAAATCAGGGACCAATGGACTGATTAATTGATTGATTTTTATTGTGGTAAAATACACATCACATAAAATTTACCATTTTAACCATTTTTAACCATTTTAAAGTCTACAATTCAGTGACATGAGTACATTCACAGTGTTGTGCAACCATCACTACTATCTTATTCCAGAATTTTTTCACCATTCCAAGTGGGAACCCCATACCCATTAAGCAGTCCCTCCTCATTCCCCCCTCTCCTCAGCCCATGGCAATGACTAATCTCCTTTGGTATCTATGGATTGGCCTATTCTGAATATTTCATATAAAGGGAATCACACAATATGTGGCCTTTTGTGTCTGGCTTCTTTCACTTAGCATATTTTTAAGGTTCATCCATGTTATAGTATGTATCAGAATTTTTCTCCTTTTTATGGCTGCATAATATTCCATTGTGTATATGTGTGTGTGTGTGTGTGTGTATACCACATTTTGTTTATTCATTCATCTGTAGATAGACATTCGGATTGTTTACACCTTTTGGCTATTGTGAATATAGCTTTCATGAAGGCTGGTATATAAATTTTTGTTTGAGCGCTAGCTTTCAGTTCTTTTGTGTATATAACAAATAGTGGAATTACTGGGTCATATGATAAACCTATGTTTAATTTATTGAGGAAATGGCATGCTTTTCATGGAAATCTAGCATAGTGGTTTAAAACAAAGGTTTTGAAGTTTGAGTTGAATCCTAGCTGTGCTATTTACTAGTTGTATGGTCTTGAGCAAGTGATATAACCTCTGAGCCTCAGTCTTCTCATCTGCTGAATATGGTTGCTTGGGGGATTACATGGCATATACATGCAAAGCACTTAGCACAGTGCCTGGCACATAGTAAGCACTAAATACATGGCAGCTACTAGGAATACCCTATATAAGTCTCACGCTAAATGTGATGTATAGTCAATATCACAGATAAGTAGAGGCACAGCCCTTTTATTGACTTTGCCACTTACCCCTGCACCCCCTTGTAGAACTCTGGAAGTGATCTTAATCTCCAGAGAAATGAGGTATGCTGGTTTCTTAACACCTCAATTTTTAACTATGTAAATTGTGTGTACCCATGTACAGATATGCACACACACATACATACATACATACACACATATACATATTAATTTTTCTACTCAAAAAGTTTCTTTAAAATGTCAAAAGCCTGTGTGTTTTTTATATAAGACACTGTCCAAGAAGAGACAGTGTACTAGTTAAGAGCATGTGTTCTGAATCAAACAGATGTGGGACTAAATTCCAATTCCGTGTTTCCTAGCTGTGCAATCTTGGGCAAGTTACCTCACCCCTCTGAGCCTCAGTTTCCTCATCTGTAAACATGGGGATATTAATAGTACCTACATTTGTTGGTTTGTTATGAATGTTAAATGAGATCATGCAAGCATAGTGCTTGCCACACAGCAAGTTCTCAACCCTCTGTCTGTTGCTGAGAAATACCCATGACATTGCCCTTCCCTGCTTTCCCACACCCTCCAAGCCATCGATGTGGCCCATGGGAGTTAAAGAGTCAAGGGACTTTAGCCAGATTCGAAAGAATATCAAATGATCCTAAAGATTCTTTCCAAATGAAATGAAATTACACCATAACAAAAGCAGCTCAAGACTCTATAATCTCAAATGTATCTTTTGAATTTCCTGCTTATGATTAGTCTCTTGGCTGGAAGCTGTATTTTTCTAAGAGGGATTAACGTTCCACCTACACAAAACAGAATCATATAGTATTTGTGCTGAAAGGGGAAGGGGCAGTGAAAGTAATTAACATCCATTGTACACTGTGCACTCAGTTTGTCTTATTCGATCTGTATAACAACCCTGTTGTGAGGTAAGTATCCATATTCCCACGTTGCAGCTGCGGAAACGAGCTCAGAAGCAACTTGCCCAGAACTAGTAAGTGTTATAAACCAAGATTTGAACCCAGATCTCTCTGAAGGCTTCAATTTACTATACCACACTTGCTTTAAAGAATGTCTGAGATCTTGTTTTGCTGTTGGTGAAGCAGAAACCAAGAGAGGTAAAGTGAGTTACCCAAATTCACTTAAGCCAGTTAATAGTAAAGAAGGGACTAGAAACCAGTTCCAAGAATGCCAACTCATGTTACTTTTTTGACTCTAAATGAATGAATAATGTAGTGGCTCATCAGTTAAAAAATGATTAAAAGATTGGAGGGAATCTGAAAATAAGTTTCACCTGTACCTTAATTACTCCCATTTCATGTTTCACAGGCTTTATTGAAAAACTGTTTTGTCCAGTTAGAAATAAACCAGTGACCTGTGTTCCCAGATGCCTGTGTGCCCACTGCATTTGCTACTTGATATTCAAAAGTAGATATGCAAATGTGGGCAGTCCACTGATTTCAGTTCTATTTTATAAACATGTATTAACCACTGTGGTGGTTAATTTTATGTGTCAACTTGGCTAGGCTATGGTGCCCACATATTTGCTCAAACACCAGTCTAGATATTGCTATGAAGGTATTTTTTAGACATGATTACATTTAAATCAATAAACTTTGAACAAAGCATACTGCCCTCCATAATGTGGGTGGGCCTCATCCAATCAGTTGAAGGGCTTAAGAGGAAAAGACTGAGATCTCCTAAGGAAGAAGAAATTCTGCCTCCAGACTGCCTTTGGACTTGAGACTGTAACATCAACTCTTCCCTGAGTTTTCACGCTGACAGCCTGCCCTGCATATTTCAGACTTGCCAGTCCCCATTGTATGAGCCAGTTCCTTTAAATATGTGCAGACAGGGCTTCCCTGGTGGCACAGTGGTTGAGAGTCCGCCTGCCAATGCAGGGGACACGGGTTCGTGCCCCGGTCCGGGAAGATCCCACATGCCGTGGAGTGGCTGGGCCCGTGAGCCATGGCCACTGAGCCTGCGCGTCCGGAGCCTGTGCTCCGCAATGGGAGAGGCCACAGCAGTGAGAGGCCCATGTACCGCAAAAAAAAAAAAAATGTACAGACATATGTACAGATGTACATACATGCATGCATACATACAGTAAACACACACACATCCTCATAGTTCTGTTTCTCTGGAGAACCTTAACTAATACAGCCACCTACTAACATACCAGGCCCAGTACTAGGCTCTGGGAAGATAGAGAAGAGATCTCTGTACAAAGACATTTGTACAATGTGGCAAAATATGGCAAAGCACGTTGACAAAGGTAGGACAAGGTAGGAAAATAAAGCCACAAGAAGAGTACACAGGTGTATTTCCTGCTGCCCTTTACACCTGCTAATAATGCTCATGGCACTCAGACTTTGTCTGTAAATGGACAATATACTTAATTCTGAAGGAGAAAGCTTGCCACTAGGCAAAAATAGATTCTGCTTCTCTCTTTAGTCTATTGTTTAAATCTATTGATTGAATTTATTAATTCAGTAAACATGTATTGAATCTTGGCTTTCTACATGGTGTATAATGACAAAGTGGTGACGATCTAAGAAGCCTCAATGTTGCCAGAGCTTTTCCCTAATATTGTCCTAATCTCTGGAGCCCAGGTTAGGTATGGAGAAGTTGCTTGATGTCACTGTGCAGTGAAAACCAGGCACATGGATGCTCCTGGTCAGCGCATTTGTCTCTCTGACAACTTGATTTGAGCCAAACTAGACAGTGCATCTATGGGCTGGGACAGTAAGCTGTCCCCCGGCTCCCACCTCCTGGTTTTCAGGACTGCCTCTTCAGTTTTCAGGCTCTATCAGTGCCTAACTTGCACGTAACACCCATCAGAAAGGCTGGCCTGGTATTTTAGGGAAGACCTATGTCCTTAAAATGTGCTGAATTCCACTTATGCCCCAAAACGCAAGCTCTTCTCTTACTCCCTGCACTGGCGTCATTTACAGCCTTGGGGGAGAGAAGACTAATTAATGTCCATAAAATACTTGGAGAACCATGCAAGGTAGCATGTGAATATTTTCAAAAGTTTGTCTTCTCCCCAGTATCTGAGCCAGTATCAGTCTTATAGAACTTAAGTGAATGTGTCTCACTGGCTAAAGTGTGAGCTCCCCAAAGGCAGGCTTTGTCCCATTCCGCTTTGTATCCGTACAATTTTAGACCTGACTTTCTCTGCTCAGATCTTTAATGTGAGTGTTCCTCAGGCCTTTTCCCAAGGACCTCTTCTCACCACGCACAATGTCATTCCTGCACAATTATATCTTTCAGCCCAAATCTTTCCAAGCTCTAAGTACATATATAGCTGACTACTTAGATATGTCACCCTGGCTTTCACAGTTTCCTTAAATTCAGTGTGTCCGAAACAGAACTCATTCTCTACACACACACACATATTGGTCCTATTCCATGCTTCCCCATCTCAGCAAATAGCACCACCATCCTCCCTGTTGCTCAAGCTGAAGGAGTCACCTTTGACTCCTCCATCTCCCACATCTCATCATTCACCTTCATCCGTCCATTCACCAGTTTGGAAACCTAAATTCCTTTCCTAAAATCCTTTCTTTTTTTTTTTTTTTTTTTTTGCGGTACGCGGGCCTCTCACTGTTGTGGCCTCTCCCGCTGCGGAGCACAGGCTCCGGACGCACAGGCTCAGTGGCCATGGCTCACGGGCCCAGCCGCTCCGCGGCATGTGGGATCTTCCCGGACCGGGGTACGAACCAGTGTCCCCTGCATCGGCAGGCGGACTCTCAACCACTGCGGCACCAGGAAAGCCCCTAAAATCCTTTCTTATCGAAAACTTCAAATATATACAAAATAGAATAGTACAGTGAAACTCCTCCCATGTACCAAGTGCTCAGCTTCAAATTGACCAATTCAGACACTCTTGTTTCATCTATCCCCACTTCTCACTCTCAATTATATTGAAACAAATTCCAGAGATCATTTGACTTCATCTGTATTTCATTATGTATCTCTTAAAAATAAGTCACGAAAACATCCAAAATCCCATTATCACACCAAAAACAAAATGAACAATAATTCCATAATATAACCAAATAGCCAGTCAGTGTTCATATTTTCTCATTGTTTTGCTTCCTTACATTTGAGTGTCCAAATAAAGCCCCTACATTATGATTAGGTAGTAAGTCTCTTAAGTCACCTTTTCCTGTAACAGTTGCCCACGGTTTTGATTTGTTGGTTGCCGTTTCCTGCATTTGCTCTTGCATTATTGTAAAGCATTGGTAGTTAGATCTAGACACTTGATCAGATTCTTTCTCTCTCTCCCTCCCTCCCTCTCTCTCATCTCTACCTCTGTCTCTATCTCTGTCTTCCCTCTCTGTCTCTTTCTCACCCTCCCTTCCTCTCTCTCCAAGACTGTTTCATCATATTTCATCAGGTCGTATTTTATCCTTCCCATCAGGAGGTGTAAAATGCCTGCAATATATGCTTGTTTCTCTGTGATGTCAGCAGTTGTTGATATGCATTGCCTCAATCCTTTACCTCATAGGGGCTTGCAAATGTTGATTCTGTAATTCCATCTTTTATTTTAGGGGAAACATTCCTTCACTAATTCTTACGGTTACCCTGAGTTCATTTAGTAAAGGCAGGATAAATGCTTGGTTCCACCACCACTCCCCCCCATTTATTTTTCTACCAATTTAAAAAATACTTAATTCTCTAGCATCCTCCAAAGGTGACTAGTGAGGGGTTTTTGTTTGGGGGTCTGGAGGAGAGTACCATTATGAACTCATGGAGTTTTAAATATTTTAAGCATTTCATTCACTGCAGTTATCATTATTGATATACAAATCATCACTTACTTGGCCAGTGGAAGTGTATTCAGATTGGCTTTTGAGCCCTTTTGAGTACCCTAATAGTATTTTTAACAGCTTTACTGAGGTATAATTGACATACAGTAAACTGCATATATTTAAAGTGTACATTTTAAGTTTAGACATATGTATACAACCGTAAAAACATACCCCACAGTCAAGATAATGAACACATTCATCATCCCCAAACGTTTCCTCATGCCCCTTTGTAATCCCTCCCCTCACACTTTTGCATCACCCCCTGTCCCTGGACAATAACAAATCTGCTTTCTGTCACTATAAATTAATTTTCATTTTCCAGAATTCTATGTAAATGGAAATAAAGAATATAAATGCTTTCTTACTGGCTTCTTTTACTTAGCATATTTATTTTTTATATTCATTTATGGTATTGACTCTATTATAGTCCCTTAGGAGATACGTGATTTGCAAATATTTCCTCTCAGTCTGGAGCTTGTCTTTACATTCTCTTAAGAATATCTTTCAAAAAGTAGAAGTTTTTAATTTGGATGAAGTCCAATTTCTCAATTTTTTCTTCTTTACATCAAACTTTTGGTGTTGTATCTAAGAAATCTTTGCCTAACCTAAAATCTTTGTCATAAAGATTTTCTCCTATGTTTCTACTGAAAATTTTAAAGTTTGGGCTTAAATTTAGATCTGCAATCCATTTTAAGTTAATGTTTGTATATGGTGTGAGGTACGGATCAAGGTCCTTTCCTTTCTTCTTTCTTTCTTTCTTCCTTTCTTTCTTCCTTTCTTTCTTTCTTTCTTTCTTTCTTTCTTTCTTTCTTTCTTTCTT
>NW_021703779.1:91214193-91275211 GCF_005190385.1 Monodon monoceros | reverse complement strand
CTTTCTTTCTTTCTTTCTTTCTTTCTTTCTTTCTTTCTTTCTTTCTTTCTTTCTTTCTCTCTCTCTCTCTCTCTCTCTTTCTCTTTCTTTCTTTCTTTTCTTTTGCATAGGATATCCAGTTGTTGCAGTACCATTTGTTAAAGTCTATCCTTTATTTACTGAATTGCCTTTGCCATTTTGTTGAAAATTAATCGGCCATATATATGTGGGTCTATTTCTGGACTCTCTATTTTGTTTCATTGGTCCCAATAACACACTGTATTGATTGCTATAGCTTCATAATAATACTTTCAAAAGTCAAGTCCTGGATGTCTTAAAGTTTTGTTTCTCTGTTTCAAAGTTGTTTTGGATATTCTAGGTCCTCTGTATTTCTGTATGCATTTTAAAATGGCATTGAATCTATGATGACCAATTGGGTAGAAATTGATTTCTTAACAATGGCTTTCCATTTACTTAGGTCTTCTTTAATTTTCTCTTCAATTAAGTTTTCAGTGTACAGGTTTAGCCAATATTTTGTCAGGTTTATTCCTAAATGTCTCATATATTAGATGCTATTATAATTATATTTTAATTTCAATTTTAAGTTGTTTGCTGTTAACATATATACAATTGATTTTTGTATATTGAACTTGTGTCATTAAACATTACTAAACTCACTTAGTTCTAGTTGCTTCTTTCGTAGATGTCGTAGTATTTTTACATTGTCATCTGTGAATAAAGACAGTTTTACTTCTTCCTTTCAAATCTGGGTGCCTTTTTCACCCATGCTTTATCAAACTGGCTAGAACCTCCAGCACAATATTGAACAGAAGTGTAAATGTGGACATATTTGCATTGCTCCCAATCTTAGTGGAGAAAGCATTCAGGCTTTCACCATTAGGTATAATGCTACCTATAGGCTTGTTCATAGATGCTCTTTAGCAGACTGAAGAAATTCCCTTCCGTTTCTAGTTTGCTTTGGGTTTTTATCAGGAATAGATGTTGAGTTTTGTCAAATTATATTTCTGCATCTATTGAGATAATCATATTTTTCCCTTTTGGTCTACTAATATGATGAATTATATTGATTGACTGTTGAATGTTAAACCAACCTACCATTCCTAGGATAAACTGTACTTTGTCATAATGTACCATTATTCTGACATACTATTGGATTCAATTTCCTAAAGTTTTGTTAAGAATTTTTGTGTCTATATTCCCAAAAGATATTAGTCTGTAATGGTAATATTTGATTCATAGGATGAGTTAGGAGGTAGTCCCTCATCTTCAATTTTCTGGCAGAGTTTGCGTAGGAATGGTATTTGTTCCTTAAAGGTTTGGTAGAAATCACAAGGGAGGCTATCTGGCCTAGGAATTTTCTTTGTGGGGAGGGTTTAACTACAAATTCAAGTTTAACATCAATATAGGACTATTCAGATTATCTATTTCTTCTCAGTGAGCTTTGGTAGGTTGTATATTGCAAAGGACTTACCAGAGGTGTAGTTGAGGCCTTGCTATAGATGGGCTTTCTGAAATGAGTTTTGCATGTCACTTTGCCTGGAAACAAAAAGCAGATGAGTTTCAAAGCCATGAAACAGAATCAGAGACAGAAATACTGGCCCACTCCTTTGCTTGTGGGCTTTGGCTAAGGCCAAAAAGTTTGAATTGGAGTTTAACTTTGCTTATGACATATCATGCTTTTATTTTTATTTTTATTTTTTGGCATGTTTCTTTTTGAAAGTCTGTTCCCACCAACCAAGTAGACTACTCGACTAGTTTCTATTTTCTGCATATGAGAAGGGATTAGGGCTGTTTCTCCTAATTTTAGAAATGCAGGCATATGTGACAAGTTAGTTTGTCTTTCTTACCCTGCAAGCAAAATTAAAAACAACTTCTGAAAGGATTTACAGCTTAAAATTACAGCCATAAAATTAGGTAAAAGTAACATGCAGTTCTTGGCAAGTGAAGACAGAGATCCAAGTCTTCTGTTTACTGGGTTTTGTAATTTGGGGAGGGGTTCTCTCTCATTTTCCTTCTAGTCATGAGGGATGGACTTGCTATGAACCATTCTATTTCCCTGGTTTAGATCCTCCTCCCCATGTCCTCTTTCCTCATTTCTGAGCAAGCAGAACATCTATACTCTCATCTATATCAGTATGCCTTAGAGACTGTCTATATCATGAGCTAAATATCTAGCTAAGAAATTATAGAAACAACCTGCATTTGTTTCCCATTCTATATCCTTCTGATAGTTGCTACTGCTGGTGAATTCCACATGGACTCACTGTCTGTCTCAACTGAGCATTGGTTAAATTCTCTCTTCCAAGTACAGAAGACAGAAATGGCAGTGTCCTTGATCCTTTGGACTCAATAATAGATGAGACAGTCGGTCGGGGTATTTCCAGCAAGTCGAATACTCTGTCCTGGAATCCCAGTCCTTCCTATTCCTGTAGGTTCAACTCTTAGAGAACTTATTGACTCTTCCATCCTAACTTAGGCTACCAACTAGAAACCCTAAGGGATTTTTTTTCAACTTGGAACGATTTCCCTAAAAACATCATATTATAAATAAGCCATAAGGCTCTGGGACAGGCCACTAAAGCCCATGACACTGTATGCCTAAAGTCTAGTAGCAAGAATAGGCTCACAGAAAGTAGGACATGAAGCCCCATCATGCTTTACACAGCTGAGGAACCTGAGGATCCACCTGGCCACTCAAAATAATCTTGTATATTTTTATTAGAAACTGTCACCACAATTTCTCTGAAACAGTCAAAAGGAGAAGCTGTTAGAGTGAGCAATGAATACCATAATGAAACATAAATAGTGCTATTGGAAAAGAGGGAGGGTAATATTTAAGAAAGGATGTGTGAATGAATGTATTGTATATGAATTATATCTCAATAAAATTGTTACAAAAAAGAGAAATAAAAGATGTGACTAGGATTTCCAGAGAAATGGATAAGATATGAAAAGCATTCCATGAAAATGGAATAGCTGATAAATAGAACTCAATGAGTAGAATATTGGAGGTGATAGTTTGGCCTACAATGGTGGTTGAGCCTGATTTAAAGGGGCTCTTAAATGTTATGCCTGGATTTAGAAGTTTGCAGATAAGAGAGGGTCATGAAAGGTTTTTGAGAGAAGACAGGACATAATCACATCTAAGTTTTAGAAAAGTATCTCTTTACCTTTTCCAATAATACTTCTCACTTTCTTCTTTTGATCATAGTTGTCATTAGGCTTTAAGCTCCTTGAGTGTAATAAAAGTTTCCTAAATATTTGTCTTTCTTTCATTGTGCCCAACACAGTGATAATACATAGCAGGTGTGCATTGAAGTTTGTCCTCAAATCAGTGAAGTAGACTTGGTGTGAGAAAGCCTTGTTCTAGACTTGTCCCTTTCTGGTCGTGTCCCCTCTATTTAAATATGTCTCAGGTTCATTCACTTCTCCTCATCCAACCGCCATAACCCTTGTTCAGGCCACCATCTTCTCTCCAATAGTCTCTCTTTTTATATATATATATATATATATATATATATATATATATATATATATATATATATAAAAGTATAAATTTACTTATTTATTTATTTTTGGCTGCTTTGGGTCTTCGTTCTTGGGTCTTCACTGCTGCACGCGGGCTTTCTCTAGTTGCAGCAAGCAGGGGCTACTCTTCGTTGCAGTGCACGGGGTTCTCATTGCAGTGGCTTCTCTTGTGGCAGAGCTCAGGCTCTAGGCACGTGGGCTTCAGTAGTTGTGGCACACGAGCTCAGTAGTTGTGGCTCGTGGGCTCTAGAGCACAGGCTCAGTCGTTGTGGCGCACGGACTTAGTTGCTCCACGGTATGTGGGATCTTCCCAGACCAGGTCTCAAACCCGTGTCCCCTGCATTGGCAGGCGGATTCTCAACTACTGCGCCACCAGGGAAATCCCTCTCCAACAGTCTCTTAATTGGTCTCCCACCTCACTATTACCCGCTTCTGTCCACTAGCGATACTGCCACTAGAAAAATTTTTCTAAAATATCAATCTGACCATGTTACTCTCTGCTTAAAATAATTCAGTGACTTCCTGTTGCTCTGACAATTAAACCAAACCTCCCTAACATGGCCCACAAGACTCTGCATGAGCAAGTCTTTGCCTGCCTAGACAGCAAAATCTTCTGTCACTCTCCGCTTTACTTTCCTGTTAAAGTCACTCTGGCTTTCTTTAGCTTCTCCTAGCTGCCACATTCTTTCTCACCATAGGGCATGTGCATTGATTTTTCCCTCTGTCTGGAAGATTCTCCGCCTCACTCCCATCCCTTGACCTAGCTGAAGCTTCCTGTTCTTCAGACGTCAGTTTAACTGCACTTTTTGGGGTTTTTTTGGCCACGCCGTTCGGCGTGGAGAATCTTCCCCGACCAGGGATCGAACCCATACCCCCTGCATTGGGAGCATGGAGTCTTAACCACTGGACCACCAGGGAAGTCCCCCTAACTGCACTTTCTTAAATAAACCTTCTCTGATCCCATCAAGGGGGCCAAGTGTCCCTGTTGTACGTTCTCATATCCTTCCATTGGTCTCCTTTGTATCGTATAGCACAATTATAATTAAAAGATTATTATTTACTCTTCTAACATCTGTCTCCTCTACAAGAACATAGAGCAAAGGAGCAAGTCTATTTTGTCTAACAGGGTACTCCCAGGGCATAATCCAGTGCCTGGCACAGAGTAGGCACTCAGTAAATCTTTGTTGAAT
The DNA here is from genome assembly GCF_005190385.1 of Monodon monoceros. Classification (NCBI taxonomy): domain Eukaryota; kingdom Metazoa; phylum Chordata; class Mammalia; order Artiodactyla; family Monodontidae; genus Monodon; species Monodon monoceros. The sequence continues at coordinate 91,270,493 of NW_021703779.1, read as the reverse complement.
GAAGAAGTAGTGCTTATATCTTAATGACTTGAACATTGTAAACTTTCAGAGTATCCTGTTTTTCTCCATCACACTTTGCACAATGATTATTCTTCAAATATTTGTGTATTTATCTGTATCCCATATGAGAATATCAACTCCATGATGGCAAGTACTATGCTTACTTTTTAATCAAATTATATATATATATATATATATATAGTGTGTGTGTGTGTGTGTGTGTGTGTGTGTGGTATGCGGGCCTCTCACTGTTGTGGCCTCTCCCGTTGCGGAGCACAGGCTCCGGACGTGCAGGCTCAGCGGCCATGGCTCACAGGCCCAGCCACTCCGCGGCATGTGGGATCTTCCCTGACCGGGGCACGAACCCATGTCCCCTGCATCGGCAGGCGGACTCTCAACCACTGCGCCACCAGGGAAACCCAACCAAATTATAATTTACAGACAATAAAATGTGCTGATTATACATGTGTAGTTTCATGAGTTTTGACAAATGTGTACACTCATAAACGTCTCTCCAAACAAAATATAGAACATATCCATTATCCCAGGAAGTACTCATGCCCCCAGTTAACCTCACTCTCACAACCCTGCAGAGGTAACCACTGATTTCTGTCATCATATATTCGCTTTGCCTATTCTAGAGCTTCGTATAAGTGGATTCATACTGAATATGCACTTATGTGCATGGCTTCTTTCACTTAACATAGTATCTGTGATATTCATCCATGCAGTTACATGTATCAATACTTTGTTCATTTTTTAAATTCATGAATAGTATTCCATTGTACAAATATACCACAGTTTGTTTATCTACTCACCTATTGATGGAAGTCTGGGCTCTTCTCACTTTGGGATTATTACGAATAAAACTGCTATGAACTTTCATGAAAAAGTCATATTCAATTTTTTTTATCATCCTACCCCTAGCACCTAGCACAGTGCCTCATACACAGCAGGCACACAATACACATTTGTTGAGTAAATGAATGAATCTAATCCTTCCAATGTTAGTGATAACTGTACCTTTCCTTCCTGCTTTAGAAACCATATTAGAAGGCAAATAAGTTAGAGTGACTCAATTACAGAAAGAAATGTGAATACCCTCTTAATATGTTTAAAAGTAAGTTGCAGAGTTTGTACTTTAAAATGTTATTACTAACAATTACTTTTTACACTCCTCACATCTGAACTTGTCACACAAGTGTGTCATGATGCTACTTGTAGGGTTTCCGGATAAAATATAAGATGCCCAGTTAAATTTGAATTACAGGTAAACAACAAATAGATTTTTAGTGTAAGTATGTCCCAAATATTGCATGGAACATATTTATGCTAATTTGGGACATACTTATAAGACAATATGCTAATTGGGATATACTTATTGTTTTTCTGAAATTCAAATTTAACTCAGCATCCTGGATTTTTATTTGTTAAAACTGGCTACCCTAACTACATGTGAACTGTGTGACCTCTGGTCCTCAGGCCCCTTCCAGCTTTAAAGCTCAAAGATTCCTCACTTTCTCCCAGTCTCTTTCTCACATATTTTTCTCATATATCCTTCAGAAATGCTGTTCTATGAACATTATGGACAAGATTTAGTTTTTCTGTTTGTGTGTCTTAAACATTTGCTTGGTGAATTCACTTTAAGGTCTAGCTGGACAGTACATCCCCTCAGGCCCTGGTTCATTCTGGCTGGCTAGGGCTTTTCCAAGTGAAATCCAAAATGCTTGTTCCTCTCACCACCCCCTGAGCCCATCTGTTGCGTTTGTGTACGTGTGTGAACACAGTTGGACAGACGGAGGGAAATGCCTTCCTGAACTACTCATCAATGTCTGGTGTCAGCTTCATCCTTAAAATAAAGTGTGGGTGACAAGTCTCACCTTGTAGGGAGCCAGCTCGTACAGATCCATTCCTTCTCTTCCCAGAGGCTTTCATTCATAAACTCATAGGGAACTGTTCTTAAAAGGCAAATGCACATTAAACATGGGAGAAGACTAAGGTTGGTTTAGCGTGTGTGTGTGTGTGTGTGTGTGTGTGTGTGTGTGTGTGTGTTTAAATTTCAATGAATAGGTTTTGCTTTGGAATTGCTCAAAGTAAAGCCAGACTCTCTGTATTATTATCACAAAGTACAGAAACCTAGGATGATGCTACAGGGGGCCAGGCTTAATGGAAGGGCACTAAGATTTTGAGTCAAACTTGGGTCTGAATTTGTGCCACTCCCTAGCTATATGACCTTGAGTAGGCAAACTAGTAAACCCCTTCAAGCTTCAGTTTTCTCATCTGTGAAATGATGGCAGTAATAGTGCCTACCACACAGTGCAGTTGGGACAGTTCTGTGATATAGCAAAAGTGAAGTACTTAGCCAGGCACATAGCAGATGCTCCATGAGTGGTACCCATTATTATGAATGTGGCCCCAGGACTAGTTCTGATACAGCCAAAGAGGCCTCTCTCGGTTTTTGGACCCTGAGGCAACCAGCAGGGAATGAAGATTTTAAAAGGGCACCTCAGCATCTTGTATTATTTTTCTTTTTAGAAGTTTACCTGTGCACTGAAAAGAAAGGCCCTGTCTTTGAGTCTTCACTACTGCCAAGTAATACCAACTCTGAGACTCAGGTTTAAATTTTTTTTTAATCTAGAAAATTTATATATAAATTTTCCTTGTTTCAAAAGTAGTTGTGAGAATTATATCTATAGGATGGTTGTTTAGAAAGTGTACAAACAATGCAAGTTATGGTAAGTGTACAAACAATGTAAGTTATGGTAAAGTCAGTAAACCCATCTTGATAAAAAAAGCAAAAGAATAAAAAAACACCTCCCAGGGCTTCCCTGGTGGCGCAGTGGTTGAGAGTCTGCCTGCCGATGCAGGGGACGCGGGCTCGTGCCCCGGTCTGGAAGGATCCCACATGCTGCGGAGCAGCTGGGCCCGTGAGCCATGGCCGCTGGGCCTGCGCGTCCGGAGCCTGTGCTCCGCAGCGGGAGAGGCCACAGCAGTGAGAGGCCCGCGTACCACAAAATAAATAAATAAATAAATAAATAAACAAACAAACAAACACCTCCCAACACTCATCTTTCTTTTCCTGACTTCCCCATTTCAAGCTGATTCCTGGAATTGGTGGCAGTGGGTTTAGTGGGAAAAAAAAAAAGGCATACTTAACTTCCTATAGTGAGGAAGTCACTAACAGCTGAGCCTTCATTTCCTCATCTTTAAAATGCAAATCAGTCATCCAGTGATCACCTAGTAGGCAGGCACAGTACTAGATAATTCCAGCTAACATATATTGAGCATACTATATGTGGCAAGCACTTTGCTAGGGGCATTATCTTTAACCTCCCAAAACCCAATGAGCTAAAATATTATTATCCCTATTTTATAGTTGAGGAAATTGAGGCTTAGAGGGTTTAAACTAATTTGCTTTATAGTGAACAAACCAACATCACCTCAGAGGAACTTACTGTCTAGGGGGATAGGTGAAGATATAAAGAAAGCATTGTAATATTGTGTATGTGTGTATGTCGCTGCATATACCTGTACCTCTAAAACACCTATGTCAGATTTGTGGTAGAGAATCAAATGAGATTTGGTGTGAAAGGTGTTTTGAAGAAATCTGACAGTGTTAAAATAGAGCTTTACCATGAGTTATTCACCATTTCAGAGAATCACTGCACTAATAGCAGCTCCATCTGTGGTACTTGAGTCAGCAGTACCACATTCCAGAATCATTCTGCTTCAGCAGACTGTAGCATTCCTGGTGATTCTGCATCAAGCTGCTAGCCTCTGATGACTTCATTACATCTTCTTTTTTTTTGATTAATTAACTTATTTATTTTATTTATTTTTGGCTGTGTTGGGTCTTCGTTGCTGCACGCAGGCATTCTCTAGTTGTTGTGAGCAGGGGCTACTCTTCGTCGTGGTAGTCAGGCTTCTCTTTGCGGTGGCTTCTCTTGTTGCAGAGCACGGGCTCTAGGTGCGCAGGCTTCAGTAGTTGTTGCATGCGGGCTCAGTAGTTGTGGCTCATGGACTCTAGAGCCCAGGCTCAGTAGTCGTGGCACATGCACGCACCATGCATGCATGCTTCGTGGCATATGGGATCTTCCCAGACCAGGGCTCCAACCCGTGTCCCCTGCATTGGCAGGTGGATTCTTAACCGCTGCGCCACCAGCGAAGTCCCTACATCTAATAGAGCCATGTATGAGCATTTACATATTAAAATACATATTGTTTCATTATGAACTACTTTTGTTTTCTCTTTGCAGTACAATTATGGCATAATAAGTGCTTTTTTTTTTTTTTTGGCCACACTACGGGGCTTGCGGGATCTTAATTCCCCGGATCGAAACCAGGCCCCCTGCAGTGGAAGCACAGAGTCCTAACCACTGGATATGCATTGCATACATATACATGGAAGGGAGAAAGCATTCCAGGGTGGGAATGACACCAGTGATGTGGCCTGGCTTAGCAATGGTTAGCGTGTCCCCAGACAAGCCAGGATAGGTCAGAGACTTCCTCTGTTCTTGGTCTTGCCATGTTCCCTGGAAGCCACTCCTTTTATCCCTGCCCTCCCCCCGGCCCCCTCCCCCGCCCAGTGTAATTGAAGACTCCTGGGGGAACTGCCAGGACCAGCATTACAGGAAATTGCCTTGTGGCCAGTGGGGCTTCTCTGGTTACTTTCCTCAGTGACAGAAGACAGTGATGGCTTCCTGTCTGTTAGCTGGGTGTCTTTGCCTCCTTGTTATGCCAAGTTCCCAAGAAACCTCAGCTTGTGCTCCTTATATTTTTGTTCAGCTCCTGTTATTGGGATTTTTTCCCCCTGTCTTATCCAGCTCCCTGCCTCCAGCCTCCTTGCTCCACGCTAGAGATCTGGAAACTTTTGGTCCATGATGGACAAATTTTATGGGACACCTAAAGGGCATTGTTTCGAATTAGGCCATAGCTCCAAACAGATACCAGTTTGGCAATGCCTGTTGAGTCCTCTCCCTTGAAGGTGATGAATTTATCATCCAGAAACAGACTGGTGTTTTTTCTCCTTACTAATTATACGTGTTCATTGAAGACTGTTTGGAGAATACAGAACTATATGGAAAAGCAAATAGAAATTATCCATTATCCTGAGAAATATAGCACTCAACATTAGACAAAGGGGGCACAGCACTGGTGAGGATTAAATTCAATGCTGCTCTGCCTCCCTGTTCTCTATTCCATTCCAGCCCCCAGCTTTCACCTTCCACAGCACCTCTTGATCTCACCCTTATGAAAACTTGCCTGTCCTGTATACCATAAAGTGGAGGGCAAACTGGAAACTGTACAAAAGCACTTACCATGTCAAAGGCATATAAGAGAGATAAAATATCTTTCATATCAAGAAGGTGTTTGGAATCTAAAATAGCAATATTTTGTCATAGCTCTGCCATCACTACCTTATTACCGAGGTGTTGTGGTGATAAAGGGTTGTGGGAATGTCTAAAGAGATAAGAGACCATCTGAGAAATTCACAGTGCTCCCTGGGAATTAGGAAAAGGTTCACAGTACAAAGAGGCAAGAATGATTAAGTGTGAGGCTGGCTCATAAATATGCCTTTCTCTTTTGAACAAAACAGCCAACATTAAACAAAAAAGTTGGATGATACTAAATCCATCCCAGAGATAAAGTTCTTATTACAGATAATAGTTAGAATTTATGTGTGGCTTTTTTTCCAAGGTGGGTAGGGTCAGAATGGCAGTTTCCTCATTTTTGAGTCTGCATTGAGACAGAAGACTTAGAAAACACTAAGGCATAAGGGTTAAGGTCAAGGCTTGGGAGTTAGACCTGTGTTCAAATCCCAGATCCGTGAGGTCATCAAGCATTTTTCACATGCCATCCACTGTTTTAGACATTGGGGATGCAGTGTTGGACAGCACAGATAAGGTCCCTACTTACATGGAGCTTACATTCTAACGGGGGGCGGGGGGGGGGAGACAGAATGTTTAATGTTGAAAAGGTAACATAGTGCTATGATTGGAAGTACCTGGGGGCTACTTTAGGTTGAGTGGTCAGGAAAGGCCTCTCTGAGAATAGACAATTGAACTGAGACTAGGGTGATAAAAAGAGGCCAGTGATCAAAAACATCTAGGGGAAGAGCATTCCAGGCAGAAGTAACAGCTGGGGCAAAGGCCCTGAGGCAGGAACAGGCTTAAGTGTTTAAAGAATAGAATGAATACCAGTGTGATTGAAGCAGAGTGAGCCAGGGAGAGAGTGAGGAGAACAGGTTGGAGAGGGTCAGCACATGTCAGGTCATGCGGGGGACTTTGTAGAAATTCAGCTTGTTACATTCATCATCATAAAACAGAGAAGGTGGGAGTTCCCTGCCAGTCCAGGGATTGAGATTCGGTGCCTTCATTGCCGGGGTCCTGCTTCATTCCCTGGCTGGGGAACTAGGATCCTGCAGGCCACGCAGCGCGGTCCCCCCCCCAAAAAAAAAAAGCAGAGAAGGGAAAAGGAAGTTGGATTGGAGAGTTTAGGGAATAGTGTACAGTATCACCTGAGAAACTTGGATCTGACTAACTGGGCACAGGGGTTTGAATGCTGTGCTGAAAGTGGGACCCTGAGGAGAACAATTCTGAGGGCAGAGTACAGGGTGGCTATTTTCATCTATCATTACATTTCTGGCACTTGAATTTCTCTCAAGTTCTCTGCTACAGCTGCTGCTTTCTCAATGAGTGCAAATATATAAGTCCAGCGGGGCTTAGGGATACAGCTAGAGTCTATTTCCAGCCCCATGTAAAGAAATGCTCTTGTATTTTGTGGCTGGAATTTCTACCTATGTGGGGAGATGTCACAGTTCCCCAACCAGCTACCAAGCTGGCTATATAGTGAGGTATAGACCTGACCTAAAAGGGTGCTAGCTTAAGATGGCTTTTTATTTCATGTGACTCATGACACCGCCAAGCTGCTCTGATTTATTTCGTTAGGAGGAGTGTGGCTAAGAGGTATGCTTCCTGGGCAGCATTGCTTCTTGCTTCACATGGTTCACTAACTTTTTTCTTTTTTTCTTGTTTTTAATAGGGAGAGAAGAAGCCCTATGGAAAGCCATGTGGAGGCCAAGACTGCATTGGGGGCTGTAAATGCTCTCCTGAGAAAGGAGCCCGAGTAAGTTGCTTCCTTCATTGTTGAAAGATAGATAGTCACAGGAGCCGATATCTGAAGTGTGTGTGTTTTCTTTAGAATTAAACTGCTTAGAATTTTCTCTTATGACCTCATGGAACAAGCAAAGTGATGAAGACCAGCTGGAAGGAGCTTTGCTGACTAATGATAGGCAGAACTAGATTAGTCAAAGTCTCTGACGGACCGGGAAGAGGTTTCTTTCATTGACTCAATAGCGAAGTTTCCTCAAAGTTTCATCTGGGGTATTTCCAAAAGGCAATTAAGTTGTGCAGAACCAGATTATGATATGTTTGTAGATGCACATCAATTTTCATAGCTCATTTACAGATAGGCTCTTCCCTACCACTCTGGGGGACAAGTGGTCCAATCGTTATCTACAGACTAGGGATGTGCTTCATCCAGAATCAAGGGTAGCCGTAAAGTCCAGAAATATAGGTGACTATACATAAAGAATGATTTATAGATATTATATTAAGGCATAGCACACGTTTCAAAACATTAAGTGATTTATTCAATGTATTGTCCTTTAATAGCCATGACCAGTTCAGATTGTTGTGCAAATTGCAATGAACACAGTGCCTTGATACAGCATTTCTATCAAGCCTCGTATATGCATATGTGATGTGTTGCCCCAGATGATTTGTATTTTTGATTTGCACTGAAGAAACCTGCATCTTTAGTATAACTCAGCAAAAGTATTCAAGGGGGGGATCAATCCATAAAAAAAAGTAAAATCCAATCTACATTTTCAAAATTTATGGCCACCCTGTAGAATTGAGATCTTCCGACTTGCAGCGTTGTATTTGCACTCTCACCACATTCAAACAAGCCTAAGAGCTTACACTGTCAAAGGAAGGTAGCATAAATAGGTCAACCAAACCCTTAAAAACATAGCCGAACAGGGAACAGAGTGACCACTCTACCTCCTCTTTCATTATTTTCCATTTGCAGTACAGTGAAATGTCAAACTATGCCAGAATTTGAAGGAAAAGTATAAAAAGCCATCTCTTCATCAAAAGGGACCAGACATATTGTACATTAAAGGCAGAGACTTAGGGAATCATAAGATATTAGAAAGCGAAGGTATCTTCGTGAGCTTCTCATCTTATCCACAGATGGTAGAGGAAACAGTCTCTGAGAAGGAAAATGACTTCCCAGGTCACACAGCAGATTGATGACAGATTCAGGCTATTACCTGGGTCTTTTGATTTCTCGCCTATTTACTTTACCCACTGCTGTCTCCCAGGGAAGTCGTGTTCACTACAGCCACTGGGGCCCACGTTCTTCCTCTGATCTAGATCTAGGAAACACTTTAGAAAAAAAATAATTCTACAACAAATATATGAATATGTTCTTAAACAACAGCAAGCAACACAGACAATGCAAAAGTCTCCCTTGATGTTCTCTCGGTCCCACTATTGTCTTTCTGGTCTTTTTCTGTGCATGATCAAAGATAGGTATGAATATGTATAAGAATACTTTCATTTTCTGGGTTTTTTTCCCAAACTATAATCATAAGTATATATTCTATGCCGTTTCTGGTTGGTTTGTTTGGTCACATAATATGTCCTTAAGATCTTTTCCTCCACCCCAAAGTTTAATCTAGCCATTTCCCTTTTGATGAACACATAGTTTGTTTCCAAATTTTTGCTATTTTAAAAAATGAAAGTGCTACAGTAGAAATCCTTGGACAGTCGTCCTTGTACTCATTTCTAGTGTTGATGCTAAGGATCCGAATTACCAGGTGTAAGGGTAATGGGCATTTTTAATTTTAAAAGCCAATGACCAATTACCCCACAGAGTATCTATCCGAATTTATTTACATCAGTATTGTTGTACAAGAGTGCCCATGTTTCTATACCCTTGCCATCACTTGATATTTTTGTTAATATGGGTGAAAATCATCTCAATTCCCAGACTACATGTAAGTTTAAGCATCTTTTCACATATTCATTGCAGGTTTGTATTTCCTCCGTGAATTTCCTGGACATATCCTCTCCCCACTTTCCTAAGGGGTGATTCTTATTGATTTACTTTACCCTTGCAACGATACAGCAAGTAAAAATGGCCCAAGTGGAAGCAGATGAGATTTGAAGTTTGACACAAAAGGGCATTTCCTGATGAAGCATGAGAGACCCAGCAGCCAGGGAACTGAGAAACAACTCTGAACTGTTTGTGGGGCTGGGGAGCCTTTAAAACTAGAAATTCTTAGATATCCTGAACAGAGGTCAGTCCTACACCAGGCAAACATGCCTACGATGACCTCATTGTTTCACCCCTGGCTGAGATTTTGATCTTTGAAGATAGAAGGCGGTAGATTTCCTCTGTGAGGAGCTCTCATTTGGATTCCAAACATCTGGAGCCCTAATCTGGCTTCTCCTTTGAAAACATGAGTGGTTGAAGGGTCGTGGGATGGAGAAAAATAGAATATCACTGCACAGATTTTTTTCGTCAATATTTAAAAGACTCGGTGTCCACACAGTCAAATATGCTCCTAAAACTTTATTTGTGAAGCCTGAAGTTTCTGGGAACGCTTGTCAAGGTTAGTGAACCAGACCAAGCTGTATTTCATGAGTCAAGAGCAGGAATGTCCTATTTCCCAAGTAGATCAGGAGGCCAGTGCACATGGGGCCGATCCTGTGCACACGGATGCTTGAAGCTGCCCACGCAGCCAGGTCCTTTTTACTCATCTTCCCTACCCTCTCGCGTTCCCAGGGCCAAGCAGGATTGTTTAAACTGGACCCAGCACTGTTGACCCTGCAGGGCAGCCCCTCAGTACCCCTTTTGTGCAGATGTCAGAAAGATTTGAGACTGTTTTCCTTAGCTGAGAAGAGGGCCCCTTTTGGATTTCAAGCTGTTCCTCTCCAGCTCTGCGATCTGGGAGGGGAACGGAACGTTGGTTCACCCCTGAGATATGCTGCAGCCCTTTGCAGGGCCTGCCTCCTGCCCTGGGGAGACATCAAGCACGTAGCTTGCTGGGCAGTGTGTATTTTTCCTTTGCCAAAGGCCTCTTGAGCTGATTAAGACATTTACACAACACCTAGCACTCCTGCGCAACTGTGATCCAACCCTTTTGGGCTTAAGCCATCTCAAACTGATTTCTCGAAGGCATGCCATGCCTGGTAAAAAGCCCTTGCCTAGCATTGCTGCACTGCTCTGTGCTTTCCAAAGCATCTTTTCCCAGGGTCTGTATCATTATCTGTATGCAACAAATAAACTGATAAGTGATTTGCCCAAGGTCACTAGCCTGTCAGCGGCTAAACCTTATTTAGCCTACTTTAGGAGAATGGCAACTTTAAAAAATGACATGCCTAGTAATGTTAAATAAAGGTGTTTCTCCCCCGCCCCTGGACATTTAAATTTGGATTTAATGTTTGACTTCAAGCTTTCTTTCTTGCGGGTAAGTGTTGTTATCTGGAAAAACCATTCTTTTGAGTTGTTCTCTTCCCTGGTTATTTTTTTTTTCTTCTGCCATTGGATTGATCAAATCGTTGTAGCTTGACATTTCCATCCCTTGCTCTCTTTTCCCTACTGGATTTGAAAGCTGTCTCTGCATTACTGGCGGGTGTTTGTCTGAGTTGGGAGCAGGCGGGACTGTTTGTTTTGTTCTGAGTCTACTATTCCTTAATAGCATTTCAGAGTTTTCCCTGTTTTAAGTGTTCTGGTGTTTACATAAAGCATGGAGAGCTCCTAATTAGCCATGCCATCTAAGGGTGCATTATCACAGAGAATCCCAAACCACAGGGAATGTTTGGATTCCCCACCTAGGTAAGGGCTGTTGGCCCCTGTTTTATGGCTGTGGAAGCTATGTCCTAGCTAGAGAGTTTATGAGACTAGCCTGAGTTTCACGAGAAACAGCCCAGGGTTCTTAATTCCTTATCTCCTGCCTGCATCCTGCTGCTTCTCTGTCACAAAGTGTGTTTCCCATGAATTCCAGAGCCCAGATGCATTCACCACCAGCCCTTCAATTTACTCTCCTCCTGCAAACAGCTGGCATTCCCTGTGTCAGCTGACTGGCGCCATGGCTACCGAGAGTACCCAGAGGTTGTTCCATTTTCTCCTGAATTAGGCAATTCCGGTAAAACATCTTTCTGTTCTCTCTGGGTGCCCTGACCAGCCACTGTCCTTAGCCTCTGCAGTTCCAAAGCGAAAGCTCATAATGCGCATGACCTCCTTGGGTGGCCGGGCCTTGCTCCAGCTGCCTGCGGATCAGGCGTCTTGCCCCTCTGAAGGCTGGCCTCACTGCTAACGCTGGTCACCACTAACCTTCCTGTTGCCAAAAACAATGGACATTTTTCATTCTTATCTTCTTTGACTTTGCTGCACGAGACACCCCCTTGTTTCCTGCAACTCTCGGTTCCCTTGGATTTCATCGTGCTCTTCTCTCCTGGTTCTTTCCTGTTCTGATTGGGACTCCCCAGCGTTCTATCCTCATGCTACTTCTCTTCTCACTGTAGGCCTCTCCCAGGGTGGTTTCATATATTCCAGAGATCTCAGCTACCACCCATACGATGATAGATATTCAGTCTCTATCTTTAGTTCAGACCTTTCTCTGTAGCTTCGGATCAGCATTATCAGTTTTTCGCTGGATATCTCTGCTTGGAGTTTCACTGGCACCACAAACATGTATCACACAGAATTCAACCAGCAACTCCCACCAGACATGTTCCTTCCTAAGTCCTACCTATGTCTTCCCCATCACAGCCCCACCAAGCACTCCATTGCTCAAGCCAGAAACCCAGGAGTCATTCTTGTCTTCTCTTGCTTTTCTCCACCTCCAATTCGTCATCAAATCCCATCTATTTATCTTCTTAAATTGAGTTCAAATCCATCCACTTTTCTCCATACCTATTTTTCTCCAATCCAGGCCTGTATAATTTCTTACCTGAATTGCCGTAATAGCCTCCAGACTGGTCTCTCAACCCCCAGTCCCACTATTTACCGTCCACTTGCCACTCTGCTGTCATCATCTTTCCAAAACATAAATATGATCACAAAACTCTTGCTTAAAATCTCTCAATGGCTCCCCATAGATCTCACAATAAAATCTTAACTCTAGCAGGCTTACAAAGTCCTCCATGACAGGGCCCTTGACTACCTCTCCAACATTACCTCTCATCACTAGGAGCCTCCCTCTTCGGAAAAAGAAACAAAACAAAACCCTACACATAAACCGAACTATTTATAGTTCACAGAACCTGCTATGTTATTTAATACATTCCAGGTTTTATACCTGCTACTCCCTTTACATGTACTTCCACTTTATATGTACTTCCACTGGCTCTACCCTTTTTCTGCTGATTTGCCTCTCTTTACCCATCCTTTAAAACTGAACACAGACTTCACCTCCTCAGAAGCTTTCCATGATCGAAGGTTATCTACTCTTCTCATCCTTCTTCTCATGCCGAACTACAGCAATCTAATGACTTGTCTGATCTCCACTATCTTATGAACTCCTAAAGGGCAGAGATTTGGTCTCCTTAGACTCTGCAGGGGCAGTAGGCAGTACAGATTGTTTCATGAAGGACTGACCAACCAACCAACCAATTTGGTTGGGTATGGTTCCAGCCCTGCTCTCCTGGATTAGCTCTTAGGTTGCTGTGAAGCAGATGAGAGTCTCTTATCTAGGGAGGAATCCATTCTGCTAAAAGAAGGCAAAGAGCCAGGGCAGTCATTGCCATATCTTTTTTAGGTCTTGTTAGCTGTAAGGATCCCAGCTCTTGCCCACACTCTGGTTCCCATAGCTTGCTTTGGGATTTTGCTCTACCTAACTCCTCTGGGGTTTTGACCTTGAAAACTCTGATTGCTTCTTACTCTGTTTTACTACCAGCAATTCGTTCTCTTTCCAAGGTGAGGACATTCATGAATAATCGTGAGTGAAAGATAATCACAACCTTTCTTTTTGACATTGATTTCACCCTCCTCTCCACCAAACCTTTTGCTTAAAGCCTCTTAACCTTATGCAAAGTTGATGGTCTTGAGTTTCCCTTGTTCCTCTTCCTTGTGGGGGGAGAGGAAAAGTGTTTGCACAGGGAAGTAGCCACTGGGTGACAGTAGGGGAGGGAAGTAAAAAAAATCAAAGAGCCCTGTGTATTTTAAATATAGTTGTTTGGGTCAAGGATAATTGATGGTAATGTTAAAAGTTAGTGTCTCTGCCCGGAGTCAAGATGCACTCGTAGCCCAGCAGATGTTTGTGGTCATCTTAATCCTCTCTTTGATTATATTGGGACAGTGTGGGATTTATGGAACATATTATCCGTACTAGTGAGGGAGGCTTCTGTTAAAGAGGAGCAAAGGAGCTGGAGGAGGGGATTAATACGCAGCTGTGGAGTCAAGAGCACTGCTTTAGGTAGCCAGAGACCTCAGTGCCATGCCTGAGCTTTGCCAACTGGATGACATTGGGCTGCTGCTTTCCCCTCTCAGCGTCCCAGTTTACCAGTCAAAAGAGTGAGGGGTTTGGGCAGGGTGATCTCAAAGAACCCACCAGCTCTGATGATCGAAGTCAGACCCCGTGCTACTGTACCATGACAGTTCCTTGCCCCTAAAGTGTCTTATCGTGCTTTCTAGTGTGGCAGTGAGATACGGAGGGCCATTTTTGACAGTGTTCTACCCTCTGGAGTGGTGTCTTGGCAGCTGCCTCAGACGTAAATCACTTGCTGTGGCTTTTTACTGCCGATGCTAGAAGCGCCTAACAGCTGAAGTTGCACCCTTGCAGGAATGTGCCGTGCTCTCCTCCTTGGCCATCTGGCTGGTGTGATCTGAAGAGAGTCACAGGGATGTCGACTCACCACACACACACCCCAAATACCTTCCCTGCCTGGCCTGCCTGCAGTTCTAGCTTTAGAGACATACTCTTTAGGTTAAGCATGGCCCCATCTTTGCACTGCTTGAATAAATTGCATAGGCCTCTCCTCTGGGGAGGAGTCGTGTGTACAAATCTTTAGAGACTGCTCAGTTTCCTTGTCCTGCCCTGCTCATCCATATGTCAGAGACATTGGATATCAAGACATGGGTGAGGATCTTGCCTGCTAATGTGTGACGTAGTCTCTCCTCCCAGAATCTGCCTTCATCTTCCCTCCACAGATGTACCCTCCTCTCCTCTCCTCTCCTCTTTTTTCTCTGGTCTCTAACTTCCTTCTTTCTCCTTCCCGGCTTCCCTCCCTCCGGCTCTAGCATTTCTAGCTCCCCATCCCTCATTCTCATTTTCCTCACCCAGTTACTGCTCTCTACTTTCAGTTGCCTGGGAGTGCTTCCTGTGTCACCAGTCCCTGTTTTCTGTCCTCTATGAGCAGGTGTGAAATTATAGCAGCAGGAGATCGGAAAGAGTGGCTGAGATGTACTTACAGAAGCATTGCACTTCTCCAGAGATTCTAAATCTCAAAGCCTGGATCAGTGGTCTCCAAAATTGGTGGGTTTGGGTGGAGGGGGAGGTTGGCACATGCAAATCAGTCCATTGTAAAAATCAGTGTGAAAGAAAATATTACGACTTCTATTTCCATTTAAATTGAAAACATCTAGAAAGAAATTAAGATTTGGATTAAAACAATGTAATTTATGTAAAGTGCTTAAAACCGTGTATAGTACACCAAGTGCTATCTAAATATTAGCTATTATTAGCGCTACTATTAAGCCTTTCAAATATGCAATACACATATTGTCACTGGCACCCTCTGTTGCATATGCTTTGTAAGGTATTCTGAGGGAAGAATGGGAGCCCACAGGTGGAAGGGTTGACCCTGGAGCCCTTAGTTTTTTTTTTTTTCCTCTATGTGAACCAGAGGTATTGCTACCTCCTTGGGCCCAGTTAAGCGGATTTACGGATTATATTATCTAACTACATTAACCCTCACAAAATGGACAAGTGGCTTAAGAAGGTTCCTGCAAATAAACCATGTATTGAAGATAATACCAATTGGGCTTCCCTGGTGGCGCAGTGGTTGAGAGTCCGCCTGCTGATGCAGGGGACACGGGTCCGTGCCCTGGTCCGGGAAGATCCCACATGCCGCGGAGCGGCTGGGCCCGCGAGCCATGGCCGCTGAGCCTGTGTGTCCGGAGCCTGTGCTCTGCAACGGGAGAGGCCACAACAGTGAGAGGCCTGTGTACCGCAAAAAAAAAAAAGATAGTACCAATAATGTAAGCACATGAAAATGGCAGCGCTCACACTTCTCTTACTCCTTGAATGAGTTTTTCCATCAGCCTCATTGTGAGGTAAAAAGCACAGCAACCTAATCATACCTGACAAGAAGTCAGCAAAAAAGTAATGATGCAAGAATAATCAAGAAGACTAAATGAAATATGGATTTATACCCATTCTCAGTAATGAAAGATCTTTCCCTAAGTGTATATGGTGCCTTGAAATATTAGCTAATAATACAATGAAGCCATCACAATGAACAAGACATTTGACATGCTATTTATTTCATCTTTAGCTCATCCTTTTACATTTTCTATTTATTGTGTGCATTTCATAATATATGTGTAGGTACATATATATGCAGAGTAGGACATGTATATAATTTATATAATCATTAATAATATAGTGTGTATATATATAAAGCATGCTCTAATTTGTGTGTGTGTGTGTGTGGTACGCGGGCCTCTCACTGTTGTGGCCTCTCCCGTTGTGGAGCACAGGCTCCGGACGCCCAGGCTCAGCGGCCATGGCTCACGGGCCCAGCCGCTCCGCGGCATGTGGGATCTTCCCTGACCGGGGCACGAACCCGTGTTCCCTGCATCGGCAGGCGGACTCTCAGCCACTGCGCCACCAGGGAAGCCCTGCTCTAATTTTCTTTTAACTGAAAAGGGTGTACAATCAGAAAGACTTGGAGACCACCGGCCTAGACCATACTAAAATAGATGGGACCCACGAGCGGAGGCAAAAGAACTTGAAAAAGAAAAAAAATAACTGTCCCCAAATCTCTTGTTCTTTCCCTATCGAACAGCGATGCCACCAACTTTAGAGCCTCACCTTGACAACTTTATATAAAATAAAGCAATGGGTATCTCAGGAGCTGGGAGAAGTGAGACAGCAAAGAAATTTAAATATCATAAAATCTCAAGCCTGGGAGGTTGGATCCAAGCCTCAAGTGGCATATCATGGTTTATAAACCATGCGTGTGAATGCTCTTTCCCTCTCTTTAAATGTGAAGACTTTTAGAAGAAGCCATTTCAGAGAGGTTAAGAGACTTTCCCAAGGTCCTTTGCGAGTGGCATAGCTGAGATTTGAACCAAGTATTCTATCCCCCTGCTCAGCGTTCTTTCCACCATGTCAAATGGCCTCTTAATTTCATGGCCATAATCAGCTGAGCTCATCTTGATTAGATTGTTGTGAATGGAGGATTACTTGTAGTGGAGAAGAAAAAGATGCCAAGAAGATGTAGACCAGATATCAACAAATCAATCGTCCTTTCCCTGCCCCAGTGAGAAGTAAGCCCTGACCATGTGTATAGCATCTGTTTATATCCTTGTCTGGGTTTTAAAATGTTTTCCTAATATCCCTGTCTTTTAAAAGTCACAAGAACTGAAATCCATGCATAAGGAAAGCCTGGTTTTCATCTGTGATTACAAGTTTTGTGAGGTGTCACATCAGTTTTTACAGCTCTGATACAGGTCTGTCCCTTTATGTAGGCCACTCGCTGTATGGAAGTTCTCTGCAATGGAGTTAGAAATGTGTAGAGATGAAACTACCAAGTATATGTCAAGGAAATAATATGGTGTCTGTTCTGAGAAGACTTGCATTAATGGAAGTCTTCCAAGAATGTTTAACAAAATTAATTGCATGGCATCTCTCTTAAGCTATAGAAGTCGATGGGAAAAAATGTGCATTGCTTTGCAGAAATTTACCTCACTGTCATCTTTTCAAAAGAGCTTTTATTTTAACACATAAGGCAAATGGCCACCTTTACTTATAGAGGTAGAGGTCCTAGACTATGCTCTGCATTTTGTTTTTCTCATTGTGTTACATCAGGTTCAAGCCCACTACACAAACATTTAAGGAAACACTCTGGGGGGGTGGTGCAGGCACTCCGGAGAATGCAGACATATCACAAGCACCAGAGTTAGGGAGACTACACACATACACACATACACACACACACACACACACCACAGCCAGCAGCAGCCCTTAACTACACAGCACTACATCATCTGATTGAAAGTCTGAGTGCCAGAGAGCACAGGTCCTCAAAAGGAGGTATTGGTATAGACTGGAGTGATTAAACAAACTATTTTTTAAATTATTATGACAAAAATGTTTCTTTAGGAAGATTAATTTGATGGGGGCTGTACAGAGTGGATTAGAGTGAAAGACATGATAGGTGGATAGAATGCTCTCTATATTTAGAGGTTAAGTGGCATGTCCAAAATCCCCTGGCACAGCAGAATGGAAACTTTGCATTTTCTGCTGCTCAGATCCTATCTTTCTTAAATGATTCTCTCCAAACTTGAACACATGCAGAGATGCATACACATTCAAACAGTGATTTGACAATGAGGCTCGTCTTCATTGAAGGTATCACCTTTTTGTTTTTTATTAACTGAACGATGGTACTAGTTCCTTTCCACCACATTCCTCTAACTCCTTGGAAACTAGTATCCCCATTGGTTAGTCTCTACTGATCCCAACTGAGGAAAACTCATCCCAAAACCAAGTGGAATCAGCAGCACTGAAGTGACCTTATTTTGATCACAGAGAGGACAGTAAGGTGCTTCTCTCCATCACATGCTAAAAGCTCCTACAGTTACTACAGTGCCCAGTGAGAAAGGCCACCTCAGTGGGTTCTGAAAGAGCATCTGTTTCCTACTTGATGCATTTTGTTGTGGGAGTTATGAGTGAAAGGTGGGGTTTGAGGAATCATGAAAGAAGGAAGGCACTGGTTCACATAAGACAGGTCTTAAAGCTTGATCAGCGGAGAAATCTACAGAATACCTTAGAATGGTTCCCTTATCCTGAATTACCAGCTAGGATCTTAGCAGGCTCTGTGGACTTAACTAAGCACTCGGCTTTGCTATGACAGCTTTTACAGTTTTTACAAGGTTAGTTTTACTCCTTAATTTTTGAAAACCCAGAGGAAAAAAGGTTCGTTCCTTTAGACCCCAGGAAGATTAATGTATATGTTTGGTTATCAGCCATATCAAAGAAACCATGGTCTCTGGCCCTGTACATGTCTTTTCTAGTTCAAGTAATTGGAGCAACTTGGCATTCCACTGCTTTGGTTGGGTTCCTTCTTGGGGTTGACACCAATCAGTGGTTGCTGCCCCCTTCACATGTTGCTGCGGGAATGCCAGTAAAGCTCTGAGCAAAGCAGGGAGCTGTGGAGAAACAGGCTGTGAGGCCCTGAATGGAATGAGGGGTAACCAGGGTTCAGGAGCCAGGTTTCCCCAGAGAGAGACAAAAAGAAAGCAAACAAAAGGAAGAGACAGGTCTAAACAGGCTCCCCAGACAGGGCCCCTGTGCTGTAAGAACAGAGCCTTAAACTTCACAAAGCTCAGGAAGGGAGGGGAGCCAGGGGTTAAACACAGCCTTTGCAATTCAGTTGAAGAATGATTAACTGAGCACACACAGAAAAGCCACACGTGTCCATATAGAGCAACATTTGTTATTCTTAAAACCAGCGCAGACACTCCATGAATTTAAAAACGTACCTAAAGCTGTACATCCACAGAGATATTAGTATTGATCCCCAGAAACCCCAAGGGTACCACCCCTCAGAAACAGACTCAGAGAGGCTCAGCAGTGCAGAAATACCGGGAGTCCCACCATGCCTAACAGAGGGCTGGTTTTTGAGGCATGTGACAGAGCTTAATGCCTGATGAATCCAGCCCTGGCACCTGGGGCCAAGGTTCCAATGACTGGCACCGGAGTAAGACACACGAATCTCTCTTTGAGTTTACCTTCCAAATCAGGCCCAAGCCTAGCTCTAGCTAAAGAGCAGGATGGAAGCCAGTCTCCTCTGGCCCGTGTGAAATGAGGGGCCGGGCTTGAAGGCCTCCCAGGTCCCTTGGAGGAAGCAGAGCAGGCGCTGTAGCAGAGCCCCTGTCCCCTCATCTCCCCCAGGCTCATCGACAACCTAATGACAAGCCGCCCCCAGGCCCCAGTGTCCCAGATCCCTGAGGGGAAGCTCATCGCCCACCCGCCCGGGAGTGGCACGGGCTCCTCGCGGGGTCCCCAGAAGCCCCCACTCCCCGAGGGCCCCGAGCCAGCACCCACTCCCACACCCAGTCCGCCCCCGGCGCCCGGAGGCCAGGTCTCCCAGGGGGCCGCTCAGCTCGCTTCGCAAGGCTGCCTCCCAGGGGAGGAGGACCGGCCGGGAGGAGACACACAACTTCCTCCGCAGCCAGAGGGGGAGGCCCGGGGCGGCCCTGAACCACCGACCCGCCGCCCCACCGCGTTCACGGCGCAAACCGAGGGGCCGCCGGCCCTTAGCCATGGGAGAAGCCAGTCGGGAAGAAGCAAACATGGAAACAAACACAACCTGGGAACTTTGGACCAGCTTCCAAACTGAAAGTCCTCAAATATACCTTGGCTGCCCCCTCGCAAAAAAAGCATTTGCCTCATGAGAAAACCTAGGCACTTAGATTGCAGGATGGCAGAGCCAGAGCACCTCGGGGGATCATGTCGTCCAACCGTTTCATCTTACGTATGGGGTCCATAGTGTGGAAGAGACTTAAGCTCCAAGGAGTTTTCCTTGATTATGAAGGCCAGGGGTGTGTGTACTGAACCATGGAACTTGTGAGCAGGAATGCCCTTAACCCAGTGACCAGATATTCTTCCCACTTCCCAGGGATTCACAGGTACCCAGAACAGGGTAGGGGAAATTTCCCATTTTGGTAGTACAAGAAAGTACAGTGGTTGAGAGCACAGGTTTTGGAGCCAGATAAGCCCATCTTTTAAGACCTGGCTTTATCAATTACTAGATGTGTGGTCTTTACCCAGTGGTTCACAACCAGGGGCAGTCTTGCCCCCCAGGGAACATTTGGTCAGGTACGGAAACATTTTTGGTCACCATAATTGGTGGGGTGCTACTGGCATCTAATCAGTAGAGGACGGGGATGCTGGTAAACATCCTACAATGCACAGGACAGTCCCTCACAACATGGAATTATCTGGTCCAACATGTCAAGAGTGTCAAGGTTGAGAAATCCTGTGTTAGGCAAATGACTTATCCATTCTAAGCTTTAGTTTCTTCATCGGTGACCTGGAGTAATAGTACCTATCTCACAGGGTTGTTATAATATATAGACTAAAACATATAAAGCCATTAACATAGTGTCTGGCACAAAGTAAGTGCTCTACTAATTATTAGCTATTAGTTCCCCAAACCCTCCATTAACTCCACCTTCTCTTATAGCTACTGCCCTGTATCTCTGTTCCTCTTACAGCATAACTCATTGAAATAGTTGTTTATTCTCAAAATCTCCACTTTTCACATTCTCTCTCGAACCTACTCTAATCAGGCTTTCTTTGCCACCACTCCTTTCTTATAAATGTCACCCGTGACATCCACTTTGTTAATTGCAACGACCGTGTCTCAGTCTTCATCTTACTTGACCTGCCATCAGCATTTGAAATGGCTTTTCACTCCCTCTTTCTTGAAAAACTTTCTTTGCTTGGCTTCCAGGACACCACTCCTTTGATTCTCCTCCTACCTCAATGTAGAAAGCTTTGCTCCAAGAGGAGAAGGGCTTGGTCTGATTTGTTTTGTTTTGTTGAATGAATAAAGTAATGAATAATATTTATTGTAAGGATTAAATGAGATCATGTATGTAAAGTGATTAGCACACATCAAGCACTTAACAACCGGTCACTGTTACCAGTACTACTACAACTATTACCACTGATGTTATTGCTATTATTATCCTTCTCCCCTACTGGGCTATGAGCCTCGAGCATGGATTAACGTTTAGCTTTATTCAATAGCAGGGTATATATCCAAATCTGGGTATGTATCCAGAAAACAGTTTGCTATGGATGAGAGTACTTGACGAGGGCACGAGCCTAGAGCAGGACCTTAGAGGAGAAATAGGTTTGGAAGAGCTTGATCGGGGGTGGGGGTGGGTGGCTAGAGTCTCATGGGAACAGGCATCCAGAAGGGAGTCACATCTTAGCCATTTCCACTCCCCTCTTCATAAATGATGAGACCACAAAAGGTAGGGAGTAGCAGTTCTCACCCATTAATCATCTCAATTCCTCCTCTCCCAGGTATGGGGGAGAAGCGGGACTGTGACCAAATGTTAGCATGAACAGAGCTTATCTGTTGGGCTTGACAGAGCAAAAAGCAACATAAGTTCACTTGACTCACAGTACTGATTGAACTTCATTTTCAGTCATCTTGAACTTTGAGCAACTTTGTACACGAATCAGCTCCTATTAGCATCTGTACATATTTGCAAGTGGCGTTTATGTTAGCCTGAGGATTTGGCTCCTTAGGGATAGCCATTAGAAAAAGTACATAACCCAAATTTTATTAGAAAACTTGTGAACACTCAAAACATCTATTAAGTGTTGCTGATCATTGTAATAACATAATTTGTCATCATTTTAGTGAAAATGAGGTAATAACCAAATAGGCTATTTGAACCAAGATTCTCTTTTCCATTAAAAATGGAATGTCTGGTTTTTATAATATTCATGCCATTAACTACTGCCAACTGTGGCATTAAGTAATGACTAGCCTTTCCTTTCTTTCCTTCACCACCTACTCCAAACAAAATGTCCGTAGCTTGGACCCTAGGAAATGCTATTAAATAAAACCCATATGTTTTCAGTCCCTGACCGTCTAAAGCCTACACTCCTGCTCACTTGCATTGCATTATAGCCCATGTGCAGTAACCAACCTGCTTTACAGATGGCTCAGCCTATCTGTAACTTGCCAGATGGGACCTGGCCAAGTGCAGAGAAAAATTGCAACATGGTTTACATTAACAACCAAAGACTTTTTTTTTTAATCCATAAAACTCTAACCATTGACTTCAAAAGGAATTATGGTAATACAACTTTATTTTCAAATCAGCATTAATTTTCTTTGGGTTTGAACTTGCCATCAACTCAGAGATCTTCTAAAAATTAACTTAGTTTCTAAATTTTCTAAACCTTTTCAACAGTCTTGTTTTTTAAGCCTTCCAGTAGGTGCTGAATAAATACACAAGTGACATAAAGGCCACCATGATTTTCCAACTGGCTGTGCTGTTGGTGACTTCTGGCAGCTCTACTATTATTTGTCAGAGATCCTCCAATACCCATCTGGGCCCACAGATAGCCAAGGCTCCTGAAAGAAGTGTTGATAGAGCCCAAGGGGGGAAGTTGTAATTCATTCTGGAAAGGTGACCCAGCTGCCCGAGTCCCCTGAGCCCTCTATAGATGCCAAATGAGCTCCTAGCCTAGTAGTCCCATCTGTGATCTAAATGTGTCCAGAAACCACCCACTCATCTCCTCATGTCGACTAATATGCTCACAGAGACATATTTTTCCTACTAAGATATAGACATTGCTTTCAGAGCTGTCCGAGGAAATGATTGTCATCTTTTTCATGGTCGCCGTCATAAAAGTGATAACACATAACGAGATAATAATAGTTGTCACCATTTATGAAGTATTTACTATGTGCCAGGCATTGTACTGGTATTTTACGTGTGTTGTCTCAATACTTTAATGAGATATAAATACCATACCAGAAAGCTAACCCTTTGAAAGAGTACAATTCAATGGTTTTTAGTACATTCACAAGGCTGCCCAAAACCATCACAACTATCTACTTCCATTACATTTCATCACCCTGTCTCATTTAATTTTCACAGTAGCCATGGGGAGTAAGTATTTATTTTAAACCCCATGTTACAAATGAGAAAACAAAGATTTAGTGAGGTTAAGTGATTTACCAAGTTCCCACAGCGTGTAAGAACTGAGAGTTCTTTCATGTGGAACTGAGAGTCAAAGGCAGATCCCTCTGGGCCCCAAACCCATATATCTCTTTCTATCCCCTTGATGGTCCTTTATTTGTACCATGGTCCATTATCGGTTCCACCAACAGGGACACTAAAGGGAAAAGTCGTAACTTTCTTATTTCTCTCTTCCACTTCTTGCCCTCCTCTCCTTTATCCCTCATGGGATTAATGGCTTTGGTATCCCTAGCAACCACCCTCCTCCTGCTCACACCGCCTTCATATACATACTAATATGCAGCACACAGTTCCCCTGTCAAAATCTCTTCTCAGCTAGTGACTTGACTTTGCATTGAAGGTCTAAAAGACTTATAAAACTTTAATTTGTTATACTCTCTTAGGCCTACTTTTGTTTAACAGTAAGCCATCATTTAGCATAGTGATAAGAACAAAACTTATTTTTTATCTTTTGGCTGCGTTGGGTCTTCATTGCTGCACGCAGGCTTTCTCTAGTTGCGGCGAGCGGGGGCTACTCTCCACTGTGCGGGAGCTTCTCATTGCGGTGGCTTCTCGTTGCGGAGTACGGACTATAGGCGTGCGGGCTGCAGTAGTCGTGGCATGGGGGCTCAGTAATTGTGGCCCGCGGCCTCTAGAGTTCAGGCTCAGTAGTCGTGGCACACAGGCTAAGTTGCTCTGCGGTATGTGGGATCTTCCCGGACCAGGGCTCAAACCCGTGTTCCCCTCATTGGCAGGCGGATTCTTAACCACTGCGCCACCAGGGAAGCCCTGAAGAAAACTTTTGACATCAAGCTTAGATTTTAAGTTCCAGTCTGGTTTCCCCATGCTAAATGTGTTACTCTGGGCAATTCACCCCTGTGAGCGTCAGTTTCCTCAGCTGTAAAATGCAAATAATAATAATAATAATACATGCGGGACTTCCCTGTCAGTCAAGTGATTAAGACTCCACACTTCCAATGCAGGGGGCGTGGGTTCGATCCCTGGTTGGGGAACTAAGTTCCCACACGCCACGTGGAGTGGCCAAAAAGTAATAATGGTACACACGCATCACAGGCCTGCTATGAGGGCTAAATGGCATATACATGCTAAATGTATAATGCAATGCCTTGAAACAGAGTACATGCTCAGTAAATGGCAGTAGTTATTTTGGTGGCTTCAGTGACTGGGTAGAATGCAGAATTATGGAGCACACATTAAGATATATGGCCTAGAATCTCTCTAGACTGCAGGCCCACAGGGCAAATGTTGATTTAAAAAAAGCATTTATTATGCAAGGAAATGAATGATAGTTTGCCAGGTAGTATACCAATCAAGTTAAATAGTTCCTGCAAACTCTTGCCAGGTTAATCAACTAAAAGCATAAAGATCCCTTCTGGCATTAAATCTCTGGTTGCTTTCCTCACAGCAGTCACAGCATTTCCCTGTTGTCATCAAAAAGCAAAACTTGACTTGGAAGATATTGAGCACAGCCAGGAGTGGCACAGTGTCCAGTTGGGTCTGACCTGCCTGAGGAGATCAAGTAGTCCTGGCAGACCCATGTGGTTGGATAGAGGTCAAAGGCCCAAATATAGCTGAGAGTATAACCCATGGGCTATTTTAGAGTTAGCAGGTTAAGATGAGAATCTGGAATAGAGATTTCAAGCAGGGTTATCAGGTTAGGCTTTAAGTCAATTTCAACATCCAATCCAAACAGGAGCAGTCAGCAAAGGTCCAAAGAGCAGGGTGCCCCAACACAATCCAGGAGCAAATACCAGAGACCCAAACTTGACCCATGAGCATAGTTGCCATTATTTATTTACCATATAAACAGACACTTTGCTAAGGGCTTTACTGTGTATTCATTATCTCATTTAATTCTTACCACTATCTTATAAGGGTAAGTAGCATTATCTTCCCCATTTTAAAAGTTAAGGAAACAAAGGATCATAGTGCTGGAAAGTGGTGAAGCTGGGATTAAATCCCAGATCTGTCCAACATACATGCCCTCAACCACTGCATCATATGAATGCCTCCTCAAACACTATAGTACTGCTGGTAACCAGAGGCCACACACTTGGAGACTTAGGCACAAGGATAAAATGATCCTAGCGATAAAGCTGACTTGCTGCTTAGCCAGAGAATTATTGAACTTGGGGTCATGGTTTTTTCTACTTTGTGGTAGGAGGAATATGCTGAGAGTCTGAGGTGGGGCTGAGAGTATCAGTATCAGAGACGTTGTCTTAACTGCCTCATATATTCTGATTTTCAGTGGTCACAAATAGAATAATAGCTCCTATCACTCTACCTTTAAATTTCTTATCTGCTTCCCTTGATCTATAAAAAAAATATGACAAGCAGGAGGAGGTGGCTCTTTGTCCCCTAAAGAGCTATGTAGCCTTCTGGTAAATTAAATGACAACAATTCTTCTAAAAGGTGGCCCCATTTTGCAAGGATGGAGTCTGGGTGCTACAGAAATGGGCTCAGAAGGAAAGCGCTGAAGACTGTGGTAGATGGGTGGCATCTGTTGGAAACCACCTTGCTCCTTTTGGAGGGTGGAGATAATACCGTGAACTACCTCTGAATGCTTTCTTCCCTCTAGTGGTCAGTGGAAGGAGGAAAGAACAGTGGTATAAGCGGTGCCCACTTTTTACTGTAAATGCAATCCTGGAAATAACATCCAAAGATTACTTCCTTAAAGAATAATGTTATAATTGGAGCTATGTTTCAAACCAAGGATACTATATCAAATAAATTTAAAATATGACCAACAATTTGTCATATTAGCAAAGATACTTACAGTAGGACTATAATAATTCTAAATAATAAAATTAAGGCTTGTGCCTTATAATGGACACAGGTACAGTCTACATAATGATTATAAAAGGGATCCCTGCTGTATCATTCTTTTTTCATCTAATTATAAAATGCCACCTAAAATAAACAATACAATATACATTGACTAAACTTTTTATTCACAATTTTTTCACCTTCTTAGATGTTAACTTTAAAGTGCTTTCCAAAGTAATCTAAGTTCTTTCCACAGAGCCATTTATAAAATGAAGTTCCACAATCACCCAGATACTGTTCAAACAATTTCCAAATGTGTCTTCCAAATTAATGCTGCCAATTTCCCTTCCCAATTAATCCTCTCTGCATTTTGGCAAGGTGTATCAATAGCCTTAAAAATGTTCACAGCCTTTGACACAGTAATTCCACTCTTACAAATGTAATTGAAGGAAATAAAGAAGTACAGAAAGATTTATGAATGAAGATATTTGTCAGAGCCCTATGTATAATGGTAAAAAGTGGAAAAAGCCTAAATGTCGTACAGTAGGGGAATGGTTAAGTAAAGAAATATGGTATATCCCTTGCAGTGGAATAATGTAGTCAATGATAAGATATTTCTTTGAAGAATCTTTAATGACTTGGAAAAATGCTTATGATATAATGTTAAGTGGGAATTATGGGCAACAAGTATTTGTACAGTATGATCTCAAGTTTGTAATGATGATAATTATAATATATATCTAACTGTAAAAAAAAATACTGGAAGAACATACACCACAAAATTAGCAGTGGTTATCACCAAGAGGTAGAATTGTGGGGGAAATTTTGGACAGGCAGAGGAAGAAGAGCCCACAAAAAAAGACTGAGAAAGTATTCCTAAATAGGATGCTAATGAGATCTGAAGGAATGAGGAGGTAGATAGGTAGCAGAGCCAGGTGGGTTTTCTTGGGAAGAGGCCTGCATCTATTCTGTGAATGAGAGGGTGGACTCAAGTAGGGTGACCAATCATCCTGGTTTATCCAGGACTAAGGGGTTTCCCAAGATGTGGGAGTTGAAGTGTTAAAACTGGGAAATTTCTGTGCACACTGGGATGCATTAGTCACCCAGACTCAGCAAACTGAGGCCGGTAGATGGGTAGTGTCATGACCAAAGTCACACAGGAAGCAGAGCACTGGGCTGGGAATTCAAAGGGCTTAATTCTACTCCCTGTTTATTTATTTATTTATTTATTTTTGCGGGCCTCCCACCGTTGTGGCCTCCCGTTGTGGAGTACAGGCTCCAGACGCGCAGGCTCAGCGGCCATGGCTCACGGGCCTAGCCGCTCCGCGGCATGTGGGATCCTCCCGGACCAGGGCACAAACCCACGTCCCCTGCATCGGCAGGCGGACTCCCAACCACTGCACCACCAGGGAAGCCCTACTCCCTATTTTGCTGCCTCTTAGCAAGATACTTAATTTCAGTCTTAGTTATGGCTATAAACACTATAAACACTTACCTTGTTTGCTCACCAGCTTGTTCTGCAGACTATATTCAATTATTCGCAAATACAAGGGATTATCAGTAATAATAAACATGTACTAGGCACACACTACATCGCTTTGGGGCACAATTCTAAGATTAGGGGAGTATTAATAATTCCAAATTTGTAGAATTTTGAAGTCTTAGTGAGATTATATTTCTAAATAAATTAATACAATGCTTGTCTTCTAGTAAACACTCATTAAACATTAGCTCTGGTGATTATATGTGACTGATTATATGTCTCAACTTGAAAAGACAGATATGAGAATCCCCTAAAAGTACTATCCATGAGATAGTACTTCGATTAATACTCCCATTTTACAGATGAGAAAATTGTGGCTCAGAGAGGTTAACCGCCTTGCCTAAGTGTATAGAGTCAGTAAGTGATAGCGCCATTTGTCCCCTGGTCCAGCACTCTTTTTCCACTTTATTAAATTGCCACCCAGTCAAAAGCCTTTTGGCTTTTTTTGAGAACATTGGCAACAGTTTTTTTCTTTTTACTGTAGACAACCTTCTTCTTACGTACATCTTCAGTTTAGTCAAAGCCTACTCTTGGGCCAAATAGAGGTCACCAGGGAACAATCTATGGGATATTTGTTAGCAAGCCTCAGAGAACTTCAAGATTCTTTAGTAGGGCTGTAAACCAATTACAAGGTCTGCAAGACACTTCTCATACAGTAAGGCTGAAAGTCAGTAGTGTTGTGGTGAATATTTAGCCACTGGCTCTGGGAGAGGGAGTAGAGGGACCCTGATTTGTAGCATGTGCAGACGTCATGTCGTAAATATTTCCACCAGGGCTGATTTCAAACTACCATTGTGATTGGCTTCTGTGAACCAATGCTAGCCAGTACAAGCCAAGGCAGACCAGTTCCAATGCACCACTAAAAGCAGAATACCAACTTTGAATCAGTTGCTTTCCTGAGCATATATAAACTCAGTGAGAATTCAAGTATGGGCATTATTCAAGGAGCTTGGTTTTAGTGTGTCAAAAAGGGAGGGGGAAGGGAGTATAAGTTAATGGGTTAGGATCCAGCCGGTGAGATAATTTAAGGGAAGGCCCAGGGGAACAGAGGAGCTTCTGGTTACTGCCTGCAAGTCCAGGTCTGGCCATTCATGAAACCTCTCAGTAAAGTCAAAGCTAACACCTGTCATAGGAATGAGAGAAACTTTTTTTTTCCCCTGCTTGTCAAGCTTTTCATTTTCCCACCAACTTTCTATTTTGAACATTTTCAAACCTTCAGAAACGTTACAAGAGTAGAACAATGAGCGCCCATATAGCCTTTACCTAGATTTACCAATTCTTAATATTTTCCCACATCTACTTTATTACTCTATTTTTATGAACTATTTGAGAGGTATTTGCAGATATCTTGACTCTTCACCCCTAAATACTTGAGTAAGAGTTTCCTAAGAGCAAGGGCACTATCCTCTATAGCTACAATATAGTCATCACACTCAGGAAATACAACTCTGATACCACAGACAGGTATAAAGTCTATATTTGCACTTCCCCAATTGTCTCAGTAATGTCCTTACAGCTTTTTTTTTGATGCAATAAAATATTATGAATTGCATTTAATTGTCAGTATCTTTGGTCTCCTTTAATCTAGAACCGCACACCCCACTTTTTTTTCTTTTGTCTTTTATGTCATCAACATTTTTTTAAGAGTCCAGGCCAGATGTTTTGCAGAATGTCTCTCAATTTGATTCCTCTGACTATTTCTCATGAATACATTGAGCTTAAACTTTTTTGTTTTCCATAATGTTATATCCTTCTCAGTGCCTCACAACAGGAAGAACATGTCATTTTTACCATTATTGATAATGGTAAACTGGATCATTTGGTTAGGGTGGTATCCAACATATTTCTCCATTGCACTGATACTGGTAAAGTTTTGAGTTTACGTGAATATCCTGTTCCAGGAGAAGCTTCTTTATGCCACAAGTATAAATTACCTTATTACTGAAAATATAAATTACATGGTTCACTGCAGAACCATGGGTTGAAAAGGCATTTTCCCTAATTAAAAAAAAAGATGAGATTTATTAAAAAAAAAAAAGCTGGCAGTAAGCCTCTTAGACGTATTCATGAGCTATTCACATGACAAGAGATCTTATCTAAATAAGGGGTTCCTTATCTAAATTGTGACCGGCTGCTGGAAGCGTATGTCCCAGTCTATACATATATATGTATCCCTAGAATATAGCCTAGTGCCTAGGCTACCATAGGTGTTCAGGGAAAGTTGATGGAATAAATGTGTCTCTAATTGTACTGTCTCCATGAATGAGAAATTAATCATACTAAGTAAAAAAAATGTACTTTATTTTGTCAACTGGCACCAGCTGGAATTGATTTGGCTGCTTAAGCACCACTCTTCTCATGGGAAATGACAGAAATTTCAGTTTTCATCCAGGTATTTGACCTTACTCAGGCGCTATTCAAGTCTCTGGTTATTCTAAAAATCTTAGCTTCTCTATATTAAAGTCAGAAACTGCTCTAAATAAATCAAGGATCAGCCCTGTATTTGTTAGGATTAGACTTGGCTGCAAATCACAGAAAACCCAAAATAACAGTGGGTTAAACAATACAGTCATTTATTTCTCTCTGATGTAAAAGTCCCTAGTTCTGGCCAAGATGGAGTAACAGGGACTGGATTTACCCTCCTGCCTGAAACAAGTGAAAAACCAGACAAAATGAAAACAATAGTCTTCAGACATCGGACACCAGGCAAGAAACAACAGGGATCTCTGAGAGACAGGACACAAACAAGGTGAGCCCTATGATTGCCCCAGCTTACTGCCTGGAAAGAGTTTCCAGTCAGTGATACAGGGAGAGGGAATCCAGGCAGGGCCAGGTGGATGAGGATATGGAACCGGGAGTTGGGAAAACCAGGGCAGCTAGAATTTGCAGGACAAGGTACCGGAGAAGAGAAAGCTGTACAGAAAAAGAACTCTGGAGATTTTCAGAGTCCCCCTTGACTCTTCAACTGAATACTGATCAACACATGTACATGAGACTAGGAAAAGGACCACCCAAGAGGAACAGATATCATCACACAGGACTAGAAATAGTGCCTGTTCCTTCCAGCCAGAGTGGAAAATCTCATAATTCACAGTATCAGAGTTCTCAAAAGGGTCTTGCCTCAGTAGTGGTGCCAAATTAGCCCTAGACTGAAGGCTGCTCTAGACCTGCCTAATGAAGTTTAAAAAAGAACCTTGAAAGGATCAAACTGTTTCCAAGTAACTTAACTGTGTTCCAGAACAAAGCCTAAGACTATCCAACAAGGTAAAATTCACATCTGACATCCAATCAAAAACTTCCAGGCATCCAAAAAAAGGAAAATATAACCCATAATAAGGAGAGAAATAAATTAAAACTGACACAGAAATAACACAGATAATGGGGCTGGTATACAAAGACTTTTAAACAGTTATTATAACTATTTTCCATATGTTCTAGAAGCTAGAGGAAGGTTTAAGCATGTGAAATAAAGATATGGAAGACATTAAAAAGACCAAAATAGAACTTCTAGAGATGAAAAATTCAATGTCTGAGATGATGTAAAAGTCCATATAGGTAGTTGAGGGCTTGTATGGCATCTCCATGATCCCTAGGGACCCAGGCTCCTTCTGTCTTGATGCTCTCCCATTCTCAACATATGGTTTCCAATTTATGATCCAAAATGGCTTCTCTAGCTCCAGCCATCATATCTGCATTCCAACCAGCAGGTTTGGAGACTAAGGGAAAATAGTATGCCCCTCCATTTAAAGACACTTAGAAATCACATGACATCACTTTCCCTTGCATCCAGTTGGTCAGAATATAGTTTCAGGGTCATACTCATCTGAAAGTGAGATCAAGAATTGTAGTCTTTACTCTGGGTGGCTATGTGCCCAGTTAAAATGTCAGAGTTTTACTACTTAGTGAAGAATGGGAGAACCAAAATAGGGGGGGCAACTAGCCACCACTTTTCAAGTTCAGGCTCCTATCAGTGCAGGAGAGGTCCTGATCCAGTTTGAATAATATTATGATTGCTGGCTTAAAAACAATCTGAATAAGACACACCTCAGTGTTTTTCATACTCAAAAATTTAAAATCTAGGGCTTCCCTGGTGGTGCAGTGGTTGAGAGTCCGCCTGCCGATGCAGGGGACGCAGGTTCGTGCCCCGGTCCGGGAAGATCCCACATGCCGCAGAGCAGCTGGGCCCATGAGCCATGGCCGCTGAGCCTGCGCGTCTGGAGCCTGTGCTCTGCAACGGGAGAGGCCACAACAGTGAGAGGCCCGCATACTGCAAAAAAAAAAATAAAAAATTAAAATCTGGCTAATTTGGTTTGAGGTTGTTTGACTTCCAACCTCCATACCTCCATATAATTTTGAGTTTATATCAAACTGCCAGAGTTGCTCCATTTCCCCGATCAGCGACACCAAGCTAAAGGTGGAGTTTAACATTTTGTTTGACTTATGCCTATGTTTATCCTGGCCAAAAAAGTGGGGTCATTCAATGTGTTTATGCCCTAGTCCTGAAACAGCTCACTTTCTTTCTTTCCTAATAAAGTCACTAACACCTGCAGCTGAAACTAACTTTCACAGGGACATCCATATTGCATGCCCTGGAACATCAGGGCCTTCTTCCTGATGGAGGAAATTTTAGCACATGATAGATAGAATCTGTTATTTGCAAGAGATGGTAGGTGGACATGCAATTGATCTGTTTTTGTCAGGCAAGAAACTATTGCTGAAAAATGGCAGTTCTTTCAAGGTGCTGTACAAACCAAGTATATGACTGGCTCACTAAGTCTTCCCATAGAGCATTTTGCACTAGCTCTGTGTGCTGTCTTGAGCAACTCAGACCAAAAAATCTACAAGAAGTCAGGCCTGGGTGCTCTCCAGTTAGTAATGTTTTAATAACCTTCTGCACAGACATTGCAGTAGAATATTTCCACTTTCTCCCCAAAAAGCTCTCTTCTCCTGTAATCACACTGCTTCTCTATTATTAGCATCACCACCATCATTATTCTTTACACCAAATAATAGTGATTTTTGAAGTATAACATACATAGGAGTTTCATATAGCAAACTAACAACCTAAAGAAATGCTTTGGTGGAAGGAGTTGAGATAGAACCTACAGTGCTGATTTGGACTCCAGACTGTGACCTCAGGGGAAGACTCTTTCCTTGTTATGGAACCAAATTTGGGTCCACTCTCCTGCGTGCAGTAAAGC
This sequence comes from Monodon monoceros, assembly GCF_005190385.1. Taxonomy (NCBI): domain Eukaryota; kingdom Metazoa; phylum Chordata; class Mammalia; order Artiodactyla; family Monodontidae; genus Monodon; species Monodon monoceros. The sequence continues at coordinate 91,237,946 of NW_021703779.1, read as the reverse complement.
CAATCTACTGACACCACGTTGTGGCGACGGAAAGTACAGCGTTTATTGCAGGGTGCCAAGCAAGAAGAATGGGCAGCTCATGCTCAAAAGACCCGAATCCCCTGATGCCTTTCAGGGAGGGGTTTTTAAAGGCAGTGTGAGGGAGGGAGCTGCAGGGTGCATGATCAGCTCATGCATAATTCTCAGATTGGTTGGCATCAAGGTTAAGTTTTGAGCATCACCAACCTTCTGGTTTCAACCAGTCTGGAGTATACATGCTTGTGGTCAGCAGTTTTCATCTGGTGGGGGTCTGCTTCCTGTATAAACAATGTAGGAATGTGTGTCAGGCCTGTATCTCCATCTTTCAGGGAACTAGGAGTTCAGTGATTCTGCGATGTGGTGGATTTATAGTCTAAATTGTTACCAGTTTCCTGGCCCAACAAGTATTCTTTGTTTATACATCTTCACATTTCCTAATCATTAACTCTTGAGCCAGCCTTTCGAGACTCAGGGGAGGCCTGGGAGACTAAAGCAAAACCCTTTTACTTCAAAGGACAGGGACACAGGGGCTTGTATGTGGTTTCAATTCCTCCTTTTGTTTGATACTCCTCAATCTTGAGGGGAACAAGTTCAGAACAAGAAAGAGAATACAGTTTTGGACAGAGAGGTTAATCATAAACTCAGCAGAGGAACTCGGCTTTAGGGAAACTCGGTTTCAATCCCTACTCCTATTTCAACCTTCCCCAAATCTTTGAGAGAACGGGACAACCACCACTCTGGCTACTCTTGGGCTCTCCCACTGTGAACGTGTCCACAGAAGTCATGATGGAGTAGATTCAGTAAACACACTCGTTGACCTGCTGTGCCCTATCTAATGTGGTTTCCCATTGGACATCCAGTAGACCCAGAACATACCATCTAGGCCAAATGGAAAGAGATGCTTTTTGACTTAACAAAATGCTGTTTGTCAGGTGCAATTTTGTTTTCAGTAAGACCTTGAAGTTTGGATAAAATGAAGGTAGGGATGGAGAGTTAATGTAAAGGGAAGATAACTCATGAGACTGGGTGTCTATTTTCACCCAATAAGAAATGGACATTAACAACTTAAGTTGTTTTCCAGGTGAAGGTGAGAAGGAAACCCCTGTTAGGCATGGAGGTGTATTTGAAGCTTGATGCTATATGAGCTCAAAAACTGGAACTTTGTTCCATTTATTCTAACAAACCCCTCACTGACCATGCTATCAAAAGATTGGGGTGAATGCTTGAACTGTCAATGACTATTAACACTAAAAATTGCAAACGTTTGCCATCTGAGCGCCTGTCTTTCTGACCCCTCTTTTTTTATTGATTTGGAAAACATAACATTCTTTGAACTGGTTGGCTCCAGATCTGTGAAGTGGTTTGGATCCAACCAGTGAATTGCCACAAACGAGGCAAATCAAAGAGGATTTTTTGCTGTCTTTGAGAAAAAAACGTGTTGAGAGTTTCACCCAATAATATGCAAAAGGACAATTCAGCTTTAGGTCTTTGTGTCTTTCTTTTCAGTGGATTAAACCTAAAGCACAAGAGCTATCTGTCCTCCACCAGTCAGGCAGGGCAATAAAGTAGTATTAACAAATCAATAAATATAACACTAAACCTATTGAACGTGTTACAATTCTCTCTGCCTCCGTATTTTGGGCTTCTCCATCTTGCTCACATTTCTCAAGTGTGGCCCTTCTTCAGATGTCGTCTTACATAACCAGAACATATTTTCAAACAGCAAATTAGCATCCAACAATCTTCCTCCCCCAGCACCCTCTATTAAAGAGGCTCTACCTTCCTCCCAAGACCTCTTTTTTCTTGGGAACCCATGTCTAATACATTCTTGTCACTTTTTATGCCCTTGTCATGGTAGATTTTAAAGGCTTTTTAAAGTGTTCCTGTTATAAAGCACTGTGTCCTGCCCTTACCTGTAATCAAGGATGTCAGATCCCACAATTGTCAGTTTTAGCTACTGAAGAGAATAAGAATGAGAGACTTTGAGGCTCACTTCCCCCTCGAAACTTCAGAGAGCCACTCTATGGACAAAAGATGTTGTTCACCTTAAGGTACAGACACCCCGGAGCAAACATTCTCTTTGAACCAACAGGTACATAGCAAGTGTTTACTGAACACCTATTCTGTGTACAGCATTGAGCTATGTACCAGAGTAGAAATAAGATGGGCATAGCCTGGTCCCCATCTTGGATGATGTTCTATTTTCAGCTTGGGGAAGGGAAATATATAATAAAACCTAAGAATAGAGTGTGCAGCTTATGAACCATCAAATGTTAGGGCTGGAGAGAACCTTTAGTTATCACCTAGTACAACCATGTTTTCAAACTGTGGATCCTCAAGCCTTAAGATTCAGCAAAGTGCCTCAAATGCTGCCTCTCTGCCCTTCTTGCCTCTGTCCCTTTCAACCAGTGACACTGCTTTGAACTTCTATAAGATGTTGTTTGTGTAACTAAAGCTCCATAGATTTTGAAAATTTACAAGCCATAAGTCTAGTCCAACCCTCTCGTGTTACAGGTGAGGAAACAGAGCCCCAGAAAGTGAAGGGAATTTGCTTGTGGCTCCATGGCCAGTTAGAAGCTGCAACCCTCAGTTTTCTGATTCCTGTGATCTACTTCCCCATGTCACCTAGCAGCCTAGCAGCAGACATTTCTAAAATATCAGCGTGGCCTGCCATCTTAAGAAGAGTCACTTGTCTCAGGAGCAGGAGGAAGTTGCTTTGGGGTATCTTGAGCCAAGTGCTTAGCCTGAGTTATTCCACAGTATCAGAGAAAGGAGAGATCAGTGAGAGGTATTGTTCAGCCTCACATTTTGCTTCCCCCAAGTGGGTCCTAATCCTTCACAAAGCAATAAGACTCCCTAGCTGGTAGAATTGTGAGGATTAATTGAGATCATGCATCCAAAGAGTCTGGCATATAATAGGTGCTAAATAAATGGTAAATCTTAATCATATAGCTATTTCTTTGGAATATAAAGTGGTATCTTTCAGTGATGTGGCTCCCAATTATTATATAAGCAAAGAAAATGAGGATTCGTGAATCAGAATCCAAGCCCAGGGTGAGCTAAACTGGTTTACCAGATGGATGCCAATTTCATATGTTATTTGGTGGAGTCAAGGCACATCCTTCATTTCCCAGGGAGCCTGGCAGGGTTTGGCAATCCTAGTGTATCCAACTGCCAGGACAGAGAGCTAAATAGAGGGTGTGGTACTAGGTTTCTTTAAAGCACAGGTCTGGAAATACTATGCTTTGCTTCTCATAATTGAGCTGGCATACATGGAGAAGAAAATTGTCAAAAAGGATGTTTGTTTTTCTTGGATGAATTCAATTCTCAAAAGACAAATGAAATTTCCTCACTTGCAATTAACACACTCATACGTCACTGCATAGAGACCTAAATAGGAAGAACCCTCTGTTTTGGAGACATGGCCTGGGAAGTGTCATTGATGGCATTGCCTGGTTTCATGGAGCATTTGCTTTCTGTTTAGTTTCTGTGACTTTGGCTGGGGAATTTTCCAAGGCAAAGGTTACATTTTGGACTTGAAGATCAAAGCTCTACTCATTTGAACCACCATTCTACTATCAGTCCCACATAGTTGATTTCTTTCTGAAGACATACGTGGTTTCCTTTGGGTTGCTGACTTAGATATTTCAATTCCAGTGTTCTCAGTCTGCTACTTCTCCTTGGATTATGGATAAAAGCCCTTCTTCTCCTACTTGCTTTATCTCTTCTGAGCTGTGGTCCTGATTTATTAAAGGTTAAGCAATTTACCCCAGATTTCTTGGCTAGAAAGTAGCAAGAGCCAGGAGTGGAACCTAGGCAATACGACCTTAGAGTTTAGGAGCTTAACCCCTATGCTCTATTGCTCAGGGATTCAAAAATCAAGAGGAAGCACCTCAAGGCTGGTGGAGTCAAGGGTGAGTTTGCAGAGAAAATAACCATGGGCCTTGAGGGATAGATTTTGACAGAACAAAGCATTGAAATAATATGAGTGTGCCATACAGGTAGCAAAGCACAGGGTAAAATGTGGGCCAGGGTAGATCATTTGGCTAGAATATGGGGTCATTTGAAGGCTGTATTGGAAGATGATTCCTTAAACAGAGTTGGGATTATATTATGGGGAGCCTGTTTTGACAGGATGAATTTATGCTTAGCTCAGTAAGCAACTGAAGGTTCTTTCCTTCTTCCCCTTTTCCTTCCTTCTTTCCCTTTTCCTTCCTTCTTTCCTTGCCTCCCAAGTAATATATGTGCTAACAATTAATATCTAAAAAAAAAAAAGAATTCCACCTGAAAGCCCCTCAACAGAGATTATTCATGTTAACATCTCTCTCTCCCTCTCTTTCTCTCTCTCCCTCTCTCCATGTATATAGATATATATTTCCAGACTTTTATCCCATGCAAATATATACATATAAATAATTCCATATTATTGGATATTCCATATTTGTAGAAAGAAAAATTCTAAGATGCCTGCTCCCTGGCTATATGCCCTATATAATCCCCTCCTCTTGAGGTGGGCACACTGTGAATATGATGTGCTATGGCTCCCTTGATAAGTCATGTTATATGCCAAAGGTGGTGAGCTAGTCACGCCTGTAATTACATTACATTATAGAAGAATTTCCAGCTGGCTTTGAAGACTAATCTTCACGTTGTGAGAGAGCCATGTGGCTAGGACCTGAGAGCAGCCTCTAGGGGCTGAGACTGACCCCCAGCAGGCAGCCAGCAACTGACTAGGGAAATTGGGGACCTTAGTCTTAAAACCACAAGGCACTGAATTCTGACAATAAGTAGTGAGCTTGGGTCACAGCCCTGGCTGATGCTGTAATTTCAACCTACTAAGTATTGACTACATCTTCTTCTTTTATGTAGCCAGTTCTTAAAGATAGCAAATGACTGGCCCAGAGGGGTACCTTTCATATGCAAACCAACCAATCCAGACCCAGTATCTGAACCACCCCCTCTATTTGGCTCTTACACTCCAGAAGGCAATATTCCTCTGCCCTAATCATCCCAGGGCCAGGTACCAGACAACTAGTGACAGCTTCTATAGCCCAGAGCCCACTGAAATTATTCAAACTAACCAGTCTTGAGCCTGATTACGCTGCCTTGCCTTGCCTTTCCCATAGAAACTACAATAAAGGCCCTTGCCCATGCTTTTCCCTCACTCCTTCTGCCTCCTGGCCAACCCTGGTACTTCCCATGTGGCTCTGTGTGATGTGCTGTGCCCCTCTTCTTGGAACCTGTAGTAACAAATTATCTTTTCAACGGCAGTCATCCCCTGATCTGTTGGCCTCACCATACTTGACTGATAATAAAACCGATATTTTAAAACAGTGAGAGACCCTTAGCAGCAGTCAAACTATGCTCAGACTCCTGGCTCATGGAGACTGTGACTTAATAAATTTGTGTTGTTTTAAACTGCTAAGTTTGTGGAAATCTGTTATGCAATGATGGAAAACTAACATACACATAAAATTGATATTTAAACATACTATATTCTTCTCTAACCTATGTTTTTTCATTTAATGTAGCATATCTATGTTTATGTATATAGAGATAAATAGAAATAGATATATAGATATGGATACACCATTAAAAAATCTTGAGTAAGTTTAAACAGCAGTAAAATGTGGTACAGTTAAGAAAACCCAGAAGTGGAGGAAACCTGGCAGGAGATTATACTGGTTATCTGGATTGGTGGTTCTCAACCTCGGAATCTCCTAGAACAATTTTTAAAGTACTGATACCTGGGACTCACTACCCCCAGAGACTTTGATTTAATGGTCTAGGGTACAACCTGGGTATTCAGTGTTTTAAAACCTCCCCACGTGATTCTAATACACAGCCAAGGTTGAGAACCACTGGCAGGTAGAGGGTAAAGTGTGCAATCTTTAAATAAAGTGGTCCTGTGGAAATAGAAAAGGAGGGATGGGGTGAGTAAGGCATTGCTGAGGAAACGACCAATAACCCAGTAGTAAGAAGACTGAGAATCCTCCGGCTCATCTTGCTTTTATTGTCGTTTAGTTTGTTTCCAGTTAGATTTCCACTCATCTCATTAGTATTATTATTAGAATTTTCATAAGAAGATAGAAACGTGAGGCTGCTTATGCATACATGGAGTGGCAGGAATGTTGAGGAGGTCTCAAGGAGCATTCCAGCCAAAGGAAATGTCATGAGTAGTTTCAAAGGAGGGAATTAGTTTTCCAGGTATGAGCCTGAAGTTAGTGGTTGACACAATGAGTGAAGTTAGAGTGACAGAGCTGTCACACAGAGGCTTCAGTGCTATAAGAAAATGGGTCGTTCTCATTCCTTGAAAAGAAAGGGAATGAATAGATTTTTCAAAACGGTAGCTGAGAAAGACGACCTGAGTGCAACATGAAGGAAAGTAGAGAAAACCTAAAAGCCAGGAATCTCACCGGCTGTTACAGTAAGCAAAGCATGGGGAATGGAGCCTATTATAGGGCAGAGCAGTGGGAGGGGAGAGGAGCAGGACAAATCCAGAGATGCATCCAAAGAAAAGGCAAATTTGAAGGACCTATTGGATGTAGGTTGCCAAGCTTTGGGTATGATGGTAAGATGGTAATAAGGGATCTGATCAAAATGTATCTATTTTGGCATTGTGGTTAAAGGGTAAACTGATTAATTAGATTTCAGATGTTCTTGGGTATCCCTGAAGGCAGCTGATACTAAGGGAATTCATCCACCATAGGCTTTCCCTTGCTCAGAGTGAATGGGTGACTGATCGATTTCACAAGGGAAACGTAGTAGAAATAAAGTGGTTTAAAGTCGTTCGCTTTTTCGCATTCTCTATAAAGGAGAGAACTCCCTTTGGACAGCTGCATACAGTGAGAAACAGCAATCCCAGCTGCCAATAAAGAGAGCACACAATTTTTTTCCCTTTATAGACCCCCAAGGTGGAATTTTCTGAGGCTGTATCTGGTTGTGATTCATATTTTTGGCTGTGGTTCAAGCCTTGACGTGCGACCTGTAAGCTGGTCATTTGTAGCTGAAGCAGCAGATGGTCGTTCCTCCTTCCCTTAAATGGCTGAGTCTGGCCTGATTCCTTAGGAGTGTAAATAATTTACTCTCTAGTCCACTGAGTCCAGTTAATATTACTTCTCAAAATACTCCTGCCTGTGCTCTTATATTTACTTATACTTTTCTTGCCAAGGTCTTCTAAATATCCCTTCTAATATTTATTTTCTGGGTAGAAATACTGGCCTGACCCAAACTCTGTGAAGTAAATTGTGAAGGATGGGAGCATCTTTAGTCAGCGCAGTGGGATTTTTAAGTACAACTGTCCCCCTCCCTTAGAGAAGTTTTGTACCAGAAACAACCGTGTGAGATCCTGCTTTCCATCAAGGGTTTATTGGTTAATGAGGCCTGTGGCTGGTGTGGTGTTCCTGTGTTTAGCTTTTGGAACTCTCAGAGACAGTTGCTTGGAATAGAGAGCTGACAGAATTATTGCTCAGCAAGCCTGCCGGCCACAGCCCGCATGACTCCACCAACATCGATGAATTTTATGGCTGATTCAGTGAACACAGCAAGTACTTGAAGAGACACAGTGGAGAGCTGTTGGCATCCTGTTCTGCTGTCGGAAGAAGTCTGCAAGGCTTCTCGTTAAGCCTTCCTTTTTCTATCTCCTTCTACTCTAGGCTTTGTTGTTCTTCCTCAAGTGCCTGAACAGGGACTCATGGGCAACGATGACTTCAGGATGAGGTCACTGGAGTGGAACCTTGAGACTTAGCCCCCCCCCAGTTTACTTGTGGCAAAGGGGACCCTTTCAATTAAAACCTGCAGTAACAGAACATGACCAAATTCCACTTTACCCTAGCATTCTAGCCCTTCAAGCTGCTACACTCTTAAAACAGTCCATTGCATTTGTATAAACCTTGGATGTTTTGTAAAAGTACTCTCATATATTATCATATTTGAGACTCATATCACCTCTACAAGTTATATCAAATAACTGTCACTATGTAACAAACCATTCCGAAACTCAGTGGCTTAAAAGATTTCTTATTTCTCACCAGGCTGTAGGTTTCTTGGGCGTAGGCCAGTCTAAGTTGGGCGTGGTCACGAGTCTGTGGCAAGCCTAGGGGTTACCTGGTCTAGGCTGGGAATGGCTGTGCTTCACGTGCTCCTCATCCTCCTCCTAGAACCATGGGCTAACCTGAGCGTGTTATTTTCATGGTAAGGCAGAGAGAGATGCAGGGGTGAGTAGAACCAGTAATGCCTCTTAAGGCCTGGGCTCATAATTGGCTCACTGTTATTTCCACATCATCCAATTTGCCAAAGCAAGCTCCATGATCAAACCCAGAGTCAATGGATGGGAGATGGCAGGGGCAAAGAATTGGGGTCAATAATGCAATTTTCCACAGGTAGCTAGGGCAGATATGACTGTTCCTATTTTACAGATGAGAAACCCGAGACCCAGAGAACTTAAATGATTTGCTCAAGGTCACATGGAAAATCTGGGCAGGTCTAGAATGCAAACCCAACTCTTATGACTTCTAGTCCTCTCTGCTTTTTGCCACACTAAATTCCACGATCCCATAACATACACAGCTAGGTAAAGGTCCACGGCTCTTTTCTCTTCAGGGATGAACCCTCATGGCCTGGTCCTTTTCTGTTCTCTCTTATGCCCCTAGGGTTTGCCTCCTTCACAGTTGTCACAATCTACTCTTCCATTTGGACCTGTTTGGGGGGGGAGGATGGAAGTTCCTCCTACTGAAACATGCAGACACAAATTCTCCCGTCCCTGAAACAGACATACCTATCTCTCCATTTTTAATAAAAATAGATCTTAAAAAAAAATCTAAACATCACATATTAGTTGAACTAGAGTGGCCTCAAACCCCAATATACTATGGTTCTTTGAAGAATGGGAATATTATAATCATCTGAAATCTGTCGACTTGCTTATTGCTGACTCTGAGCTTTACTTAGATGTTAATAGGTCCAGGCTAGTGTTGTCTTAGCCCTTACCTGACTGCCTTTGTAGAGTTTTTAGTTGCCCTCAAATCATGCCTCTGCCCCATCCTGCCCAGTCTGGTCTGGGTAGAATTTTAGTCCAAGCTGCTCAAACCTAGCCTGAAGAGATTTGAGCTGGTATCTTTGATACAGCCTGCAAGATTTTTTCAGGTGTGAGTCTCCATGGCAACCTGTGTCTCTGGCTTTTGGTAGACTTGCACTGCTAAGTCTGGCTTTTGGAATCCTAAAGGTAGAAGATACCATCTGCCCTTAAATTCTCCTCCTCAGGGTTTCTGGCCAGCATGCACTGACAGTGTGTTTGCCTTATATGAACCTTCTAGACAGAGGTCTCCATGACCCCAGTCTCTGAAAGCTCCTCCCTTTTCCTTAGCACGGTTCTCTCCTTATCTTTTTTTTCCTGTAGTCTAACTTCCAGCAGCTGGTTGCTGTGGCTGTCTGGCTATATCATTCAGTGAGGCTCCGTCTAATCTCTTTTGAGTCTAAGGGCTAATGTGCCTTAGCCATAGCAAGGAGGCTGAGTTCTGATCTCTTTCTCCATACTTCCATGGAATACTGGAAGACAGATTACTTGCAGTGATTTCTGGAGGCAGAAGGTAAGTGAGTAGCCTCTATAGTGGTAGAACTAAGAGGGAATGCTGGTTGTCCTTGAGCCTTTGGAGAATATAGCTAAATCCAGAGGAAAAGTGAATAAGGACCAGCTTGGTAAAAAAAAAAAAAAAATAGGTGCAGCTGCTGGAAGAAACAAATTTCTGCTACTGATAAAGAACCTCAGTAAATTCAAACAGTGTCCAGTTGTGGTCCCTGATTATCTTGCTGGCTCATTGCTAGGGAGATAAGAAAGCAAAGAAGTCTGGTTAGGAGCACTGCCATAGATATTTTGTCTCTCACTTTGGTATGGTCCACCATTAGGATATGAAGAGGAAGCAAGGAGACAGCTGACAGGGTGGCACAACATGCTATGATTCCTGACTTGTGTGTCTAATAGCTGACAACATGGTACAGTAGTAGTCAGTGTGGGCTCTAGAGCTAGACTGCTTGGGCTTGAATGTCTTTTGATGTGTGACATTTCGCAAGTTTCTTAACTCTGAGTTTTAGTTATCACATCTATAAAAATGGGCATGATGCATCCTACCTCATATGGTTGTCATGAGTATTAAATAAAATATAAAGTTCTTAGCACAAATCTGGGCACATAAGAAGCACTAAATAAATATTAACCATTGTTAACATTAGCTGATGCACATTTTGGGTGGGGGGACTTTCAAGAAGGAAATCAGTACCAGAGTACATTGAGACTACGTGGTATCTATTGGGCATTCCTTTTTTAGTAAACTCTTAAATATAGTAAAAGCTCCCATCACTGACATCTACTTAACTGATGTGGTGGATTGAGTTGATGCTTTCCCTTCCTACTGAAATATATACTGACTAATGCTCAGGGCACAAAGAAAGGTCACGGGCAGTAAGTTACCCTTCAGTTGACCCTTATACTTCTGCTCCCACGTGTCAAGTTGATGCTTATCAAGAGTTAGTTGTTTTCATTATCAGCTGGCACCGTTTATGGAGCATACTGCCCTATAGCCACTGAATTAAATGTCATTTCTCTCATATAAGGTCACAACTATATTTAGCTTGATCTGAAAAAAAAAGAATTAGTTGTTTCATCACCAAACCCATTTTTGCCAGTTGTACTTGCTAATGTAATTAGGTAACATTGTAAATTTATGAAATATGAGCATAAAAGGAAGGCTACTGTTTCCATGTAAACTAAGTTCCATTCTTTGGAAAGACTTGATAAAGAAAAGTCTTAAAAACTGCTCTATTGTTGAGGCGGGGGAAACATGAAACTGGAAATCAAATGGGATGCATTTGGGATGTAACTTACGGAAGAAAGAGTCAGAAATGTCAGCCAAAGGACCCACACTCAGAAAGAGGGGCTTGGTCTTACATCACATCACCAGATTGCTGAATGAATATACATTTGTGTGTTTTAGGTTGAAATAAAATGCTTAAGGACCATATGTATCATTTTATATGATTCTTCACTTTAACCAATCAATTACTTATTATACAAGAGAGTATTATATATACAAGAGAGCTTCTACTATATGGTCAGTGTATTGTGTTAAGTAGTTTATATGCTCTGGGCTTGAAAGAAGGCCCGGTAGAGTACATTTACCAGCTTTATGGGTGAGAGCGTGTAATAGGCAGAATAATGCCTCCCCTCCCAAAAATGTCCACGTCCTAATCCCCGGAACACTGTGAACGTGCTGTGTTATATGGCAGGGGGGAATAAAGGTTGCAGATAGTAGTAATGTTGCTAATCAGTTGATCTTGAGACGGGAAGATTATCCTGGATCACCTGGCATGGCCCAATGTAATCAAAAAGGTCCTTACGCGTGGAAGGAGGGAGGCTGAAGAGAGAGTGTCAGAGTGATGTGAGGTAAGAAGGACTTGACCAATGTTGCTGGCTTTAAAGATAGAAGGAAGGGGCCATGAACAAAGGAATGTGGGCAGCGTCTAGAAGCTAGAAAGGCAAAGGAATTGATTAACCCCTAGAGCCTCCAGATAGGAATGCCATTCTGCCAACACTGATTTTAACCCAGTGAAATGCATTTCAGACTTGTGACCTACAGAAGAGTGAAACAATAAACTTGTGTTGTTAAGCTACCAGGATTATGGTAATTTGTTATAGCAGTAATAAGAAACTCTTGCAGACATTGAGCCAAGTTGATGACAAACAACAGATTCTATCCCCTAACCATCACCACCACTACCACCTCCTGGTCCCGCAACTGTGCTTATAGGAAGCCTAGGCCCTTCATACTTTCAGGTACCCTAGACACAGAATTTACACTTAATATCTGTGTCTGGCCTTAGAAGCACTATATTTACTAAGTTCCTACCATTTGCCAGGCAGTACACTAAATGCTAAGGCCTCACTGATGAACAGCATAGATAAAGGATCTGTCTTCATGGAGCTCTCAGGCTATTTTCATTATCTCTTCCCATTTCAAGACCTATATTTTACAGGAAGATGGTTCTCAACATCTTCATGTGTCTTGACTGAGGAATACCTCGTTTTTTGCTCATTTGTAAAACAGAGAGTTTAGGCCATTACGAACTCCATTCTTCCCCTAATCCTTTTCCTCAGATTGCTTTTGATTTGTGACTCCAGTACCTCCTCTTTCACCCATTCACCCATCCCACAAAGTGACTTTGCAGAATTCTATCATTAAAGTCTTCCAACATAAAAATACCAACAACAAAACAGATATTGCCACCAAGGAAAGAGAAGGATGGCTCCCTCATGCTCCATCTTCCCACATGGCCATGTTTGTTGTAAGCTTTCCACTCCACTCAGGTGTTTTCCTCCATCCAAAATGAAGGACCTCATGAACTCCAAGTCTCTCCCATTTATCAGGTCCAGCTTACGTCTGCCTTCAACAATCCCCTCCCCAGCCATAGCAGCTCACCTTTGCCTCTGTAGTATGCACAGTTCTGAGTCACACCTTTGTGTCCTTTATTATTTGTCATTTTGTCCTCTATTACATGTGGCATCTGCGTTTTATTACTTTCCTGATTGGAAACCCCTTCGATGGTTTCCCACTGCCTTCAAATAAAGTCCAAACTCTTCATCATAGCGCTGAGTCATCACGATCTGGCAGCCCTGTCTTCCTCTTCATATTCTAGTGCCATTCTCCACCTTCCTCATCTGTCTTAGTCTTTTCAAGCTGCTATAACAAAAATACCATAGGCTGGATGGCTTATAAGCAACAAAATTGTTTTACTCACAGTTCTGGAAGCTGGGAAGTCTAAGATCAAGGCACTGGAAAATTTGGTGTCTGGTGAGAGCTCACTTCAAAATCCATTGATGGCCATGTTTTCACTGTGTCCTCACATGGTGGAAGGGGTGAGGTTGCTCTCTGGGGTGTCTTTTATAAGGGCACTAATCTCATTCATGAGGGCTCCACCCTCATGACCTAATCACCTCCCAAAGGCCCCATCTCCAAATACCATCACATTGAGGGAGTAGGTTTCAACATATTAATTTGGCAGCGACACAAATATTCAGCCTATAGCACTATCCTCAGCAGCCATTCTGATATTTTCAAATATCAAACATTTGTGATATTTTCCATCTTCTCTTCAACCTCTGGGCCTTCAACATGCTGCATCTTCCTGAAATGCTTATCATCAGCTATTTCTTTTCCCACTCCTGCCCCCACCCTCCTCACTAAAAATCACCCCTGTATTAGACCTCCCTTGATAGTATCCTCCCTTAGACACATAATCCTTTAGCACCATGCATTTCTTTGTAGCACTTATTAACTTGTAATTACTTGGATTTTTTTTTTCTTCCTCTAGATGTAAGCTCCATCTTTGTTGAAAGAAAGAGTGTGGGTGAATGAACTAATGAATGAATGATCTTTTAGTCTCAACTTTTACAGCTGTTTACTATCTGTCTCCTCCAGTTAAAATGTAAGCTTAGTGAGGCAGGAACCTCGTCTATCTTATCGACTGCTGCTGTGTCACCACCAGTGCCCAGCTTATAGTATATATTAAAAAAATATTAGTTAAAAACAATGTTGGCATCTTTGTGGAGTCCAGTCAAAACATGCCTTTCTTAAATCTTAGGCCACTTATACATAAAGCAGGAAGCAATGAGAAAGTTCCCAGTGTTTTGGGATTCCCCCTGAACCTGGAATCCTGAAATTAACTCCATTTCTTTCCTGTCATCTAAATGATATTAGTTAATACTACTTAGAAAGTTTACAATGTTGTTTTCCTCAAGTACTTCTACATAATTTTCCCCCTATGAATTAATTGTATTTTTTGTAAGATGAACAAGCCAGATATAATTGGCCCTATTAGATAGATCAGTGACTCTTAAACTTAAATTTGAAGCAGAATCACCCAGAGTGTTTCTTAAAATTGCTTATTCCTAAAGCCAAGCTCAATTCTGATTCTTTAGATCTAGCATGTAGCCCAGGAATCTGTGTTTTTGAAGCTCCCCCCAGGTCATTCTGAAGCTGATTGTCCAGGAATCATACCTTGAGAATGCCTAATGTGGATTTTGAATTGAGTGTTTGAGCAGTGTAATGACCTTTTCGGATAATAATATTAGATACCATCCATTGATAGTTACTGTTTGCCAGATACTGGTCTGTTCCAGGAGGCCTTATAGAAAGCTATCATTACCTAATTTAATCTTTTCCACTAGTCTATGAGGAAGGTATTAATTTAATCCCTCATTCTGTAAGTTAGAGAGCTGAGGCTAAGAGAGGTTAAATAATTTGCCCAGAGTCACACAGATAATAAGTCATAGTGCCACTCAACATATTCTGACTCCAAAGCCCGCCTTTTTCCTTTAATTCCAGGCTACTTGCCTCCCACAAAGCTCTCCTCATTTGCAGACTTCTGGATCCTTGGCAAGCTCAATGTGCACTTACCTCTACAGTCCTAATCAGAATTATGATCTGTTGCCTTTAAAGGTGCTTTATTGCATGTTACCGAGGGAAAAAGGTCTGTCTTCCTACAATTCTTTGTTCTGCATTTGTAGAAACAACAGACCCCAGGGGAAGAGGCCCTTTCTTAGAAGAAAAAAAATGTTCTTTCTGCCCTCCTCACATACCACATTAATTATCAGCTACGGAAGAAACTGCTGAAACTTCTGGCCCACTTGGCCTTTCTTCTCCTCCAAACCAGGAAGCAGCACAGCAAGAGAAGAGCTTCATTCTGAAGCTCAAGTGCTCTCCCATATACCATAGCCTGGGACAAAGGTTCAGAGTGCCGGGTATGAGTCCTGTGATAAGACAACCATCAATAGGTGGAATGTTTATGGAAAATAGATTGGGATGTACAAACAAGAACTCTAGTTTGAATTTAGGGTAAATATTGAGTGAAACTCCCTTTATGCTTGGCCTTTCCTGTACACTTGATACTAGGAGGTCATACAGAGACCCTCCATGAACCCAGTATGATAAATTCCTCTGCATAAGGCTTTCAACTTGTAGCAGAAGCTGGGGTTGAAAGTGCTTCACTGGGTAGTAGAGGTAGCTAGGTGAGGGGATCTCTCTATTGCATCCACTTCTGGCTTCCACCTTCTCCTGCTTCAAAAGAGTGTCCTGGTGGACAACAATCTGGATACTTAAGTATGATACTAGAAGCAAAAGCCAGGAAGGGTTCGCCAGAGGTTATTAGATCTCTGCCAGGCAGGATTTAAGGTAAAGATGGCAAACAGTAGTTTCATGCCCACTCCATGCATGAGTGGCTGCCTAGAACAATATAGTGAGAAGAATTATGAGGCCACATATGAGCTCTGCAGGAAAGAGTGCCAGAATTGATTAGTGATGTCTGCCATGGACGTGAAAATTTGCCAACAAGTGATCTACTTTTTTTTTCCACTCTTGCTCAGAGCTAGTAGTTCCTTAACATGATTGCACACAAATCACAGGAAGCTTTTTTAAAAATACTGGTACCTGGAGTCCACCCCAGACCAATTAAATTAGATTCTCTGGAGGTGAGATTCAGGCATCCGAGCATCCACGGTTGAGAGCCACTGCTCTGTACCATCACAGATACACAGAAGACTTAACTCAGTACTTCTCAAATGCACTTCCTCCAACAAGGACCTGCCAGGCTGGCTGCATAAGAATTGTCTAAGTAGCTTGTAAAATTGGGGATTCCTGGGACCAACTCCTAAAATTTTGAATTTGGAAGTATGGGGATATGTCCCAAGCATTTGTATTTTTAAAAACCTCACAGGAGGAAGCTGATGTGCACCCAGGTTTGGAAACCACTGCCCTGAGCTCTTCATAATGCCTCAGATGAATGACAACTCTAAGCAGAACCTTGTACTCTAGGACAGTGATTTTCAACCCAGACTGCACATCAGCATTTCCTGGGAAACTTCTTAAGAACACCAGTGCCTGGGTCTAACTCCAGATCAATTAAATCACACTCTCTAGGGTAGAACCTGGATGATTCTAATGTGCAGCTAAAACTCTAAGAATCAATGCTCTAAGAAGTAGGATGCAGGAACCTCATTTGAGAACTTCATCAGGTAGGTTTCATTTCTCTTTTGCTATGGATTCCGTCCCTGACTTAGTCTAGTGCTTTGGCTTGATGTTAGGTGGTAGAACCCCTTCTGTTTCCCTAGCCTTGTTTACCCACTAGAATCTATCATTTATTATGGTTATGGTTGTCTTATGGGTCTTCCTGGACTAAGTAAACATTGGCTGCAGTTGCTTACTCATTTTTTTAAACGAAGAGCTACTGAGTGTACCTGAGTATTTATAAAATGTAGATTCCAATATCTTTTACCTCTATAAAGAAAGGTTTTTGAAGATGTTTTTTAAATTTTTATTTAGATAATCAAATGAAAACAAGGGCAATTGATGCTTTTAAGAGACAGTCTTTGTAAAGACAAAGTTGTATTTAAAGTGAGAGGCCTTCAAGGCCCCTCACTGTGAATTAGTAGGAGCAAAAAACAGCTTAACTGCCAATCCATGATTAGCTATTGTAAGGGAGAAAAAACTTTTCCTTGACCCTCTTAGGGTCCTTTGCTGGGTCTAGAAATTAAACTGACAGAGACAGAGTAGCAGGGAAAAAGCATACAAATTAACTTTTAAGTTTTACATGATACGAGAATCTTCATAAGGAACTGGAGACCGGAAGGAGTTATACTTGTATATTTTTATGCTAGGTTTGATGAAGAGTGGGCAGTTGTGTAGAAATATGATAGGTTAAGGAGTATGAGGTAAGTGTAGTAAACTGAGGAACACTTAGCAAGGCCTGTTTGTTCAGATTATTCTTCGTGTCTCTTTGTCTTCGGAGACAAGGATGCTCCTTTCCTCTGGGTATGGGGAAGGCATCTCACATAAGGGTTTTATGACCTGTTTCAGGGGAGAAGGGTGGGGGGAAGGTCAGAGTGACCTTCCTACTTCTGCAGTTTTCTCAAACTCCTTCAGCTTAAAATATTCAATATATCGAGGTGCCATGTTTGGGGGTAGCATGCCCTGAACCCCATCACCTGGCTGGTCCTTTTTGAAGCAAATGGAAGAAATATCACTCCATTTTTTTGAAGCTTTGCCTTTATGTTTGTCTGCCTCACATTAGTTGTGTAAGACAGCTAGACAACCACAGACAGAGTCAGCCTTGCAGGGATGACCACACCAAACATGGTGAGATTTGCCGAATACAGTAGGAACACCCCCTTATTCCTCAAAATGCATTTTTTAAAAAATTCCCTCTATTTCCTCATTTAGGCTTGAATTTCCATCACTAATGATGAATGTATTTCATTTAAACATTTCCTCGTCAGATCCGTGTATTTAAATATAAACAGAACTAACACATTAAGTTCCCAATACCTCCAATACTCTCAGGAAGGAAGAGCCATGACAATCTTGGTGGAGAAATGACACCATAGAAGAGAATTTAAAAGAACCTCACAAAGAGAGCCCAAGGCTTCGAAGACTAACTTCTCTTCTTACTGCAAGTTGGTTTTTCCTTGCACTTCCCATTTCAGGATTTACTTGCAGAGGTAAGCTGTTTTAAAAACTAATTTGAGGCAAGAGGGAGGAGCCTCCACAATGGCACCTGCCAGCATGGGCTTCATGCAGTAGAAGGAGCTCCCCAGTATGTGCTGCAGCCACCCTCTGCCTCTCCAGGAGACTCTCCAAGACCAGCAGATAAAGGAACAATCGTTTCCAGGCTGCTTAGGGTGAAGGAGGACACATGGGAGACTGATACACAGACTTGCTACCATTCCTGTTTTCAGCTCCATACTCAACCCTTACCTTCTGAGAGTTATCCTTAAAACTATGCAAAGCAGTACTAGGAGGACGTGGAATTCGTGTCTCCTCACAACTAGGGCACCTACCAGGCACTGGTGGGGGACCATGGACACCTAAGGGGACAGGAGGAACCCCCAGAGACTGGCTTGTGGGATCTTGGTTCCCAGGCTGGAGGTCAGACCTGAGCTCCTGTGGTGGGAGCTCTGAGTCCAAACCGCCGGACTAACAGAGAACCTCAGATTCCAGGGAATATCAATTGGAGTGAGGCCTCCAGGAGGTCCTCATCTCAGCACCAAGACCCAGCTCTATCTAACTGCCTGTAAACTCCAGTGCTGGACATCTCAGGCCAAACGACCGGTAAGACAGGAATATAACACCACCCATCAAAAAATAAATGAAATGACAAGAAAATACATTACAGATGAAGGAGCAAGGTAAAAACCTACAAGACCAAATAAATGAAGACAAAATAGGCAACCTACCTAAAAAAGAATTCAGAATAATGATAGTAAACATGATCAAAAATCTAGGAAACTGAGTGGAGAAAATACAAGAAACATTTAACAAGGATCTAGAAGAACTAAAGAGCAAACAGTGATGAACAACACAATTACTGAAATTAAAAATACTCTAGAAGGAATCAATAACAGAATAACTGAGGCAGAAGAACAGATAAGTGAGCTGGAAGATAAAATGGTGGAAATAACTGCCAGGAAGCAGAATAAAGAAAAAAGAATGAAAAGAATTGAGGACAGTCTCAGAGACCTCTGGGCAACATTAAATGCACCAACATTCAAATTATAGGGGTCCCAGAAGAAGAAGAGAGAAAGAAAAGGTCTGAGAAAATATTTGAAGAGATTACAGTCGAAAACTACCCTAACATGGAAAAGGAAATAGTCAATCAAGTCCAGGAAACACAGAGAGTAGCATACAGGGTAAACCCAAAGAGAAACATGCCGAGACACATATTAATCAAACTATCGTAAAGTAAGTACAAAGAAAAAATATTAAAAGCAGCAAGGGAAAAGCAACTAATAACATACAAGGGAATCCCCATAAGGTTAACAGCAGATTTTTCAGCAGAAACTCTGCAAGGCACAAGAGAGTGGCAGGACATATTTAAAGTGATGAAAGGGAAAAACCAACAACCAAGTTTACTCTACCCAGCAAGGATCTCATTCAGATTCGATGGAGAAATTAAAACCTTTACAGACAAGCAAAAGTTAAGAGAATTCAGCACCAACAAACCAGCTTTACAACAAATGATAAAGGAACTTCTCTAGGCAGGAAACACAAGAGAAGGAAAAGACCTACAAAAACAAATCCAAAACAATTAAGAAACTGATAATCGGACCGTACGTATCGATAATTACCTTAAATGTAAATGGATTAAATGCTCCCACCAAAAGACATAGACTGGCTGAATGGACACAAAAACAAGACCCATATATATGCTGTCTACAGGAGATCCACTTCAGACCAAGGGACACATACAGACTGAAAGTGAGGGAATGGAAAAAGATATTCCATGCAAATGGAAACCAAAAGAAAGCTGGAGTAGCAATTCTCATATCTGACAAAATAGACTTTAAAATAAAGACTATTACAAGAGACAAAGAAGGACACTACGTAATGATCAAGGGATCAATCTAAGAAGAAGATATAATAATTGTAAATATTTATGCACCCAACACAGGAGCACCTCAATACATAAGGCAAACGCTAACAGCCATAAAAGGGGAAATTGACAGTAACACAATAATAGTAGGGGACTTTGACACCCCACTTTCACCAATGGAGAGATCATCCAAGATGAAAATAAATAAGGAAACACAAGCTTTAAATGATATATTAAACAAGATGGACTTAATTGATATTTATAGGACACTCCATCCAAAAACAACAGAATACACATTTTTCTCAAGTGCTCATGGAACATTCTCCAGGATAGATCATATCTTGGGTCACAAATCAAACCTTGGTAAATTTAAGAAAATTGAAATCGTATCAAGTATCTTTTCCAACCAAAATGCTATGAGACTAAATATCAATTACAGGGAAAAATCTGTAAAAAATACAAATTCATGAAGGCTAAACAGTACACTATTTAATAACCAAGAGATCACGGAAGAAATCAAAGAGGAAATCAAAAAATACCTAGAAACAAATGACAATGAAAGCATGACGACCCAAAACCTATGGGTTGCAGCAAAAGCAGTTCTGAGAGGGAAGTTTATAGCAATACAATCCTACCTCAAGAAACAAGAAATATCTCAAATAAGCAACCTAACTTCATACCTATAGCAATTAGAGAACAAAGAACCAAAGAACCCCAAAGTTAGCAGAAGGAAAGAAATCATAAAGATCAGATCAGAAATAAATGAAAAAGAGATGAAGGAAATGATAGCAAAGATCAATAAAATAAAAGCTGGTTCTTTAAGAAGATAAACAAAATTGATAAACCATTAGCCAGACTCATCAAGTACAAAAGGGAGAAGACTCAAATCAACAGAATTAGAAATGAAAAGGAGAAATAACAACAGACACTGCAGAAATACAAAGGATCATGAGAGATTACTATACGCAACTATATGCCAATATAATGGACAACCTGGAGAAAATGGACACATTCTTAGAAAAGCACAACCTTCTGAGACTGAACCAGGAAGAAATAGAAAATATAAACAGACCAATCACAAGCACTGAAATTGAAACTGTGATTAAAAATCTTCTGACAAACAGAAGCCCAGGACCAGATGGCTTCACAGGCGAATTCTATCAAACATTTAGAGAAGAGCTAACACTTTCTTTCTCGAACTCTTCCAAAATATAGCAGAGGGAGTAACACTCCCAAACTCATTCTACGAGGCCACCATTAACCTGATACCAGAACCACACAAAGATGTCACACAAAAAGAAAACTACAGGCCAATATCTCTGATGAGCATAGATGCAAAAATCCTCAACAAACTAGCAAACAGAATCCACCAGCACATTAAAAGGATCATACACCTGATCAAGAGAGGTTTAACCTAGGAATGCAAGGATTCATCAATAAATGCAAATCAATCAATGTGATATACCATATTAACAAATTGAAGGATAAAAACCATATGATAATCTACAGAGATGCAGAAAAAGCTTTTGACAAAATTCAACATCCATTTGTGATAAAAACCCTCCAGATAGTAGGCATAGAGGGAACCTACCTCAACATAATAAAGGCCATATATGACAAACCCACAGACAACATTGTTCTCAGTGGTGAAAAACTGAAACCATTTCCTCTAAGATCAGTAACAGGACAAGGTGACATATTCTCACCACTACTACTCAACATTGTTTTGGAAGTTTTACCCGCAACAATCAGAGAAGAAAAAGAAATAAAGGAATCCAAATCGGAAAAGAAGAAGTAAAACTGTCACTGTTTGCAGATGACATGATATTATACATAGAGAATCCTAAAGATGCTACCAAGAAAGTACTAGAGCTAATCAATGAATTTGGTAAAGTAGCAGGATAAAAATTAATGCACAGAAATCTCTTACATTCCTATACACTAATGATGAAACATCTGAAAGAGAAATTAAGGAAACACTTCCATTTACCACTGCAAGCAAAAGAATAAAATACCTAGGAATATACCTACCTAAGGAGATAAAAGACCTGTATGAAGAAAACTATAAGACACTGATGAAAGAAATAAAGATGATACAAACAGATGAAGAGATATACCATGTTCCTGGATTGGAAAAATCAACATTGTGAAAATGAGTCTACTACCCAAAGCAATCTACAGATTCAATGCAATCCCTATCAAACTATCAATGGCATTTTTTCACAGAACTAGAACAAAAAAATTTCACAATTTATATGGAAACACAAAAGATGCCAAAGAGCCAAAGCAGCCCTGAGAACGAAAAATGGAGCTGGAAGATCCAGGCTCCCTGAGTTCAGACTATACTAGAAAGCTACATTCATCAGGACAGTATGGTACTGGCACAAAAACAGAAATATAAATCAATGGAACAGGAGAGAAAGCCCAGAGATAAACCCACACACATATGGTAATCTTATCTTCGGTAAAGGAGGCAAGAGTATACAATGGAGAAAACAGACTCTTCAATAAGTGGTGCTGGGAAAATTGGACAGCTACGTGGAAAAGAATGAAATTAGAACACTTCCTCACACCATACACAAAAAGAAACTCAAAATGGATTAAAGACCTAAATGTAAGGCCAGACACCATAAAACTCTTAGAGGAAAACATAGGCAGAACACTCTATAACGTAAATCACAGCAAGATCCTTTTTGACCCACCTCCTAGAGAAATGGAAACGAAAACAAAATAAACAAATGGGACCTAATGAAACTTCAAAGCTTTTGCACAACAAAGGAAACCATAAACAAGACCAAAAGACAACCCTCAGAATGGGAGAAAATATTTGCAAATGAAGCAACTGACAAAGGATTAATCTCCAAAATATACAAGCAGCTCATGCAGCTCAATTATCAAAAGAACAAACAACCCAACCCAAAAATGGGCAGAAGACCTAAATAGACATTTCACCAAGGAAGACATAGAGATGGCCAAGAGGCACATGAAAAGATGCTCAACATCACTAATCATTAGAGAAATCCAAATCAAAACTACAATGAGGTATCACCTCACACCGGTCAGAATGGCCACCATCAAAAAGTCTACAAACAATAAATGCTGGAAAGGGTGTGGAGAAAAGGGAACCCTCTTGCACCCTTGGTGGGAATGTAAATTGATACAGCCACTATGGAGAACAATATGGAGGTTCCTTAAAACACTAAAAATAGAACTACCATATGATGACCCAGCAATCCCACTACCTGGGCATATACCCTGAGAAAACCATAATTCAAAAAGAGTCATGTACCACAATGTTCACGGCAGCTCTATATACAATAGCCAGGACATGGAAGCAACCTAAGTGTCCATCATTGGATGAATGGATAAAGAAGATGTGGCACATATATACAATGGAATATTACTCAGCCATAAGAAAAAATGAAATTGAATTATTTGTAGTGAGGTGGATGGAATGAGAGTCTGTCATACCGAGTGAAGTAAGTCAGAAAGAGAAAAACAAATACCGTATGCTAACACATATATATGGAATCTAAAAG
The DNA here is from genome assembly GCF_005190385.1 of Monodon monoceros. NCBI lineage: Eukaryota > Metazoa > Chordata > Mammalia > Artiodactyla > Monodontidae > Monodon > Monodon monoceros. Next base: position 91,214,976 of record NW_021703779.1, on the reverse strand, counting down.
TAAAAAAAGCTTCTGAAGAACCCAGGTGCAGGACAGGAATAAAGATGCAGACGTAGAGAATGGACTTGAGGACACGGGGAGGGGGAAGGGTAAACTGAGATGAAGTGAGAGAGTGGCATGGACATATATATACTACCAAATGTAAAACAGATAGCTAGTGGGAAGCAGCCACATAGCACAGGGAGATCAGCTCGGTGCTTTGTGACCACCTAGAGGGATGGGATAGGGAGGGTGGGAGGGAGACACAAGAGGGAGGAGACATGGGAATATAGGTATATGTATAGCCGATTCACTTTGTTATAAAGCAGAAACCAACACACCATTGTAAAGCAGTTATACTTAAAAAAAAAAAAAGGAAATTGAGTTGTTATTTGTAGTGAGGTGGGTGGACCTAGAGTCTGTCATACAGAGTGAAGTAAGTCAGAAAGAGAAAAACAAATACCGTGTGCTAACACACACACACACACACACACACACACACACACACACACACACACACACACACACATATATATGGAATCTATTTTAAAAATGTTTCCGATGAACCTAGGGGCAGGATAGGAATAAAGACACAGACGTAGAGAATGGATTTGAGGACATGGGGAGGGGGAAGGGTAAACTGGGACTAAGTGAGAGAGTGGCATGGACATATATACACTACCAAATGTAAAGTAGATAGCTAGTGGGAAGCAGCCGCATAGCACGGGGAGATCAGCTCGGTGCTTTGCGACCACCTAGAGGGGTGGGATAGGGAGGGTGGGAGGGAGGCGCAAGAGGGAGGGG
>NW_021703779.1:91125598-91214093 GCF_005190385.1 Monodon monoceros | reverse complement strand
AAAAAAAAAAAACCTAAACTAAGTAAACCAATATGAGTCCTCTGAGAAATAGTGTGCTGGGGCGCTGCCATCTCTGTAGCCCCTGCACCTGGTTCGGGATAGTTAATGAATGGCAGCCAGTGAAAATGTATCATTGCAGAACTGCCATGGGAGGTTTTGGATCCAGCCTTGGACCCAGCCAAATGAGTCCCAGTAGCCAAACGTCTGGAGGACAGCCTAATCATCCTTGTAAACAAGACCATTTCCTTTCCCCCCTGCCCATGGAAAACAGGACCCAACAAACCCCTTGCTGATGCAATATCCCCATCCATGTGCTCAGAGAATAGACCATTGTGTTTTTGCCAAGAGCTGGCTATCCAGTGAATAATGTGTTCCTATACATTTACACTCAGTGTGGAGTATCCTAGGACATGTTTATACTCAAGAAAGGTTATATTAACATTGTGTCAGGGGATTAATCCATTTTAATCGCAAATGCCAAGAAAAAAACCCCTTCTTTGGCGCCCAGATGTATGACTTTGGTTAAATATTTATAGATCATTTGGAATGTTTACTCTTCATTCTGGAACTAGGTATTTACTTGCATAATTGCATACTCTTCCCCCACCTCCAACCCTATTCAGTGTTCTCCTGATGTTTTCTCTCTATAAGGAGTAGCAGGGAGATGATGGGCACATCTGGCTACTGGAACAGAGCTTCTGATGTTGGTGGGAGCTGACCCTGAGCTAGTAGAGTAACCAGGAAAATACTCTAGGTATATTACCAGGATCATGGAATGAGGAGGGGCCTCAGAATCAGGAAACCTGGATTGTAGCCCCCAATCTGCTACCAATTAGGTGTGTGACCTTTGCTGGGCCTCAGTTTCCTCATCTATAAAATAAAAGAGATGAATTTGAATTTTTAAAATTTCTTCCAGCTCTGAATCCTCATGGAAACGTTCTCTAAGCCATTTGAAATCCCTACCCACTCCAGGTGTAATACTCAGGCTCTCTGGAGCAGTGCCCTCCAATCGAACCTTCTGCAATGATGGAAATGTGGTGTCCCATAAGGTAGCCTCTAGCCACATTTAGCTACGGAGCATTTCAAATGTAGCTAATGTGGCTGAGGGACTGAATTTTAAATCTTATTTTATTAATTTAAATGTCATAGCCATCTGTGATTAGGAGCTACCATATAGGGTAGCATAATGCTAGACGATTAACAATGGTATTGCCTCGCTCCTTACAGAAGGCCATTATCTGCGCTAACGACGGTTTCTAATTTGGAGAAGATTAAAGAAGTGGTTGGTAAACACTGCTCAGTTGGAATGCTCTTTCTTTGATGTAGAAGGTGGGATACAATCAAATGTCCTCAGATGGGTTGAGGTTTTCAAAATGTACAACTCCTGAGTTCCTATTAATGCCAGTAAAAAGTGTCAAGCCATTGAACTGATTTCCTCTTTTTTTCTGTCTGAAATGTTAATATGCTTTTAGCTGCACTATGGTAAGCTGGGAAAACAGTATCAGTGTAGGGCATTCTAAGACATCACACAGATTGCACAGAGTCAACCTTCATCATTTCACATTAAACATTTTTTATACCAAAAAAAGAGCTTGTTTACTTAATTTGCAAAGTGTTTCTTTGCCATTTAATAGTTGACTGATCTATATTTCATAGCATTGACTGCAGAGTTATTCATCTGTCTGAATTAAAAATAGTGGCAGCTCTTCATTATACAACTCATTGAGTTGAAAATCAGCTATGGCTGTTCCTGGACTTGCCTTTCTTGCTTCCAAATTTACAATATTTTTCTTGATATAGTAAATAATATATGATTATTAGTTATTACTAAAACTAGTACCAGTAATAACTAAGTAATAATAAGCATTTATTAGTCAAGACTTTCTATCATAGCTCTTATAGTACAAATAGCATTCATGATAAATCTTGGGAATATTTGAAAAAATATTAAACCCCAGTTCATGAAGTGGTGAGAATGGAGGCTTCTAAAGAATATGATCCACTTGCCCAAGTGGTATTATGTATGTCAGGGTTGGTAAATCCATGGCATGAAAGCTGTCATTTCCCACCCATTCCTTTGTCTTTGTCTTTCTTTCCCACTGAGCTTGGACCTAGCCTCAGAATTCTTCTCAACACAGTGTTCTAGGCAGCCAGTATCAAACAAGTAAGACAATTAACTGACAACATTTAAGATGAAGCTGATTTTCCCTCTCTGGTTTTTGCCGTGTGGACATGATCGATTTGTAAGAAACAAAAACACGGTAAAATACGCACAGCTCTAGAGCTGAAAGGATCCCTAAAGAGCATGCAATCCAATCCCCTTATTTTATACATGAGAAGACTGAGGCTGAAAGAAGTGAGGCGAGTTAAATAAGGTTAGAAAGTCAGTTGGTGGCAAAAACAGGACTAGATCCCAGCCTCCAGACTCAGACAGACTCAGCAAGACAGACACCGTCTCCAGCCTACCACGTGGTAATTGTACTTTGCATGTTTGGTGCAGGATTATCATTGCTCTTGAGTTTACTGGAAACGATGTCTACTTTCCTGGACAAATGAGCTGGATAGGCCTATTAAACTGGGCCCATCTATTGGTTTGTGGTGTGGCCACATCCAAACAGATTATCTGGTATATTTTCCCATGAGTCGGATTTACATGTTTTCCAGACATCTGTGTCCAGTGCCACCTGATTGGAAGAAAGAAATAGCAGCCCATTAATTGAAACGACCAACCCTAGCTTAGCAGGACCCACTGGAATGTTTAGTTTTGATTAACAAGTACAATCTTTATTTTTATCATTAGCAAATTCCTGGATGTTTGCCTTTGTTAATGTGTTGCTCTCCACCTAATAATTTGCTCCTCTTAATACAGCCTGTGTCCTCAAGAGGGGTTGCTCCTATGCCTTAATAAACTGTTTATTAAGTTTAATAACATTGATATCATTGTCAGGCAGTTTCTAAGGGTTGAGCCCTCACATTTTAAATAGAGAGGAGTGAAACCTGCTATTCTAATCATGCAGTAGCAGGAACCTGGGTTATTCCATCTTTATTATTATTTTTTTGATTTATAGTTGATATACAATATTGTGTTAGTTTCAGATGTACAGCAAAGTGGTTCACATATATATATATATTCATATATATACTCATATATGTGTATACATACATATATATATATATTCTTTTCCAGATTCTTTTCCATTACAGGTTATTACAAGATATTGAATATAGTTCCCTGTGCTATACAGTAAATCCTTCTTGTTTAGCTATTTTATATATAGTGTTGTGTATCTGTTAATCCCATACTCCTAACTTATGCCTCCCCGCTTCCGCCTTTGGAGTTACCCGTTCTTTAGATTGTGTTTACGATCTAAATGATTCTTTAGGTTGGCAATGTTAAATGATTTGCAAAGTGAGAATCACATTTATTATTTATTAAGTAGTATAATGACTATAAATGAACAATCAGGAGAAGGGTATAATTGTGGTTAATGGCATTATCATTTAACTGCCAGGTGCATCTGTTTCTGAACAAACATTCAGTGCCTCTGTTTAGAGGTATGTTTATATCCTAGTTTCCCCTGCTGTTGAACATTCCCATTAAGCAGCAAGTTTTATTAGAGTAGTTTACTCTCCTTCCTTTTTTTCCTTTTAACACTTTGGTTGTGTCTCAAAGATCCCCTTCTTGTTTTTCCAATTAGATCCTTATAATCCTTTCGGTAAACTAAATTTCAGTGTGTCTGAAGCTTCTCAGCTCTTCCGAAGGCATGAGCAGGAGAGGCCTGATCCCCCAGTTTCCATAGGAAGACACACCCTTTAGCTAGTGACTTGTAATTTCCTTTACAAGATTGGCTTGGTTCCTGCCATACCTTGGGTCTACGAAGAAGCAGACCAGACACTCAGGGTTTCTTTTTTTTTTTTTTGCTTTTAACATCTTTATTGGAGTATAATTGCTTTACAATGGTGTGTTAGTTTCTGCTTTATAACAAAGTGAATCAACTATACATATACCTATATCCCCATATCTCCTCCCTCTTGCATCTCCCTCCCACCCTCCCTATCCCGCCCCTCTAGGTGGACACAAAGCACCGAGCTGATCTCCCTGTGCCATGAAGCTGCTTCCCACTAGCTATTTTACATTTGGTAGTGTATATATGTCCATGCCACTCTCTCACTTCGTCCCAGCTTACCCTTCCCCCTCCCCATGTCCTCAAGTCCATTCTCTACATCTGCGTCTTTATTCCTGCCCTGCCCCTAAGTTCCTCAGAACCATTTTTTTTACATGCCATATATATGTGTTAGCATACAGTATTTGTTTTTCTCTTTCTGACTTCACTCTGTATGACAGACTCTAGGTCCATCCACCTCACTACAAATAACTCAATCTCGTTTCTTTTTATGGCTAATACTCCATTGTATATATGTGCCACATCTTCTTTATCCATTCATCTGTCGATGGACACTTAGGTTGCTTCCATGTCCAGGCTATTGTAAATAGAGCTGCAGTGAACATTTTGGTACATGACTCTTTTTGAATTATGGTTTTCTCAGGGTATATGCCCAGTAGTGGGATTGCTGGGTCATATGGTAGTTCTATTTTTAGTTTTTTAAGGAACCTCCATACTGTTTTCCATAGTGGTTGTATCAATTTACATTCCCACCAAGACTACAAGAGGGTTCCCTTTTCACCACAGCCTTTCCACCATTTATTGTTTCTAGATTCTTTGATAATGGCCGTTCTGACCGGTGTGAGGTGATACCTCATTGTAGTTTTGATTTGGATTTCTCTAATGATTAGTGATGTTGAGCATCTTTTCATGTGCCTCTTGGCCATCTCTATGTCTTCCTTGGTGAAATGTCTATTTAGGTCTTCTGCCCATTTTTGGATTGGGTTGTTTGTTTTTTGATATTGAGTTGCATGAGCTGCTTGTAAATTTTGGAGGTTAATCTTTTGTCACTTGCTTCATTTGCAAATATTTTCTCCCATTCTGAGGGTTGTCTTTTGGTCTTGTTTATGGTTTCCTTTGCTGTGCAAAAGCTTTGAACTTTCATTAGGTCCCATTTGTTTATTTTTATTTCCATTTCTCTAGGAGGTGGGTCAAAAAGGATCTTGCTGTGATTTATGTCATAAAGTGTTCTGCCTTTGTTTTCCTCTATGAGTTTTATAGTGTCTGGCCTTACATTTAGGTCTTTAATCCATTTTGAGTTTATTTTTGTGCATGGTGTTAGGAATGTATTCTAATTTCATTCTTTTACATGTAGCTCTCCAGTTTTCCCAGCACCACTTATTGAAGAGTCTGTTTTCTCCAGTGTATATTCTTGCCTCCTTTATCAAAAATAAGGTGACCATATGTACATGGGTTTATCTCTGGGCTTTCTCTCCTGTTCCATTGATCTATATTTCTGTTTTTGTGCCAGTACTATACTGTCTTCATTACTGTAGCTTTGTAGTATAGTCTGAAGTCAGGGAGCCTGATTCCTCCAGCTCTGTTTTTCTTTCTCAAGATTGCTTTGGCCATTCGGAGTCTTTTGTGTTTCCATGCAAATTGTGAAATTTTTTGTTCTAGTTCTGTGAAAAATGCCATTGGTAGTTTTATAGGGATTGCATTGAATCTGTAGATTGCTTTGGGTAGTAGAGTCATTTTCACAATGTTGATTCTTCCAATCCAAGAACATGGTATATCTCTCCATCTGTCTGTATCATCTTTAATTTCTTTCATCAGTGTCTTATAGTTTTCTGCATACAGGTCTTTTGTCTCCTTAGGTAGGTTTATTCCTGGGTATTTTATTCTTTTGCTTGCAGTGGTAAATGGAAGTGTTTCCTTAATTTCTCTTTCAGATTTTTCATCATTCGTGTATAGGAAAGCAAGAGATTTCTGTGCATTAATTTTTATCCTGCTACTTTACCAAATTCATTGATTAGCTCTAGTAGTTTTCTGGTAGCATCTTTAGGATACTCTATGTATAATATCATGTCATCTGCAAACAGTGACAGTTTTACTTTTTCCGATTTGGATTACTTTTATTTCTTTTTCGTCTCTGACTACTGTGTCTAAAACTTCCAAAACTCTTGAATAATAGTGGTGAGAGTGGGCAACCTTTTCTTGTTCCTGATCTTAGTGGAAATGGTTTCAGTTTTTCACCATGCAAACGATGTTGCCTGTGGGTTTTTGTTGCAATGGTAAATGGGACACTCAAGTTTCTTGACAGAGAAGAGGATGTAAGTGTCTTCCCTTACAGGGTAAAAGTAGAAAAGGGAAAGTTGTAAAAATTTGTGTTTTTTTCATATTATCTCAGCTCCTCTTTCAGTGAGACCCCATAACTCATCTCTAATGAGCTCTATTCCAACTGTATCACAGACTATGCCCTCTGAAATGTTGGCTTCTAAAATGTTACTTCTCCTGGCGCTATTTAGCCTCAAAGAGGCCCCTCCCACAGAGTATATGTAGTTTACGTGTACACTCTTAATAAAGGAAAGTCTGACTGCCAACATTAGCTCCTTCAACTTCTGCCAGATCATTCTTCTTTCTCATATTGCTGTCACCACCAGCCTCATTTTCACATGAAATCAGATACCTTCCTATCAATAATGAAGGAAGGTATCTCGTCCCACACTAGGATCCACCCATTCTACTCAGATCATTGACTCCTTCCACACTATTAAGCTCAAGGCCTTGTATCAGAGCTTTTCCTGTGGAATTCACATAGACACCAAAACCAGTATAATGGTGAGCTTTCCAATTGCTAATTTATAAGTGTCTGACATTTTTCTCTGTGAGGGAATTTGAATGAATTTGGATTTGCAGGTCCTCTGTTGTAAAGGTCTAGGGTTAATGAATCTCTACTTCTACTCCCCTTTACCTCCTTAGAATGTGTGTTACCCTTATCCTCAAGCCATCCAACCCTGGGATACTTGCAGAGTCCATATCTTTGCCCATATAGGAAATCATGGTTGGGGAAGAATCCTTTATTAGCTTGGGACCTCTATAAAGCAGACTGTAATATGGCATTAGATATGCACGAGGTTTATTGAGCTGAGTTCCCATGAGGAAAAATGGGAAGGGAGCCAAAGGAAGTAGGGGCTGTTAGATCATAGTGCAGGGCCAACCCCTGTGAAAGAGAGAGGGAAAGAAAGAGGATTGGACAAGTAGAATCTCAGATTGCAGGACAGTTTTGAGAATGTTTCAGCCAAGCCAATAAGGAGTCCTCAAGCCAAAGTTGCCCATGAGAGAGGAGTCCTCTGTCTCACGGAAGGGGCCCACATTAGTATTCTTGCCATGCTCAGCCATTGGCTAGGAACTGCCTGCTGGAAGCATGACCTCGGCTCAAATGCAGCGATGGATTCAGAGGGTCAGCAGCTAGGGCCATCTGTCAATTATGCTCCCCAAAGCAAGAGAACTGTGTGGCACATTTTCAGGGCTTCCACAAAACCTAATAATCACTGGGCTTGGTTCATTGGAAAATCTTCATCTCCAGCTGCTACTCTGACCTAAGCACTGTGAGTAAACATTATTTCACCCGTGTCAGTGGCTCACAGCAGGTTTTTTGAATCAGCCATCTCTTTCCTAAAAATCTGGTCAGATCCCCTGCACCATCACTAAAATCTATTAATCAGTTTTTCTGGTCACATGAGCAAAAATCAAAAGCATCAGCTTCTTCTTCCCTGGGTCCATCTCTGTCTTTTCCAGTGCTCAAGAGATAGCCATCCTCGTTGGCCTTTGTGACCCCAAGCTACTCTGCTTTCTTCTACTTCTCCTTTGTTTCCATAATCTTTCCATAATCTGGCTCCTTCCCTTCTGCTATCAGACATGTCCTGGTTTCTCCACTCTTGCATAAACCTTCACTCTACCTCAATTTGAAATCCAAATTACTTTCCCATCTTTCCACACTTGCTGCCATTGGTTCAGGACAGTGCGTTACAGTGTAATACATGTTCCAATGTGAGTGTGTGTCAGAGGTCACCTGCAGGGCTTGTTGAAACACAAATTATTGGACCTCCCCTCCCAGAGGTTCTGATTCAGTCTCTTTGGGGTGAGGATCTGATCATTTGTGCTTCTAACGAGCTCCCAAGTGATGTGGATGCTGCTGGTCCAGGAGCCACACTTTGAGAAGCACTGGTATAGCAGTTAAGAGTGTGGCTTCTGGATCCAATCTGCCTGAGTTCAAATCCTGGCTCTGACTCTTAAGTTGTGTAACATTAGGCAAGTTCTTAGTCCCTCAGTTTCCTCATTTGTAAAATAGAGGTAATAATGCCTACCTCATACAGTTGTTGTGGAGATTACATGATTTAATATATATAGCTCTTAGTACATTGGCACATGCCTGGCACATAATAAATGCTGTAACTTGTTAGGTATTATTGTTCAATTGACCCAAAATGCTAGAGCCAGTAAGGATAATCTAGGCCATCCCTCACCAAATCCAAGTCCAAATTTGCATAATACCTTTATTCTTGCTGTATGTAGTATTCATTATTTTACTAAATGCTTTTCTTTAGGTTGGCTCATGGTTTTACCTGGCTAAATTTATTTTAAAATAAAAATAGAAATGGAAGACCAGTGTTTTCCAAATTTAAGATAGAATATATACAAAACTATTAAAATAAAATAAATTTATCTGTGTACCACCTCAAACCACTTATTGTTTGGGTATCCCTCTTTGAAAGAGGATTGATGTCACTCATAAGCCTTCTTTTCAAATAAGGAAACTGAAATCCAAAGGAAAGGAGGTACTCACTTATGATGACAGAAAGTTAATGGTAGAGCTGAGACCAAGTCTCCTAAATCCCTGACAAGGACACTGTCTTTACTACCTCTTGGAAGAAATGCCCCACTACCCCTTCCTCCTCCCTTAGGATGACATTATAGCAGCTGTCTCTCTAATACTGAAGACACCTAATTTCTATCAAGGTTTTGTCATTTAACCTGATTTTATAGGTCTGTAACAACATCTGTTTTTTATATCATAGGGGTTTTGGCCATGGTTGATTATAGTCCTAAGAGCTTAGAGTTGGAAGAGAAGCCGAACATGCTGGCTGCCAGATAATTAGGAGGAAGTGTGAAAAATGAACATGGGCAAGAAAAACAGTCAGAGGTTTTTAACAGGGTGAGGTTGGCAGACCAGTGACAGGAGTGAACTGAAAAGCAGATTCAGGGTACATACACAACTTGGATCTCAACAAAGTTAGAGGAAAGAGGAAACAAGAGCAGGGAAGAGGAAAGAGGCTCCGAATGCTGTGTTGTTTGGTAGGCCATATGCAAGCATGGGAGAAGTCTATTTAGCTGATGAGTCTCTTTATAGAACCATCAGTCCTTTCTCAAGTTCTTTCAACACCCAAGGGCATCCTGGCCCTCACTTTGAGAAATGCTGCTTTACATTTTAGTGTGGAGCACTAACACAGACTCTTCTAGATAGCATAGACCCTCACCTTAGTCCAATTCAAATAGCAGTCCATCAGAGCAGAACTTTGCATACAGCTCCCTTCAGGAAGTAAGTCCCCTCAATTCTGAGGTGCCCTTCCATTTTTCTTCTTCCCTGTGAAACTCAGAGTGGCTTGAGCAATTAGCAGAACCAACAATGGGGGTTCTTTGTAAGTGTGCTCTCAAGAGGGATAGAGCCTTCTTAAGCCATCCAACTTTTGGAAAGCTTCCCTGGCAGATCTAGGGAAGGGTTTATACAAAACGTGGCCAGGGTTTGCTATTTCCCTGAGGCACCATTTTCCATTGTTGCTTTTTTTATAACTGGAGTTAAGAAGTTCAGGATTATACAAAAGATGCTGAATAGCCAAAGCAATCTTGAAAAAGAAAAATGGAGCTGGAGGAATCAGGCTCCCTGACTTCAGACTGTACTACAAAGCTACAGTCATCAAGAAAGTATGGTACTGGCACAAAAACAGAAATATAGATCAATGGAACAGGATAGAAAGCCCAGAGATAAACCCACACATATACGGTCACCTTATTTTTGATAAAGGAGGCAAGAATATACAATGGAGAAAAGATAGCCTCATCAATAAGTGGTGCTGGGAAAACTGGACAGCTACATGTAAAAGAATGAAATTAGAACACTCCCTAACACCATACACAAAAATAAACTCAAAATGGATTAAAGATCTAAATCTAAGGCCAAACACTATAAAACTCTTAGAGGAGAACATTCTATGACATAAATCACAGCAAGATCCTTTTTGACCCACCTCCTAGAGTAATGGAAATAAAAACAAAAATAAACAAATGGGACCTAATGAAACTTAAAAGCTTTTGCACAGCAAAGGAAACCATAGGACTTCCCTGGTGGCGCAGTGGTTGAGAGTCCGCCTGCCGATGCAGGGGACACGGGTTCATGCCCCAGTCCGGGAAGATCCCACATGCCACAGAGCGGCTGGGCCCGTGAGCCATGGCCGCTGAGCCTGCACGTCCGGAGCCTGTACTCCTCAATGAGAGAGGCCACAACAGTGAGAAGCCCACGTACCGCAAAAAAAAAAAAAGGAAACCATAAACATGATGAAAAGACAACCCTCAGAATGGGAGAAAATATTTGCAAATGAAGCAACTGACAAAGGATTAATCTCCAAAATATACAAGCAGTTCATGCAGCTCAATATCAAAAAAAAACAACCCAGTCCAAAAATGGGCAGAAGACCTAAATAGACATTTCTCCAAAGAAGATATACAGGTTGCCAACAAACACATGAAAGGATGCTCAACATCACTAATCATTAGAGAAATGCAAATCAAAACTACAATGAGGTATCACCTCACACTGGTCAGAATGGCCATCATCAAAAAATCTAGAAACAATAAGTGCTGGAGACGGTGTGGAGAAAAGGGAACTCTCCTGTACTGTTGGTGATAATGTAAATGATACAGCCACTATGGAGAACAGTATGGAGGTTCCTTAAAAAACTAAAAATAGAACAACCATATGACCCAGCAATCCCACTACTGGGCCTATACCCGGAGAAAACCATAATTCAAAAAGAGTCATGTACCCCAATGTTCATTGCAGCTCTATTTACAATAGCCAGGACATGGAAGCAACCTAAGTGTCCATCGACAGATGAATGGATAAAGAAGATGTGGCACATATATACAATGGAATATTACTCAGCCATAAAAAGGAGTGAAATTGAGTTATTTGTAGTGAGGTGAATGGACCTAGCGTCTGTCATACAGAGTGAAGTAAGTCAGAAAGAGAAAAATACTGTATGCTAACTCATATACATGGAATCTGAAAAAATGGTACAGATGAACCTAGTGGCAGGGCAGGAATAATGACACAGACGTAGAGAACGGACTTGAGGACATGGTGGGAGGGGAGGGGAAGCTGGGACAAGGTGAGAGAGTAGCATTGACATATATACACTACCAAGAAGGAGGGGATATGGGGATATATGTATACATATAGCTGATTTACTTTGTTGTAAGCAGAAACTATATATAACAATTATACTCCAATATAAATTGAAAAAAAAAAACCTTATCTCACTGGAAAAAAAAAGTTCAGGATTTGCGCAGATAAGGTAAAGTAAACAAAATGTTTTACCCCACTGGTGGTTTCTCCAAGCTTAACTTCCCCTCTCCCCACGTACTCCTTCCATCCTAGTTCCATGATCCTGGCATATACACACCTCTGACCCCTCTTCTATTCTGCACAGTTCCCCAAGATAAGCAAAACTAATAGAGGTAGCTATATGCAGAGTGCCCATGAGTGTTACCACATCTATTGATACAAGATTTAGAGAAGTGTGTGAGCTGTATAAAATGGACATTCTGGCCTCAAATCATTGTGCGTTTAACATGTACAGTTGATTGATTTCACCTTTTTTTCTTCCCAGACAGAAATTAATTATTCCCCTTGCATGTTAGCAAGCCAACATGTCATGTTCTTTGGGACTTGGAGTGTGTTAATTCAAACCAAATTACAAAAGTCCCCTGATGTCAACTATAACTGTCTAGGAGTACTTTCGTTGCAACCCTATTCCAGGCATCTTAGGGAAGAATATTATAGAGTAAAAATCATTCCCTTTAAATTAGGTGTACCCATAGGATTACACATATCCCACTGAAATGTTCAGTAAAATCTTGATAGGCCAGAACCTTTGCTATCTGGGATATCTGTGGTACTCCTCTTTTAGGAAGAATCACATATGAGAAGGAAATGACCTGAGAGGTCAGGGATATAGCCCAGAAAAAAAAAAAAAAAGGAGCCTCCATGTAGCATCCTGGGACCCCTTCCCATTTAGTCCATGTCCTGCAGCTCTGACAAATACAGACTCAGACAATGGGAAATGATCTACTGGAGAATAACTCAGAAGCCACTGAGCTCTCAAATAGCAAAGAAAGATTTTCTATCATCTCCACGTGACTCTACCTTATGAGACAGGAAGTTTGCCTCTGACAATTTAGAGAGATTTGCATCAATAAGGGTTTTCCCATTAGGCCTCAATGAACCATACAATTCTGTAAATTTGCACAGTCCATACTCCAAGAGTCCCCATTACATAAAAGATTTGCTGTAAACTCTAATAAATACCTTAATAAATTAATGAGTTTTCTAAAAGATAGGGCCCACAGGAACCCACAAATCCTAGGATATAATTCCCAAGGGCTGAGGAAGTTGCTTGTGAATCAGACAGGACCTTCTCCAGCTTGGGAAAGAAGTGGGGGTTCTAGTTCTGTCCCAGCCTGGCCTAGGCTCCACGGGAATATATGCATTCTCTATTTTTACTTGGTTTCTGGGCTTTTATGTGCAAATCATTCAGTGGTCTCAGTACCTATGACAGGATCCAGGATTCTCATTTCAACAAATATTTCACAGCCACGTGGCTAGGTTCTAGGGAAACAAAGATGAACAAGACAGAGACCCCACCCTCAAGCACCTCACTACCTGGTGACAGAAGGAGACCAAGAGATTAACAATCACAATTTACAGAGGTAAATGTTATTACAGAGGTATAAACACAATGCAAAGTGAGCATTTTTTGTTATTTGACAGATAGTAGAAATAGCTATAAGGATGATTATTTCCTTTGCTGATGTGACCGCTTTGTTTTTATGGGTTAAGATCAGATTTATTTGAACTTGAAAAAAAAAAGAAAAAAACATAATTAGTTCATTACTGTACGTTATAGGGGTATATGTTGACCAGCGTATAACTTCTTGCAAAAATATTTTCACATGAGAATTCACATTTGGGCCTTTATTTACTATACAACATAACTTTTGTGTATCTAGCTCCCTTCTATAATATCAGCTACACGAGGGCAGGGATTTTTGCCTGTTTCGTTCACTGTTGTAGCTGCAGCGCCTAGAACTGAGCCAGTGAATGTGTAATAAATATTTGTTGAACAGATGAGTAAATTAAATATAGATGATTAAAAATTATGAGAAGTGCCATGAAAGAATATTAACGTGTGTGATTAGAGATTATAACAAGGGGATCTGCTGTAGATCAGGGCATCTCGATGGGTCTCTCTGAGCCAGAGACATTTGAGCAGAGACATGAAGAGTCAGCCAAGACAAGGGTGTTACCCTTTAGACAACAAACAGCTCCCATTTGGCATACAAAAACTCCTGGAAATCTGCAGATGTCTGGCTCTTAAGTGACTCCCATTTGCAGGCTACTCAGTTGACATGTTAAGAAATGGGTTCGAAGTGGCAATTTGTAAGCGGGGGTTCTTGTTGATTATCTCAGTCTCCGAGTTCTACCTAAATCATTGGGTTTAAAGCCAAGGCAACGGAGTTCAGACCCATGTTTCCCTCCTGCTTCTGTCCCCATGTGGGATTCTGGATAGACTTAGCTCCGTGCATTCAGTCTCTTGAAACTCCTCTGTGACCTCTCTGGAGCTGGCACCACCACTCAGGATGCTCTTCTTCGTTGGCAAGAGACAGGTCTGCCATCTGGAGTCAGAAAAACAGCCTGCCAACCACTGAACAGTTCAGCCTGGGCCCTGGACAATGAGCATCGGGCAATAGCCAATTCCTTGTCTGCAATTTGCTGATTATCACACCCCAGGGTGTGGGATTGTACAGCCAGGACCGCTTTGCTCTGCCTCTCATCAAGGCAGAATGAACACAGATCCTGACAGGTCAGATCTTCCCCCAGACCTCAGAGGTTGCTGTACAAAGGACCAGGCTTAATCTCTGGCCAAGTGTATAATTCATTTATCTGCACGGTCATGAATTCTGGGCTCTCAGGGCAGGAAGCGTGGGGCATTGTGACTGGTTCTACAGGCCCAGGGAGTCACTTAAGCCCTGATTGTATTGTGGAGGGAGGGATTTCGGAGACAAAGGCCTCTGTCCTCCAGAGATTGAGCAGACTGGAAGGGGAGCCTATGCGCACAAACAAATGGCGCTGTAGGGAGAGGTTGACAGCCTTGTCATCAATGCCCATGGACTTCTCTAGATCATGTAAGTGATGACAAGGGGGCTGGAATTAATTATTTGATAGACTTTAGCAGAGAGGAATTGAGATAGGTAAAGAGTTCATCTCAGGATGTTTGCCCACTGCACATCCGCCACTTCGCAGTGGAGAGAAGTTTTAAACACCAAGGGCTACTTTTTTCACTTGTCCCCTTCTCAGGGAGTTGTTGGGGGTCTTAATGGTCTTAATTTTCGCCTCCAGCTGTCAGAGCTCCTTTACCACCACCCAAGACTTAAAATAGAAGGCAGTGCTGTATAGAGAGCAGATACTTTAAAGCTAATTGGAAATTGTTTGGAAATTCACAGTTTCCTGGCTTGGCCAGCTGGCGCTCTCTCTCTGATCCTCTGGACTTCCTGCTGAAGAGAGATGGGAAGGGGATGCCATTCTGTGTTCCTGGAGTTTCATTTGCATGGTTCCACAGCCTGAGGGAAGTTGACCCGCTGCAATAAATGTAGCCTCAAATTTAGAGTTATTTGGATTTTCAAGTGTTTCCAGCGCCATATCTTTCATGTCACTGCAGCCTACATTGAACTGTGCAATGGAGGGCATTTTAATCATGAATTGTATGTTATATATACACTGCAGGCTCTAGAAAGGGAGGAGGTGAAGTGTCATGGAAGGCAGAAAGCACTGCAGAGGAAGGCAAAGAACAGAGCTCTAGTGCCTACTCTGACCTTGTATACTTCACCTCTTTGTATGGTGAAATATCTGGATGCATCATTTTTTACTTTTCTCCCTATTCATTTTTGGGATGTGATGTGAAGGACATGATGAAATGCCAGGCCCAGATCTCCCTAACCAATCCTGTTAGTGTCTACACTGACAATCATTCATCACTCCATCGAAGGGTCTCTGAGTGCAATCATTACCTGGAATGCGATCAGGCATCAAATACATTATCAGTCATTAATACTTTCCCCCTCAAATGCATTTATCAAATAGTCTCAAGAGAAAATTGGGACCCCTGGGGAAACGGGCTGAAAGTATAAAGCTCTCTTTGGTGACTGGAGAGGATTTTGTTTGCTTAGTCTTTTTACCCTTTGACACCTAATAATAGGTGCATAGATAGTTGCATAGATAATCAGATAGTTCCTAGATAATCAGCAAGCACTAAAGATTCCCTGCTTCATATGAGTTCACTTATCTGCCAGCCAACAGCCTTATCACTGGTAAAACCATCAGAGGACTCTATATCCCAGTGCATCCCAAGCAGTTTGTTGCTTTTTTCAGCACATCTTTGTTAAGCGCTAATTCTAGCACTGTGCTAGGTCCTGTAGAGGATATGGAAAATATTTCCATAGCCTTCCTTTAATGAGCTTGTTTTCTGGTTATTGGAGATAAGTCGACAAAATCTGCAATGTATACCTTTAAGGACCACGTGCTAAGTGACATAATTAGTGCTCCAGATAGAGTTTTGCAGTGATGTAGCAGATGGATTAGTCATGACAGGGTTCTTGATGGAGATGAGACTTTTCCTGGGGCCTTGAAAAATGAATATAATTTTAATATGAAGAGAAGAAGGAAGAGGGCCATTTGTGCAAAGAGAATTACACGAACCAAGGTCCAGACGTGGGAATGAGCCTATAAATGTATGTGGAGGGGTTATGTAAAAGAGATAAGGGTAGAAAAAAAAAGCTTCAGACCAGAGTAAAGAGCAGAGGAATCTTGATTTGATCCTTTACAGCAGTATCTTCAAAACCTTTTTGATCATACACTCCTGTCAGAAAAATACATTAGCATACCCCCAACGTACGTATATTTATTTGTAAAGTGTATACTTATACTAATGCACTAGTACATTATAAAGCATAAGCAAAAATTATAAAGGATGATGTAATAAAATTTTTTAAGTTCTAATATTTCCTTCTTATACCCCCCAAAATCATCTTGTGTTCCCCCTGGGGTGCCTGTGCCCCCGCTCTCGATACCACTGCCTTAGAGCATCAGTTAAACATTTTGGGACCACAGAGTCCTTTAAAAATCTGATGAAAGCTACATGTCCTCTTCTCTCCCCAGAAATCCATGCACAGATGCTTACGTTTTTTGTACAATTTCAAAAAGGGTGGAACAGGGGATGAACCCTCTGAAGCCCATTCTTAGACCCCAGTTTAAGAACCCCTTCCCTGGGTGGAGAAAGGCACTGAAGACTTCTGAGTAGTATAACAGCCTATAGACTTTAATCTTTTCATTGAATTTGGTCATCGTGCATAAGATGAATTGGCTGTGGCCAGGGTGGTGTGGGGAAGGGCAGGTGGTAGAAGCAGGGAGACAAATTAATAGGCTATTTCAAAACCTCAGGCCTGAAGTACAAATGTAATGACGATGGAAAAGAGAACAGATGCAAATAACATTTCAAAGGAAGCATGAGCGGGTCTCAGTGATCAGTAGCAGATGAAGGGGAGGGAGGGGAATCAATGGCAACTCTGAGACCTCAAGTTTGGGGTAGTGGAGGAAGGGCAATGATTCTTGGAAACTGTAAACTGGTTCAGATGACAGCCCAGCATCCCAATAGAAATCATCTGAGGACAGTGAGAAATGGGGGATGAAGCTTGGGAAAACAATCAGACAGGAGTCACAGATTGGGGAGTTGAAAGAATGGGAGTAGAGCAGCTATGAGAACAGACAGAATAACAATGGTAAACATTTATGTACCAGGCACTGTTCTAAGCACTTTACATACATCGATTCAGTTAATCCTTATGACAACCTCTGTGAGGCAAGTGCTATTACAATCATCATTCCATTTTATAAGTGGGAAACTGAAATAAAGCAGCTTGCCTCAAAGTCACAGAGCCAGGAAGTATCAGTAAGGTTTCCAACCCAAGCGGTCTCCAGAATCTCTACCCCGGAGCACTATTCCATGTGGCGTCTCAAGAGTGAGGGGTGGAGAGTGAGTGATGGGAAAGTTCACAGGGGAGAGGAGAAGAGGAAAGGACTAGCACCTATGGAGCACCCCAATGGATCAGGCATTGTGCCAGTGCTCTAATAATAATAAAGGCAGTAGCAGGGGCATAGTTAAAACCACCAAGCGCTTTCTGGGGCATAGTGAATATACGTCATTTTAAAATCAGTCAGCACCCAAATGCCATTTCTAGTTGGAAAGAATTCCCCATTGCATGAGTCTTGTTGTAGGGCAGGGCTTCACCCCTTACTGTGGAAGCTGAAGGAGACCAGATACTTTCTTTCCCCGTTCCTGGGTAGCTAGGGGGTGGGCACAGGACCTATGCCAGGCCAATAGGGCACTTTCCCTGCAACTTTCAATCTGGAGCAACTGAAGCTAAGATGACAAGACAGAATTCAACTACAATGGTAGTCCATGGCTGTGGTTTTGGTACCTCGACCAGACTGTTCCTGCTACTGAGGTTCCAAAGTCTTCTCCACCCTTCCATCTATTCTGGAAGTCTCCATATCACAGATTGTCAAACTACAAATCTGGCCCATTACCTTTTATTCCAAATAAAGTTTTATTAGCACACAGCCACGCCCATGCATTTATACAATACGTATTGTCTTTGGCTGTTTGGGGCCTACAGTGGCAGAGTTGAATATTTGCAACATACATACAGTTGAATAGTTGCAACACCATACATACAGCCCACAAGCCTAAGATATTTACTACCTGGCCCTTTCCAGAAAGTTTGCCCTTTCCTGCTCTACATCCTTCCAGTACATCCCTTTTTTGCTTAATATATGCAGACTTGATTTCTGTTGCTTACAGCCAAGAACTTTAACTGATACATATGTATTATCTCATCTAATCCTCACAACAACCCAGACAAGTAGGTGCTATCATTAACCTCAATTTGAAGAGAAGAAAACTAAGACACAAGGAGGTTATCTGCTCAGGATCACACAGATAATAAGTGCAAGGAAGTGACACAGCTGAAATTCCAGCCCAGTTCTATCTGACTCTATCATACATGAAAGAAATGAAGAAAATGGAGATGGAGCAGTTAGCAGTCCCAGACCTGTTTTGAAATAGCAAATGAAGGGAAATTATTTCCCCATGTTGAGTAGAAGCACCAAAGTGATCAGCACCATGGAAACAGAGAGGAGAAAGGAATAGAGATAGTAGCAGCTTGGGTTTGACATGTTTATCTCCCTCTTGGCTGCTTCTATGCAGACTATTAAAATGTTGGTTTGAGCCTCTGTCAAAAGGTTACACCGACCTCTCAATTCTTACATTCTCTGCCAGCCTTTTACTTGCTGAGAAATCTAGAATACATTTGAGTTGCAGCCCAGAGGTATACTAGACTGTGGAGTTTGAATTCTCTCTTCAGGTCACTTGGACCTATGCTGGATCCAGGTGACAGGAGCTGAAGTACCATATTGTTTCCTCTGCTAAAATGTGTGCCTTTTGAGGACAGAGTGTGTTGGGCTGCACCCCACAGGCCTGTAAGCCTTGTAGTTGCCCAGCCTCGAGGCCAAAGAAAGAGCCCAGAGACAGCAACAGGGACGTCAATGGTTTATTGGGTAGGGGACATTACACGTCCTCAATAAAAGGGCCTGGAGTGACACCCCCCACTGTGGACGGCAGGCAAGACATGGCAGTCATCCTCACTCCTGGAGGAGAAGGCAGCTACCATTAATAGGGGGAACTATGTCAGGTTGGCTCATCAGTTACCAGGGAAACCAGCAGCTTGGGCACAGCCTCAGGTTAACGACCATCACAAGGGCTGATGTTTCTCTTTAATAAAATAGCAGGTGGAGCCATTCGAGCCTAAGGATTCGAACAATCACCAGCTAGGGCATGGGGCAAGCAGGTTCCTGTGAGTAGGGTGTAGGTGAGGCAGGAACTGGTCGAGCAGCGGATGTACAAAGAGCAAGAGAACAGCCATCTTGAGTGGCCTGACTGTATAGGGTGCAAGGCTTTCTCGTTAATACCACCTACATATTGAAATATGTAGTCAGTGCCGTCTTTTGAAGTGGCTCATGTGGAGATGACCACAAAAGCTAATTTCACAGGCAACCCTCTGTCCTCTCTGTGTGACTAGGGCAGATGGTCACTTTCACCCTGAGCTCAGCGGTCTGGAGCTTATGCTTTGCTAAATGCAGACGACAATGGCCAATAAGCCACAGCTTTTCAGGGGTGGGTGGGAGAAGGTTCAGGCACATACAGCTTTTCAGTCTTACCCACTGGGCCTGGAGTTCCTTCCATGGGACTCTTGTGAATCCTTACAATAACACAGTGTTCCCTCTGCTCAGTATACCATTTAATTAAGCTAATTAATGACAAGTAAACATCTCACAGCAGCGAGCCTTCTGTTGGAAGAGTCTGAAGGTAGCAAGGAGCAAAATGCAGACTGGTGAAGGAGGCTTCTTGGACCAAGGCTTTTGGAGTGTTATCGGACTGACCTGTTTGTGTATGCACATGGGGACTGACGGACACACACACACACACACACACACACACACACACACACCTTTCTGTTAAAAGAACCTTCTTTTAAGCTCGTTGGGAGAATTTGTGAGTTTCATTATTGTCACGTGAACTGATGGAGTGATTTTACCCTCAGCAAACTTCTCTCTCTGATAATTTAAAGAAGAAAACCCTACTTCTGCCAAGTAGGTTGGGAGAAAATTTGTGAGCGTCCTGTATTTTGTAGCACATGATGGGCCCCCAGGAATGCCTTTTTTTTTTAACCGTCTGCTAATGGGCCAAGGGGACACCCGAAATGGTGTCTAAAGACAGACGTCTTTTTGCTGTGGGTCAAAACCCAGCTCCATGGCTGTCCGAGCTGGCTCTTTTTTGGATGAGTGCCTGGAGCTAACTAGCAAAAGAGTGAACCCAGGGAAGCCGTTAGGAACTTTCATTATTAGTTCTTGATGATCTGTATGTGGAAAAGGAGTGTTGGTCAGGACAGTTGAACCAACCTGCAGGTTAGGACAGTCAAACCAGCCTTCAGCACAGTCATTCGCAAGGTCTAATCACCAAGCTCTGATCATATTCACCTAGTACTGAATCCTTTTTCAAAGCACTTTCCCATTGAAGATTCTCGTTAAACCCTCGCAACAATCCAGTGCAAGTTCCATGATTAGGGGCTACCCTGTAGATCAGTAGGTCGACAGCTATGCCATTTGGCAGGTCAGGTGCTCAGGTGTGTGTTTCAAGGTGCCCTGGGCCTGGGACTTGGGGAATTGTGGCATTACTGGGCAGCTCAAAGAGAAGCAGAGCCTAAGCAAACTGAACTCACAGTTGCATGTTTTTATGATCAGTGACCAACGATACAACGATGACCAGCAAGAGACTTTGATTCTCTCAACCCTTCGATTTTGCTGTAAAATTCTTTCAAATTAAATCTTCTCTGATCAAACTCAATGTTGATTCTAAGCACTATAACTCTGAGAATGTTGCTTAAAAGTGAACCCTGAATAACACATTGTGGCAGTGGAGCCCTGTTTGCTGTAATCAGAGAAGAGCGTTTGGTAGCTCACTTCTCGTTCTCCCACGAAGGAAGCAAAAAACGTTGATGAACACATCTGAAGAGCCCAGTTTTCACAGGGCTTCCCGTATGCCCACTCAGACAAGGGGATCATATGTCTTAGTTAAGTCCACAAACAGAAAATACAGATCATAACATTGCCGTTCTTCTGAAGAGAACTAAAAGAGAAAATATGACAGCTGTCATTTCATTAAATGTCACATAAGCTGCCCCAACTTTGGGGGAGGACATTCATGTGTTTGATGGATAGGACTAAGTTGTTTGAGCAGGAAGGGGGCTCGTGTCTATCCTGCGATGAAGCGGTGATATAGGTTGATGTTTCTCCAAACACATGCGGTAGCTTTTGTGTTCATGCAGGTGCAAGGGTGATGCAACTTTGACACTGCATTCACTTCAACTACTATGTAAAGCAGAGGCTCCCAGCTTTGGTTGCACATTAGAATCACGTGGGGAGCTTTTTCAACTCGCAGTGGCCATGCCATACCCTGTCTTAGCTTGGGCTATCATAACAAAATATCATTGCTGTGGCTTCAACAACAGAAATTTGATTACAGTTCTGGAGGCTGGAAGTCCAAGATCGGGGAGCCAGCATGGTTGGGTTTTGGTGAGAGCTCTCATCCTGGCTTGCAGATGGCCACCTTCTCACTGCGTCCTCACATGGTGGAGAGAGAACTCTCGTGTCTCTTCTTATAAGGGCACCAGGTCTTTCTGATCAGGGCTCCACCCTTATGACCTCGTTTAACTTTAATCACCTCCTTAAGCCTGTTTCTCCAGTATAATTATGGGGGGTGGGTGTGTAGGCTTCATCATGAATTTTAGGAGAATACAATTCAGCCCACTGGATACCCTAAACCAATTAATTAGATCAGACTCTCTGAGAATGAGACCCAGACATCAGTAGTTCTTAAAGCCCTCCAGGTGATTCCAATATGCAGCCAAGCTGAGAACTACTAATTTATAGCAGCCCACAACCAGCAGCATCAACATCACCTGGGAGCTTGTTAGAAAAGCAGCATCTTGGGTCTTACCCCTGACCTCCGGAACCAGAACCTGAATTTTAACAGGATGCCCAGGTAATCCATATGCACGGTACATTTTGAAAAGCGCTGATTGAGAACATCTAACACGTTTGTACTCTAGAGCATCTTCCTCCTTCCTTATGCAGTCAAATATTTGCAACAATAGCTATGTGAGCCCTTCACAAACTATAGGATTATCTCCGATACCAGATGCTTGGCTGGGCGGTCTTCGGACAATTGCTGGATGGTACAGAGTACGAGGTGGTCTGCTGGGGTCTGATCACTCACTCAGGTGCCATGCGCATTGCTGGGTAACTGCCAACAATGTGAGTGAAGTGACCAGTTTGAGGTTCTCTTCTGAAAACAGGAGTGCAGTCCCCTCTTTCTTCCTGGTGATGTTTTTGCTATTGGATCGTTTTCACAGAATTATCTTCTCTCAAAACCATTTGCAGCCTCTTTTTCAGGCTATGAATTTCACCCCGTTGGCTTGCTCAGCTTATTATCACCAAAGGTTTTGATTATTAAGAGGGCATACCACTAACCCAATCTAGATGTTTCCTATATGTACTGCTCATACTTAGCAGTTTCCATGGTTTCCACATAAATCACCCTCTCTGTCTGGTCTTGTTACAACCTCATCATTAATTGCCTGGTGATTGTTTTTCTTTGGTGCCAGCTACTCTGGGCAATAAGGTTTTCTTTGTTGTTGTAAAAATGCATTTTACTAGTTTCAGTTGGGGAAGATGAAGAAGTTCTAGAGATGGATGGTCGTGATGTTTGTACAGCAACGTGAATGTACTTAATGCCGCAGAACTGTACACAAAATTGGTTGAAATGGTAAATCTTTTATGTCATGCATTTTACCACAATTTTTAAAAATAATGCATTTTACTAAATGCAGTGATGTGTCTTGGTTTGGATCCTGGAACAGAAAAAGGGCATTAGGATAAAAACTGATGAAATCTGAATGAAGAATGGAGTTTTGTTGTTAGTCTCACACCAATGTTAATTTCTTGGTTGTGATAAATGTACAATAGTTATGTAAGATGTGAACATTAGGGGAAATCAGGTGATGGAGGTGTGGAGTATATGAGAACTCTTTGCTACCCTGGCAACGTCTCTATAAATCTAAGATTATTCCCCAAAACAGGTTACTAAAATATTAAAAATTGTTTCTAGTCTGATGCATCATTTTGGAAAGGATGTAGGAAAGACCAGTAGAGCAATCTGACAGAAGACAACAAGAGCTAGAATCCTTTTCTTCTCCAGAGCTTTCAGGTCAAGCCCCTTAGAAATGATGGCAGCTGAGGATCAACAGAGCACCCCTCACCATGATATGGTCCTCTGCAAATAACTTGATCAGAGGGCACTTTTCCTTCAGGGCTCCAAGCTGTAAAAAGTTAATTCATTACTTCTATGTATCTCACAGAGGCTCTTCATAGTACTATTTGCTGAATGTCAGTTCAGCATAATAGTTAAGAGTGTGGAAGCCTGAATTTGAATAGGGCTTCTCCCACTTTCCAACTGTATGACTGTGGCTAGTTATTTAACCTCTCTTTGTCTCATTTTCCTTATATACAAAGTGTGGATGATAATGGTACCTCCTTCATAAGACTTTCTGAGCATTAAATGAGAGCATCCTTATGAGATACTTAGCACGGGCCTGACATACAGTGAATGCTGGGTGTTATTATTTATGTGCAGATACTATATTGTGTTTTATATGCATTTATATTACATGTGAACCTCCTATCATGTCTCACTTTTATTTTTCACAGCTTTTAAATTATATATTATATATACTACAACAAGTTTTAAATTACATTTAATATGCAGTGTAGTCAAATCATAAGTGTACAGCACAAAGAATTTTTACAAAGTTAACACCCATGTTAACAGATCAAAATATAAAACACCATCCTCACCCCAGAAGTCCCCCATATGTCCCCTCCCATTTATTACCCACCACAATTACTCATTTGTTTTTGTTTCTATTCAATTTCAGAGATCCTTCCCCCTCCATATTTCATAATTTAATATAATTTGGGGATGGGCAAAACAATAACATGGTTCAAAAGTCAAAACTCCACATTAAGAAAAACAAATATCGTATATTAACGCGTATGTGTGGAATCTAGAAAAATGGTATTGACGATCTTATTTGCAAAGCAGAAATAGAGACACAGATGTAGAGAACAAATGTATGGACACCAAGGGGGGAAAGGGGGTGGGGGTGGGATGAATTGGGAGATTGGGATTAACATATATACACTATTGATACTATGTATAAAATAGATAACTAATGAGAACGTACTGTATAGCTCAGGGAACTCTACTCAGTGCTCTGTGGTGACCTAAATGGGAAGGAAATCCAAAAAAGAGGGGATATATGTATACATATAGCTGATTCACTTTGCTGTACAGTAGAAACTAACACAACATTGTAAAGCAGCTATACTCCAACAAAAATTAATTTTAAAAAATCTCTACATTAGTTAATCTCTTTTTCTCCTTCCCTCTCTTTCCTCCAATATCTAATTTGAAGTAACATAGCTATTTATTTTTAAGTGAGAATCACATGGCATTTTTGTCAGAAAATTACATGGATGGTAGTTTCTAAAACATTCTGCAGTACTTCACAGACCATTCAGTTCAACCAATATTAAGTGAGCACCTACTATGGCAAAGCACAGTAGTGGAAAGAAAGGTGAAGCAAAGTCCCATCTTTAGATGCTCCAAGTCCAGTTAGGGAAACAGACCCTTAGACACAGAATTCTAGGTGTTCAATGCGCACTCTGAATATACAGTAGAGGTGCAAAGTTCTGTGTGGAAAATTACCATTCACAATAACAACAAAAAGGAGAACCTGTAACATATTTTTTTGTTAGTAGTTCACCTAACAAAAAGTATATCAGACATTTTCCAGATAAAATTTTTGAATTCCACTAATGAAACATAAACGACCTGAATAAATGGTGGGATATACCATGTTGGCAGATGGGATGACTTACCATTGTAAAGATGTCAATTTTCCCCAAATCTATCAATTCAATGCCATTCCCATAAAAATACCAGCAGGATGTTTTAAGTAACTTGAAAAACGTATTCTAAAATGTATATAGAAGAATAAATGTCTATGAATATCTAAGTCAATTTTGAAAAAGAACAGATGAGAGACTTGCTCTTCTACAGTTTGAGACATCATCATAAACTGTAGGACTGTCACAGTAAAAGGCAAATAAGCCGTAGGAATAGAACATAGAGCACAGAAACAGATGATAATAAGCACAGTGCAATTTCACAGCAAGGGAAGGATGGATTGTTTGGTATTGGAAGGAGTGGGTCACCATGTGGCAAAACTTCCCAATCAGTGTGTCATACTGAAAGCCACAAATGGGTTATAGGGGTGTAGAGCTATTGATCTCCTTGACCCTTAGGATGGCCAGGCAGGACCTAAAGTGGCCAGAGCTCCGGTGGCCTCCATCTCTGGCTATGAGCAGCCCCGTTCGTTTACCACATTATGCTTGGCGCATACTACCATATACTCTCTATGCCGTGACATCGAAAAGATTGAGAAGCACTGCTATATGGAGAAAAATGAAGTTGCATCACTACTTCACATCACCTACCAAGGTGACTTCCAAGTGGATTAGAAACCTAAATGTGAAAGGTAAAACTATAAATGTACAATTTCTTTAGAGTTTGAAATGGTGTAGGACTTCATAAGTAAGACCCCAAACTCCAAAACGTAAGGTCAAAAAAGTCATGAATTTTACTACAACAAACCTAAGACTTTCAATTCAATGAAAGGACACCATAGACAAAGTTAACAGACAGATGATAGGCTGGAAGGTATTTGCAATGTCTAAAACTGACAAGGCATTGATATCCAGAACGTCCGGGGGACTCTGGTAACTTATCAGGAAAAAGGCAGAAAACACAATAGACAAATGGGCAAAGCCTATTTACAGTATGGACAGCTCACAGAAGGGAAAACTGTATTGGCTAAGAGGCATATGGAGAGATGATCGATCTCTCTAGTATTCAGAGAAATGCAAATTAAAATAACAGAGAACAAGTTGTACTCATCCAATTGACAAAAATTAAAAAGTCAGATAACACCAAGCGTTTGTGAGCATGTGTGGGGGAAAAGGAATTCTCGTGTATTGCTGGTGGGAGTGTAAACTTGAATGGCTTTTTTTTTTTTTTTTTTTGCGGTACGCGGGCCTCTCACTGTTGTGGTCTCTCCCGTTGCGGAGCACAGGCTCCGGACGCAAAGGCTCGGCAGCCATGGCTCCCGGGCCTAGCCGCTCCGCGGCATGTGGGGTCCTCCCAGACCGGGGCACGAGCCCGCGTCCCCTGCATCGGCAGGCGGACTCTCAACCACTGCGTCACCAGGGAAGCCCTGGAATAGCTTTTTGGAGAGCAATATGGTGGCACTTTTTGATGGTAACTGTGTATATATTCCTACAACCCAGCAACCTCACTCCTGAGTATATATCCTGGCCAACTTCTCCATAGTTCTAAAATGGAACCTTTATGAAGATATTTATCATAGAATCATTTGCTTATCACAGAATCATTTGTGTTAAGGGATTGGCGGCAAACTAGGTTGTCCATCAGTGAGGGAATATACATAGAAAGCAAGCTGAATGCATACTATGCATACTAACAAGGATTAGGAGCAAATACCAACATAGATCTTAAAAACATTCTCATGAAAGGAGAAATAGAATGATCTCTATATAGCCCAGTGACATTTGCTTGAATTTAAATACACACATACAGGGCTTCCCTGGTGGCGCAGTGGTTGAGAGTCCGCCTGCCGATGCAGGGGACGCGGGTTCGTGCCCTGGTCTGGGAAGATCCCACATGCCGCGGAGCGGCTGGGCCCGTGAGCCATGGCCGCTGAGCCTGCGCGTCCGGAGCCTGTGCCCCGCAACGGGAGAGGCCACAGCAGTGAGAGGCCCGCGTACCGCAAAAGAAAAAACAAAAAAAAAACACACATACACACCAAAGGTAGGAGACAGATAAAGATGTGGATGTAGGTGATGTACACGTAGGTGTAGGTGTAGGTGTAGATCTAGATGGATATCTTGAACTGACATCAAATACATTCGAGAAATTTCCTGTGAGGGGACAAGAATGAGAGTGGAGATTTGGATGAAGAAAAATTTAAAAATAAAAGGATGGGCCTTATATGGACTAATGATTCTGTTTTGCCATGAACTGAGGGGTGTGACTAATCCAGCTCTCTATAGCTGAATTCCAAACCAAAAACAGTTGTTTCAAGTGTTAGGAAAAAGGAGACGTTAACTCCAAGCAGGGAAATACGAGAAGTGTTTTTGGAAGAGGTCAGATTTGCGTTGAGCTTTGAAGGATGGCTAGAACCTTGGTAGAGAGTTCTGGAAGAGAAGGGTATTTTTGGCAAGGAAACCACTTGGTTGGAAGCCCGGGGTGAGAGAGTACAGTGTGGATTTAAGAATCAGCGAGGAGACTGTTATACTTGGAGTCTAGGGCAGGTAAGGGTGTTTAGGGGAAAAATAAGCCTGCAAAAACAGGTGGGAACTGAATGAAGGGCCATCAATGCCCAGTTAAGGAGTACAGGGGGGTTAGTTGCGAAAGTAATGGGGAGTGATTTACAGTTTTGAGCGGAGAAACAATAGGATCAGACTTAGGAAGATTACTGTCCAGAGTGTTAGATTGTGGCAATGTTTGACTGGACACAGAGAGGACTCCAGAGGCTGTTGTCATTATCCAGGGGAGAGCTAATGAGGGACGGAGATAAGCTTTGGTATTGGTCCCTAAGGGGACCAATAATAGTGCTGTGGACATGGACTTGGGAAATTGACAGGACCTGAGAAATAAATTAGAGCGATGCCTCATCTTTATAGAGGAGGTGGTAGAAGCCGTAGGTGGTGGATGAAATCACCAAGAGACAGGCAAGAGCCTCTGGGCAGAATGGAAGGGACCAGTAAAGAAGATGGCGACATGATAAAAGACTAGAGAGTCCAGAGTATAGAGCAGTGAAAGCCAAGGAGAGGGTTTCAGAAGGGAAACGAGTGCTTAGCAATGACAAAAGCTGCAGAAGGCCTATGGGATTCGAATGTAGCAGGGATCACTGGTTACTTTCCAGAGAGGACTTTCGAGACAGAAGAGTTGGCCGGCCCAGATGGCCTGGGGGTGGGGAGAGTGGTAGGAGAGGAAGAGTGGCGGCAATGAGTGGTGTCTGTCAAGAGGTTTGTTCTGGAAGGGTGATGGAGAGATGGAGTGGTCAGAGCAGCGGAGGAAAGATTTTTCTTTATTTTTTTAGCATCAAGCAGATGAGAGTACATCTTGAAGACCAACAGAAAACAACCAGAGTCCAGAAGATAGAAGGGGAAGAGAGGGTAGTTACAGGAGCAGGGTCTCAAGGGATAGGAGGGTTCCTCTGAGCCCTGGAGCAGCCTACCTGGCCATGCTCGTTGAAAGCTAGCCTTGCTGTACCCTGATTTCCACCTTTCCCCTAATCATGCTCCTTTGTTTTGCCTTTGGGAGAGCATCCCTCTCCCAGATGACTTACTAGAGCTTTCCCCTGCCCCCCTTTTACACCTCCTCACTTATTTTTCCTTCTGCTGGGTTCCAGAGACTGGTTGAAACTAGACTAACAAAGAAACCTCTCTTTGTCAGTCAGCAAGTTGAGAGAAGTGATTAGCTGCTAGGTTCTTAGGCCAAAGGACCTGCAGCACTCAAAGCCTTGAAGGGGAAAGCACTTGAAGGTCTGTTTACCACTCAGCTTTAGGAGACAATTGTTGTTACTCTTGGCTACAGGCTTCACTGGGGACTTTATCTCTGCAGAATTCTCTGTTAACTTTTTCTGAAAGATTGCCAGCACCAGATCTAAAAGCTTTTAAAATCCTCATAAAACCAGAGAATGAAAAAAGTGGTGATGGATGGAGAGGTAAGGGGGGGCCATGGGGCCTCTCGCCCAGATAACCTCCCCGGGCCAGGCCCCTGGACAGGCCAGCTCCATTTTCATATCTTTTGTCCCCCAGGTCCTAGGGTTTGGCTCCTTTTGCTTTCTTTTCCAGCTGCTGCTTCCTTCCTCCCCAATTTTCCACCTGGATTCCTCTCAGAACCCTCTCCTGATTTATCCCTAACTCTGCTTTCTCTGGGAACCAGATTATTGTTTTAAGCTGTTTAAAGTGCTTTCATTTCTCCTATCTCTAAGGGAATAGTTGGGCAGAGTGAAGTATAACAAA
This sequence comes from Monodon monoceros, assembly GCF_005190385.1. Taxonomy (NCBI): domain Eukaryota; kingdom Metazoa; phylum Chordata; class Mammalia; order Artiodactyla; family Monodontidae; genus Monodon; species Monodon monoceros. Next base: position 91,184,969 of record NW_021703779.1, on the reverse strand, counting down.
ATTGTAAATGACACTGTGGCAGTGGGGAAGGTACAGAGGACCAAGAACTCGGACAAAACATGTCTTCAGTGAACTTTGAACGTGGGAGCTACCTGCTTCCCTACCCACACATGCCACTGACTCTGTCCTGGGCGTTGGCACCATTATCTTTGCATCAGCCCAAGCCATCTCCCTTTGAATTGGATACTACACCAAGGTCGTGTAGATGTGGCGTGACATCGCTAATGGTCTGGTGGATTTCTCCACATTTGGATCACCAGGTTGCTCTCTCTGGCTCCAGATTTGTCTTGACAGCCTTGACTCAAGTACTAAATGCTGTGCATAGTTCCTAGCTATAGTTAGTCCAGCCTTCTCCCTTTGAGCCAGGCCCAAATGATCTAGGAAGTCATCTGTTTATCAGAAATGGCTACCTCCCCTCCGGCTCACTCTCCAGCCTGGCCCCCAAGATCAGTTGTGTCAACAGTGCTTTCATATCCTCCTGTTGGACCCACCCTTCTCCCTCACCCCCAGTACTTCTGATGTATGTGCCAGCATCCAACCCTGGAAAACCCCACTACCTGCTTTGCCAGGGCTGCCAAGTACTGTTTGAGGAAGCTTCCCCAACAAAAGTACGTTCTCTAGTGTCGGCAGAGCCCTCAGAGCTGCTTGGCAGCCCTTCACACTTTTCTAACAATTGACTTCCTGCCATGGCCTCCACAGCATCTCCTTCCCGCCCTTTGCCAGTAATCCTCAACCTCAAATACCCTCACTCTCTACCTGCAACCTCACTTCCTACATTTATTGAGAAAACTGAGGTCAAGTTGAAATGGACTTTCTCCACTTCCCTCTTTCTTACCAAAACTCATCCCGGCTCCTTTTCTTTATGCATCCTTCTCCACTCTCTAGTTTGGAGGGATAAAATGTGCTCCTCTATCTTCAAGACAGACCTATCGACAGCCCTTGGGTTCAGAATCCTATCCCTTCTGCCTTCCTCTGCCTTATGATATATTCATGTGTGTACATAACTAGTCTCTCTGACCTAGACTGAGTGCACCTCAAGGGCAGGGACTGTTACTTTCATCTATGTGCTCCCAACATGTGGCACCATGGCTGGCACACAGTAGGCGCTCCACAACTGTTTTCTCAGTTGATGAGTTATGAAGGGACGATGTAGATTGACTTGAGTTCTCTGTCCTTTGTGCATCTACTTAATTGGTTAATAAGTGTGCCACTGGGCAGCAAGACGGATGAAGGGAAGAGTCAAAAGGATTCAGTAAGCTCCAGATCCAGGGCTTTGGGTGGAGTTACATGACATTTTTGTGGGAATTTTGGACCCAGAATTGACCTGTCTCTTTATAAAGGGAGTAGCAGAAAGAGCACCAGACTGGGACTAAGAAGGTCTGGCTCAGCTGCTCAGAAGCTGTGTGGCAACGGACAAGTTAATTCACTTCTGGGCTCAATTACTTCTCTAGTACTTTGAGATGGGGTTATTCTGAACATTCAGTGGAGTCGTGGATGTACAAACACAATTGAAATCTGAAGCGCCTCTCCAAAGCAAGCTTGCAGCTTGTTTCTGATGCCACTAATAGCTCTGGAGCTTCTACTCGTCACCTATACTGCAGCAGCCTCCGCCAGCACAGCCCGTCTTTCCTGTTGCACACAGAGCTTGATTTCATCTCAGCTTCCCATTGTCCACCACGTAAAAGGAAAATATATCAGAAATGTGGAGCTTCTCGCCCTCTAGACCCCCTTCCCCTCTCCTTTTTGGCCTGTGCACGTCTGTGCGGATGACTGGACTTGTCCATAGGGACTACTGCATACAGCCAGCAGGGGGCGCTGTAAGTCATCCCATCTTCTTGAATTCAAATCCATGGCTGGCTGGGAGGTGTAGGGTAGGCTAAGCCAGAGTACCAGCAAGCCCTACCATTTTAGCAGACTCCTGTGCCTGCGGGCATGTGTATTGGGGTTGGAATGCCTATCTCTTTATCTGCATGGGTGTGGAAATGAATGCTCCTCTGGTTCTAAATGAATGCAGGGGTGTGGGCCTGCAGGAGAACAGCAGGGAGACTAAGTTGTTCCTCTCCCTCCCCTGCCCTGCCCTCCCCTTTCAGAGCTCCCTGAGTTCTTTGGCAATGGGGTCCTAGCAGATTTCTTTGATCCTATCCTCCTTTTTCTCCTTCTGTTTAAGGAGCAGTAATTGGTTACTCCCTGTTACCTTCCACCCCCAAAACTTGAGGGCTTCTCACCAGAGATTTGGGGAAGCCAACACTGATCCAGAAGCAATCAGCTCACACAAGCTCAGTATTGGACCAAAGGTTGTGTGGTATATCAATGATGGGTAATTTATTATGTCAGAGAAAAATGCCACAAGTATCCCTTTTCTAATGGAGTAGGTACACTACAGCAAAAATTGCTGTAAAGTGAATTTCTGGCAAGACCTGTTTCACGTTGAGTTTTTACTTATAAAACCAGGCTATGTTTTGCTAGAAAAAAGAAAAGAAAAAAAGATTGGCTCCAGGTTGTAATTAAACCATGTGTTTTAAAATAAACCACATATTTTTATTTATTTATTTATTTTTGTTGGAGTATAATTGCTTTACAATGGTGTGTTAGTTTCTGCTTTATAACAAAGTGAATCAGCTATACATATACATATATCCACATATCTCTTCCCTCTTGCATCTCCCTCCCTCCCACCCTCCCTATCCCACCCCTCTAGGTGGTCACAAAGCACTGAGCTGATCTCCCCGTGCTACGCGGCTGCTTCCCACTAGCTATCAGTTTTACATTTGGGAGTGTATATATGTCCATGCCACTCTCTCACTTTGTCCCAGCTTACCCTTCCCCCTCCCCATATCCTCAAGTCCATTCCCTAGTAGGTCAGAGTCTTTATTCCCGTCCTGCCCCTAGATTCTTCATGACCATTTTTTTTTTTTAGATTCCACATATATTTGTTAGCATACGGTATTTGTTTTTCTCTTTCTGACTTACTTCACTCTGTATGACAGACTCTAGGTCCATCCACCTCACTACAAATAACTCAACTTCATTTCTTTTTATGGCTGAGTAATATTCCATTGTATATATGTGCCACATCTTCTTTATCCATTCATCTGTCGATGGACACTTAGGTTGCTTCCATGTCCTGGCTATTGTAAATAGAGCTGTGATGAACATTGTAAACCACATATTTTTAAACTACAATAATAGGATAAGAGGGTAGGTCCACATCCTTTCTAAACTATAATGACAACCCTGTGCTGGACCGTCAATTTGCTCCTACCTTTCACAGCTTTACATTCTGCTCCTTGTTTCATTCAGTTTTTTATCTACTGAAATCTCCTCCTCGTGAACCTGTATTTATTTAAGAGCTTACTGCCCTATGAGCCCAGCAAACAGGGGTTTTTGAAAACTGGGAGTTTGGTTAGTAGGGGTTTTTTTTCCCCCGAAGCAAAGCTTAGTCCGTGGAATGAACCCTCAGCCCCTTTTCACATACATTGTCTCAACTGATGCTCAAAGCAATTCAGGAAATAGGTAGGGCAAGTAATATCCCCATTTTGCTGATGAGAAAACTAAGGCCGAGAGATGAATTGGCTTTCTCAAGATCACACAGTTAGAAAGTGAGGGCAGGAAATAGAAACTCAATCCTATGATTCTGCTTTAAGCAGGCGAATTTTCTGTTTACTAGAAGGCTTTCTTAAGAGACTTGTGCCATCAAATCATACACAAGTTGCCCTTCAAATTCTAAGGAAAACAAAATTATGGTAAGTTAAGTATTTCAGATTTTTCCAACGTGTGTATTAGTTTTAGGTTAAATTCATCCTAAGTAGATAGAGCTGTATTTATTTTCTCATGCAGTCTGGAAACTCAGCACACACTTTATAGTACAGTGGAGCTCTTTGTATAGTCTGCGTGTATACGTGAAGGGTTATGGGGACTCATTCAACCATTTGTAATGGTTACAGAGGTGTTTGGTGGTTCTGTTTTTATTTTTGTGGCCAACTATTGGTCATATTTCCAGTTTCATTTGATTTGGGGTTCTTGACCATCCCAATTATAATACTATTATCACAAAAGAAAAGATTTTTTCTGGTTTCTGATGTAGTTTTAGGAACGTGTTATAGAGAAAAGGGAGACCTGAAAATTCTTCATCAACTTATTTGCCTCTATCTAGCAGACGTCTCTGCTTCATCCTATTTTAATAATTATTAGCATTCCCCAAGGGCGAGGGAAAATACGACATGTTTAAAGACAAAATTACCAATTTCTGCTCACCACGATGATCATCAAATTAGTACACTGTGCCTGTATTCCCCCTTCCACCCCTAATTGAATATGCTAGCATTAGGGACTCGTAGCACATCAGAATGTGTCTACGAGAACCTAGTAAACTGTCCATTGCCCACAGACCAATCAATAAGGCCACTTTAATTGTGGAACAAGAAGGAATCTTCCACCTTTTTAAGGTCTAGGATGTGCTACCCCTTGAAGTGCCTTTTGTGACTTAATTTATTAATTCTGTTAAGCGAGTTTCTTTTAAATAGTACCTGTTCCAGTGAAAAGATTGGGAAAATTGAGATGAATTGTTCCAGTATCAATGAAAATGAAAATATTTTCTGCCCAGAGTAGCTCTCACTGCCCCTCTTCAAGTGGGTTTGTGCTTCTGTTGATACTTTCAGAGCATTATTCAATGTAGAGAGGCAATATAAGCTTGGTAGAAGAAGCAGAGGATTTGGTATCACCAAAATTGGCTTCACCAGTTGCTTACTGTGTGAATTCAAGCAAATTCCTTACCCTGTCTATATTTCAGTTTCCTCATCTGTAAGATGCAGCTAATACCCACCTGTTAGGGCTGTTTAGAGGATTAAAGGAGACAGGTTAAATGAGACGGCACTTAGTATGTGTTTGGTGAAAAGAAGGTTATTATTATGTTTTAGAAGAGAAATGTGAATAAACAGGTAGAATGGAGGGCTGCAAAGCCTTGCCTAGCAAGAGTTAAACGTTAGCACTCTGGGAGGTGTCTTTCCAAAAATTTAAACATGCTGACAACAGCCAATGGGATGGGTGTGTGTGTCTTTGCAAAGAAAACATGTAGATGCATGTCTTCATGCCTGGGCTGGCTGCTTCAAACACTGATTATAGCTTAAGAACTAGAAAATAAATGTGTTTTCATTTGGGTGTTGAGGGCGAGACTCTGATACTGCTTCTCAGCTATGGCAGACACCGAGAATTTTGGGGGTTCTTTCTTTGGTAGACACCAATCACCTATTATTATTATTATATTTTTTTGGAAGATGGGAAGGGTCACTGGCTGTGCTGGCAAATTGTAGGTGATACTAACATTATCAAGCTGAACCAGGGCTTCCTGGGCCACCAAATGGATCTGTGTATCTGTATAATATGAGTCTTTATCTGCCGACTTTAGACCTATTCTTCACCTGCCAGTGTCCTTTCTCCGTTATTTACTTCTGCAGACGGCGCTAGACCATTAGTGCTGTTACCAGGAGAGTGGATTGTAGGGCTGTACGGATGGCTGTTTCCGTTTGTCACAATAGAAGGAGCACAGAGTTGATGGCGAGGCCCTGATACTCACTCTGCCACTGACCAGCTGTGTGAAATTAGCAAGCCTCATTGACTAACCACTTTGTAGCTTGGTGCCCTCCACCTACTTCACAGGTGTACGGTGGCGCGCCAGAAGAATGGTGAAAGGAATAGTGTTCTGAAGTTTCTTAAGTAATCTGCCCTTGGGGGGTATCATCGTTCGTTTCCTGCTTACCACATATTTCATGGCTAGGGAGAGATCCCAGCTACTTAGGCCAGGATCTGTTAAGTTCTTACACCCACTCCGCCCTGGCCTCATAGCTGAGATGGGAACCCCAGCTGAAAAGTAGGGACAAATTGTAGAATTCAAGCCACCTGGTCCCTAGGCTGGAGGTCAGGAATTTCTGCTCCCCTTTTCCCAAAGGCCACAAGGGATGTTTTGGGATGGCAGCAAAGTCTTTTAATCTCATTTTGCCCCTAGTGAGACTTGGAAGTGGCCTTCTCAAGGATTCCCATGTGCATATTTAATTCTGTATTTTCATTCATTCCACAATTGTGCTTTTTCCACACAACTATGTTTTGAGGGTCTACTGCACACCAGACACTGCATCTCTCAGAGATACCAGGGCAAACAAAGTCAGTTGAGCTCCCTACCCTCTCAGACTTTCCAGTCTAGTGACAGAAGCAGGTGCTGAACATCTCCCAAGATGGTCCGAAGGTATCTTAATCCCCACCTCTCCAGAGGTGGACTCTCATCTTCCACCCAAAACTTCCTCCCCTAAGCTTCCTCATGTCAGTGAAGAGATCCACTCGGTCGCCCAATCAAGAGACTCGGGAGTCCTCCTTCACACCTCCCTGTCTTACCCACCAATTCCAATCTAGCATCAAGTCCTATCATTTTTAGCCTCTGAAATATCTCTTAAACCCATCTTGTCCCTGTCTTCACTGCCATGAACCTAGTTCAGGTCACCATTATTTCTCTCCCAGAGATCACAACCTCCTCACTGGGTTCCCTGTCTCTGGTCTTGCTGCCCCATCCACTCCCTTCCACTTGTGATGTGTCCAGAGGTGATACTGTATGAACTTGAGTTAGTCCCTTTCCCTTTCTGGGCTTCAACTTCTCCATCCTGAACTGGATGATTGCCTGAGTCTGGTGCAGCTCTCTTTTCTGTTGTTCCGTGATCAGATGTTTCTTGCTCGTACTCTAGTGCAGCCATCCAGACTTCCAGAGAAGATGTTGATACACCTGGCCCTCCGGCTTCTTGGTGTGTGTATTCATTCACTCATTTCTCCACTCAGCAAACATTTACTGAGCACCCACTGTGTATGAGGCACTGTAGTTAGCACAAGTGATTCAGTGGGAAGTAAGACACAGGCCCTGTCTTAAAGGAGTTCAATCCCTTGGGGGGGGGTATGGACACAAATAGACAATCTAGCCCATTCTGTGGAGGGGGGTAATCATGAAAGTTTCCCTGGAAGAGCTGATATCTTGGTTGGAGCCTGAATGATAAATAGGAGCTAGCCAGGAGAACAAAGGCATGTACAAAGGCCCTCAGGCAGGATGCTGGGAGAGACTAAAGCTAGACCGGAGAATGGCAGACCAATTGGGAGGCTGTGGCAACACTCTAGGGGAGAGACAAGGAAGTCCTAAACTAAGACCATGGAGGCAGAGAAAAATGGACAGGTTTCAGTTATATTTTCAAGGTGGAATTGACAGTCCTTGCTGGTGAATTGGATGTAGAAGATGAGGGAAAGAGAGAGGTCATGGAGGACCCTTGGGTTTTTGGCTTTATCAGCTTTGTAGATGGACTGCTATTTACAGAGTTAGTTCCATTAACTCAAGAGGAAGGATCTGGTTTGGGGAATGAGGCTGGGGAAAAGATGATTGGTTCAGCTTTAGTCTTGTTGAGTTTGAGTTGGAATATCCAGGTGAAGAGGTCTGGTAAACCATTGGCTATAAGGATCTGACACATTGAGAAGAGGAATCTGGTCTGGAGGTTCAGACTGGGGAGTCATTAGCTTGTAGATGAGGTCCCTTTGAGGAGAATGAGCAGACCCTGAAGAACTGAGTGCCCAAGAGATCCAGGACATCAGTGCTAAGAGGGGAAATACTCTCCCAGATGTGGAGTGCCCATTCATTCCTGGGCACACATCTCTGCCCCAAAGAGAGTTTCACAATGTTGTCTGTGCATTGCCCACTTATACTTAAGAGAAGGAGCATTAAGTACCCAATTATAACTTCTCCATTTTACCATAAACATGCCTTAAAGAAGAGAGGAAACAGATACGTTCATGCTATCTACCAGGTGTGTTACATTCACTGACAAATGCTCCCAATAACCCTACACTAGAGCTATTATTTCTTGGAGCCCTTAGAAACTCAGAGTGGTTAAGTCACTTGCCCAAGGTCACATAGCTATTAAATGGCACTAAGATCTGACTCCAGGTCTGTCCTACTCTAGAGCCTGCACCATGATACCACCTAACAGCACTCCACCACATCCTGCAGTGTAGCCAGGTCCTTAAGAAAGCCTGTGCACACCGCTTTTCCCTTCTGTGCTTCATAAATATCATTTGCATCCCCTAGCTTAACACTTTGCTCTCCATTAAAATACAAATCCCCTGGGGAGAAGTAAAGCTCTAAGTTGTTGTCAGTCATTTATGTCTCAGTGGGAATGAATTTCAGATTCTTCCTTAAGAACAAATTTTAATTTTATGGGAGAAGGACACTGGAACCTTGAGGGAGGGATAAAAAGGCAGAAATGGGCTTCGTAATGAAAAGTCATTCCCCGCTTAGTTTCATAGCTCTACTTGGTTGTAGGCATGTGCTGTTAAGGTTCTTAGATGCTATTTCTGCATATGTGTACTACTTTACATGCAGGCCCATTTCTGGGTCAGCTAACCCAGTAATCTGGGGCTGGGGCTCGGGTGTGGTCTGATCAAAGGTGAAATTAAACTACACACTGGGGACTTCCCTGGTGGTGCAGTGGTTAAGAATCCGCCTGCCAGTGCAGGGGACACAGGTTCGAGCCCTGGTCCAGGAAGATCCCACATGCTGCGGAGCGACTAAGCCCGTGCACCACAACTACTGAGCCTGTGCTCTAGAGCCCGCAAGCCACAACTACTGAGCCCGCGAGCCACAACTACTGAGCCCGCGTGCGGCAACTAGTGAAGCCCGCGCACCTAGAGCCCGTGCCCCACAACAAGAGAAGCACCGCGGTGAGAAGCCCGTGTACCTCAACGAAGATTAGCCCCCGCTTGCCGCAACTAGAGAAAGCCCGCACGCAGCAACGAAGACCCAACACAGCCAAAATAAATAAATTTATATATATTTTTAAAAAGCCAGCGTTGTCCCAAGCATTATCTAAAAAAGAACCACTACACGCTGATCCCAACCCACTGTGGTCAGCAGGAGGTAGCCAGCCTGGGCCTTAGGCTCAAGTCCCAGCTCACTCTCTTGAGAATTAGACCCTGATGTGCATATTTAAAATACCGAGCAGATGGAGGCAGGAGAGCTTGTTGGAAAGACTTGGAGGAGTCCCTTCTGCCCTGTCTGGGTCTATTTGCCAAAATAAATGACATGTATCAGGGCAGGGCATTGGTCCAAGCCCATTGAAATTCTGCTAGCAGTCCAAACAGTGATGATGTTTCAGATTGGTTCTGTGAAATGATCAGTTAGGAAGAGAGAAATGATGTGTGAGCATCTGGCTACTGCAGCCTACTGATGGGGACAGTCCCAGGGGCGGGCCTGGGGTGAGGGGGGGCAGCCTCAAGGACCCCCCAGGACATCTGCCACTGGCAAACAGGGAGAGAGCCACACGCTGGCAACGGGTGGTCTAGTTTGAGTCCCATGCTGTTCCTCACTAGCTACGTGACCTAAACAAGTCCTTCCCGTTCTCTCGGCCTCCTTTTTTCCCCGTGTGTATAAAATAGAGCCTGGATGGAACGGTCTCTAAGGGCCTTTCTTGCTCCAACATTCCGTGACTTCTCTGACACTGGTTTGATTTCTTTTTCTCTGTAGTGGGAGAGGGAGAGGCCCACCCACCCACCTGCTTATCTGTAGCCTCTATGTTCTCACACTGCCCTCTGCTGGCCGTTATGAAAAGTGCCACCGATAGCTTCTTTGGAGGAAAACAAGCGAACAAACCAAAAAAAGCACTTCATCATTGATTTAGTATTAAGCGTCAGCAGTCCACTGGGCATGGTGACAGAAAGCCTGTGCATTGGAGACGAGGGAAAAGATCATACAGCTATAGGCACAGAGTAAGCATAGCTAGAGATGGCTGACAGAACAGCCCAAGAAAGAAATGTCTCTCTCAATTTTTTTCTTTGCCATCTTTGTCTGTTCATGGTGCTCTGTGCCACTGTATGAAAGAAAGGACCTCAGTGGATAGGAAGCCTCCTTGTCTCGTATCCTAGGACTGCAGGCTCCAGAAGGGCCTGGCACCACACTAAAGAGGAAGTTCTGGGCCAACAGCGCCTCAGAGGCCTTAAGACATCCCGCAGGCCCTGCTTCTGTCTGAGAGGTTTCTAGCCGGGACCAGCCCAGAAGTACACCTTCCTCCAAGGGGTACCGTTTCAAATGCCCCTTTGGAAAAAGAATTCGAATTCAAAGAATCCATGAGCTCTTTCAGAGACTCACTTTAAGCTCTCTGACTGGAACGGAGGAGTCATCTGTGTGGCTATGGTAAATTCAGCCTGCCCTCCCAGCCAAGAGAAAGGGAGCGGGCCGTGGAAGCCTGCCTTTTCTGGATGGAATCAGATTTCCTGTTAACTCCAGCCAGAGAATTGCCTCACTCCTATGTCTCTTTGCTTATTCTTGCTGAGTGTGCACTCACAAAGGCAAGAGACCAGGGCTGGAGTGTGCCAGCCCCTATGCCCACACCGGGCACTGCTCGGGCTCTAGTGATGTGAGCGACATGGGAATTGGGCCACGCCACAGTCTGCCCTCTCAGTAGCTGTTCAACGGTTTATCATGCTCTCCCCTCCCCTCCCTTGATGCGCGAAAGCTTTGGGCAGGGCTCAGATTTGGGTCAAGCATTCAGTGCCCTGACTGCATCTCCTTTGCTAGTAATAACATGGTCTCGCCAAACCTATCGTGCCTCTCATCCTCCCACCAACCAGTCCTTTCCTCCCCCAACAGCTGGTTCTTATCTGTCTCCCTTGTTCCAGCCTCAGGCAGGCTGCCCTGGCCTCATGCTCTCTCTCTCTCTCTCTCTCTCTCTCTCTCTCTCTCTCTCTCTCTCACACACACACACACACACGCGCGCGCGCGTGTTCTCCCGAACACTTGTTGATGAGTTTCAGCCCTGAAGCACTGCCTTCCTCCCATCCCTCCTGTGTCCCCAAACCTCTAAGGGTTCCCTATTTCCTGCCACATCAAGTCTTCAACTTCCCTGCCTTGCTTTCCAGGCCTACTTCAGCTGGGGCCCACTCAGCCTTTCCAGTGTGGCCCGTGACTCCCCTGAGCCGTGGACAGAATGTAAGCATTCCACAAACCCTCCATGGCCAACCCTGCCTTTGGGTTCCCGCAGCACTTCTGCTCCATTCCGGACTTGAACTGTTTGCAATGGTTTTGTGTACATTAGTCTTGAAAGCTAGGCCCACATTTTAGACTTCTTTGTTAATCCTCAACCACAACCCAGCACTATTTTTTTAAGTGTTGTTCTTTTACTTTTTAGTTGTGTGTGTGTGTGTGTATATACAGCGAAAATTTATAAGAGTAAAAAATAAGAGAATCATTGTAAACAGAAGACCAACCAACAGGAGGTAAGAGCATAAAAAGTAAAAGTTAACCTCCCACCCCATCATTCTCAGAAATAAGCCTGTTAAGCATTCTGCAGCCTAGCACCCTCTGTAGGTTGCGTGTTACAGGTCGGGAAAGTTTGATTGGTGGGTGGCAGCCGCAGAGAATTGCATCTCCTTGGGAAGAGCATCTTTTACTTCTTTGCAAGAGTCCCAGGTCTTCGTGGGCCTGATTGACATTTGCGTCTCCAGTACGTGACTCTAACCACTGCATAAAGCATCTGTCCTCTTCTCAGCCCTTTCAAAAGTAAATCTTGAAGGTGAATATTAAAGGGCATGTTTAATGGACTTTTCTCAGAGTTTTGCACAGGTTTGTAGGAAATTGCGGACAGTCGGTAAAAGGGGCTAAGGGGCAGAGATGGAAGTGTTTATGAAAACAGGCTTTCTACCTGATATGGTGTTGTGTTCTCTGAGAGTTAATGCACATTACTAATGGTTTTAATTTTTCTGCCAAGAAAATTCAGTCCCTTCTGGGATTTGTTCTAAACAGACTAGCCGGCCTCTGTTGCACCCACTGGGGTTAATTCTGTATCTCGGTCAGCTAGAAAATGTCAGCATGAACTCTCAGACTTAATTGTTACAGACACTTTATCACCAGGGCATTCAAAATCCTCAGGCTTCTCCCTCTTGCTATCATAATTGATACTTAATGGATATTCTCAGGCTTCTTGGATTTTACACATTCAACACTGTACAGATGGCGGGGGCGCAGGGGCATAGAGAGGGAGCAAATAAACAATGTGTGTGTGTTCGCTGTGTCTGTTTCTAGTTGCAGTGCTGGGGTTCTGGGAACTGCCGTCAAAGATAAGCTGACAGGTTGGTCAACCGTGGGTTTCTGGGTTCTCCTCCCTCTGGCCCACCGAGGCAGTGTTCTCCAGGCACAGCCATTTCCGGGCTTCACTGCAAGCATGCGGTTGGCCATTTGGACATGGGTTCGAAAACGTCCCGATGCTCTCCAGAGTTCTGTTCTTTCACTCTTCTGATGGCCTAGCATTAACTAGGAAGAGGACAATATTATCCAGCCTGAATAACTAATCTCCTAAGAAGTACAAAGTTGAAGGATCTTGGCGCACATGAATCTTATTAAATGTGCTTATAAAATATGTTCTATCCAAATAAGCTTAGCAGCCCCTAAAATAGCCTGTTCTGAGCCATGTCTGGAACTTTGACATGCTTCATAGGTCTCTAAGCCAAAATTATTTAGTGAAGTGATGACAGTGTTCTTTGTGCATGGGAAAATGGGAAGCGGGGATGGTAAGTCCTCTGTTGACTAATCGTACTCCTTCTGTCCATCTTAGGGGCGACCAGGACCAATTGGAATTCAAGGTCCAGTGGGTCCTCAAGGATTTCCTGGCCCTAGTGGTTTATCAGGGTTGAAAGGAGAAGGGGGCTCCCCAGGACCTCTGGGACCGTATGGACCAAAAGGAGATAAGGTAAGAACACCAAAGCTTGATTTTTCCTTTGACTCATGGGCTGTGAGTGTGAAGGTAAAAGGTTCTAAATCTCAGTTCTGTTTATTTATGGAAAGGATACTAATCCCAGATACCTTGGTGCCAGGCTACATACTTTAATAAGAGACAGGCTGGGTGTTGTGCTGCTACAGCCCATTTTTGGAGAGATTCCCATAGCCATCAAGTCAGAAAGTGCATGTATAAGCTATTTGCTAGACAAGTGGGCTGACCGTGGTGGGAAGTCATGTGGGTTTGAACTAGACAAGTGGGCTGACCGTGGTGGGAAGTCATGTGGGTTTGAACTGGGCATGGGTCAGGAGGCCAATCAACAGGGCAGCAAAGGAATCCAAGCGAGGGGAACGGGATGCAAGGGGTCAGGATGCTTGGAAACCAGCTGGGCCACAAATATAGGGAAAGAGATGCAAGAAAGATTGGTCATGTCATGGTGGCTGGCTGACTAAGGTTAGCAGTTCAGTTTATGTTATCTGCCGATTTTAATCACCTCCTATTCACCCCATTGGTGAGGGAGGGATTCCTACTCTAGGGTCCTGGGGATGGCCAAAGATATGACACCTGACACTGGACAGAAGAGATCAACAACAGGTTTATTAGTCACATACACTCACAGCACAGGGGAGGAGGACATCACACCCCATGCAGGGCCACACAGGGCTTGCGCTCTGGAACAGAATGAGCCACAGGGGGCTGTGAGAAGCAGACTTTTGTCATGTCAACAGGGTGAGTGCCCCTTGATTCTCGAGGGAGAGTATGACTGGCTTGTTTGAATAATTCAGTGGGCCAGCAGGGGACGGAAACCCACTACTCAGGAATAAGCAAGAACTGCACCTGGTCTATTTAATAAGAAGGGTCGTTTGCTCAAGAGACCTTATCTTCAGAAGCAGAGTGGAGAAGTGAACTTTTGCTTAGGCCATTTGAGGCCCTCCCAGTTTTCCCAGATGTCAAGGCAGCATGTAATATTGAGCCTTATTTTTAGGTCTTACACCACGTTGTCTAAGACAAGAACTGTCCGAGACCTTAGGTAGAGGCTAGTGATTGCTTGGGAGTGGAATAGGGAGCAAGGTGATGCAATGTGGGGAGGGAGGTACAAAATATTCTTAACGACTTAGGTCATGAATCACATGACCAAACCCACTTCATCTAATGGAGATCAGTTATATCATCTCTTACATTCCTCTCCCTACGCCTTTTCTTAGGGTCCCATGGGAGTTCCTGGCTTTCTTGGCATCAATGGGATTCCGGTGAGTGTGTTCATAGAAGCATTTTTGAAATTTATTTTATTGAAGTATAGTTGATTTACAGTGTTGTGTTAGTTTCTGGTGTACAGCAAAATGATTCAGTTATACATATATATATACATTTTTTTCATATTCTTTTCCATGATGGTTTATCACAGGATACTGAATATAGTTCCCTGTGCTCTACAGTAGGACCTTGTTGTTTATCCATTGCACAGAGGCATTTTTAATACAACCTCTAGGTTCTGCCTCATAGCTCAAGCACTTTGGCCTTAACAACATCCTGTCTCAGGCACACGTGCTCAGGGTCAAGTGTTGAGATGTGCGTGGTAAGGCTTAAAGGGCAGTGCTCATCCACAGTTTCCTTGGGATTCAGTTACGGGCAGAGCTAAACCATATGGTTGGGGGATGCAGAGACATGTGCAGGCATAGAAGACCATCAGTATCTTAGCCAAAATGAGTTAGGTCTTATGGCTTGAGGGGAGCTTTCATTGGGGATGAGGGACTGGTGTGAAGATAGTGCCACATTAGAGCACATACATCCTCATTATAAGAAAATTAAGGGGGTTCATGAAATTAGATAGAAAAATACTTAGTGATACCTTAATACATTTAATTTTAATAATTTCTTTCTTCAGCCTTATTTCAGAGTGAATTTCCCTTTAGTTGTTTTTTCTTTTTGACTCTTAAATACAATTTTTAAAGGTTGCTTTTTATTTACAGTTATTACAGCACATTGGCTATATTGCCTGTGTTGTACAATACATCCTTGAGCCTGTCTTACACCCAATAGTTTGTACCTCCCACTCCCCCATCCCCTATAGTGCCCCTCCCTTCCCCCACCAGTAACCACTAGTTTGTTCTCTGTATCTGTGAGTCTGCTTCCTTTTTGTTATATTCACTAGTCTGTTGTATTTTTTAGATTCCACATATAATTGACATCGTACAGTATTTGTCTTTCTCTGTCTGCCTTATTTCACTTAGCATAACACCCTGCAAGTCCATCCATGTTGCTTTAATGGTCTTTTTTATGGCTGAGTGGTATTCCATTGTGGTATATATATACCACATCTTCTCTATCCATTCATCTGTTGATGGACACTTAGGTTGCTTCCATATCTTGGCAATTGTAAATAATGCTGCTATGAACATTGGGGTGCATGTATCTTTTTGAATTAGTGTTTTTGTTTTTTTCGGATATATACCCAGGAGTGGAATTGCTGGGTCATATGGTAGCTCTATTTTTATTTTTTTGAGAAACCTCCATACCATTTTCCACAGTGGCTGCACCAGTTTACATTCCCACCAACAGTGTAGGAGGGTTCCCTTTTCTCTACATCCTTGTCAACATTTGTTATTTGTGTTCTTTTTGAGGATAGCCATTCTGATAGATGTGAGGTCATACCTCATTGTGGTTTTGATTTGCATTTCCTGATGATTAGTGACGTTGAGCGTTTTTTCATGTGCCTGTTGGCCATCTGCATTGCTTCTTTGGAAAAATGTCTATTCAGTTCTTCTGCCCATTTTTTAATTGGGCTGTTTGTTCTTTTGATATTGAGTTGTATGAGCTGTTTATATATGTTGGATATTACCCCCTTATCAGTCATATCATTTTCAAATATCTTCTCCCATTCATTGGGTTGTTTTTTTGCTTTGTTGATGGTTTTTACAAAGTGGCTACTCCTAAGATCACTTGGAGACAGCCTTTTCCATTCATCCTGAGGAACTGGCTTTGCTGGAGATAAGTGGGGAGTCTGGAGCTTGCAGACATCTCCTTTTCCCATTCCATCCAGCTCAATCCCTTAGTTTCTCCATTTTCACCCAATATCCCCGCTTATCCTGCCACTGGAGGTTGCATGGTAACATTTCTCCAGCCTTTAAGATACAGTATTTGGAACTTACTGCTATCACTTTTTAGTTATATCCTTCAGCACTTCTCTATATATTTAATCTTTAGCCTGGACTGTGTTTGCCTCTAGCAGTGGTTTTCAACCTTAAGAGAAGAACCAAATCTTGTGTAGAAGCTCAGCATATATAGAACAGGAAAAAATGGAGCTCCTCCATTTGAGGGAAGTCCTACATCATACGTTTATCTTTCAAACAACCTCTATGGGGTTCTTTTGAATCATATCAAAGCAGTTTGGTAAACTCTTGACTTAACAACTTCTTGTGTTACGCTACATAATCATCTAGTATCCGCTAAGGGGGTTCGAATTTCTTTGTGCCAATCTATAGGTATTTCTTGAGTACCCGCTATGTGCTAGCACTCTACTATGGGAATACAAAAAAGGCATATGGCTCTGCCCTCAAAGATATTATCATCTGATTCACTTTTTCCCCAGATCTCGTATACATTTGTGGATTTGGAGAATAGAAGGCTCACTTAGCTTGTATTTGTTATACGTATCAACAAATCGGCCATCATATTTCTGCCTGTTATTCAACTGCAGAGTCTGAAAAATGCCCAGGAAGGGGCCAGTGGGGAAATAAGTGGATGGGGTTGGCCACCCTTTTACGCCATCCCCTGGCGTTTTCTCATGTCTGTGTTCTATGACCGCGTCGTCCAGAGTCTCCACTCAGAATGTGTATCTTGTGGGAACCAATGGGTGAGGGAAACTAGCAAACTGGAGGCCACCTCTTCCATTCATCCTGCAGAGCTGGCTTCACCAGAGATGAGTGGAGGATTTGAAGCTCGCAACAGTACCTTACCCTTCCTCCTGTAGTCTCTTTTTAATGGGGGCTGGAAGGAAATCCTGCGAAGCAGAGGCTGATTCCAGTTCTGAGCTGGAACCCACCCCAGAGTCCAGCTGGACACTTCTGCCTCCAACTTGTGGCCAACAGAGCCAGAGGGCTTCTAGAAATTGACCACTTCTCTTTGAGGGCTTCGTTGCTTGGGAGAATGAGTCACAGCTGTCCAGATTACTCCAAATGAGTGCGCTGCTCCCAGTAGAAGTCCCCACTCCCTTGGCCCTTCCCTTGACCTAAGGTTGCACATTTTTTCTTTTGACTTTCAATCGCTTTAGCTTCAGGCTCCAAGCCTCACTTACTCTAAGAAATTATTATCCCCTGTTCCCTCCCTCTCTTCCAGCTATTCATGATGTATTAATGAGCACCTCCTGTTGACAGCTTACCTCTCCTTTCCATCTCTATTCTTCCAGGAGTCTTTGGTGTCTGTCCCACACACTCTAGCTCCTTATTACATATGGTGCATGGTATTTATTGACTGTCTTGTACGATAGCCTTATCTAGCTCCTTGAAAGCACAGAGTCTGTCTCCTGCTCCTCTCAGAGGCCTCAGAGACCCCAGGGCTAAATTCAGCATAGAGCGGGAACTCCAGAAGTATTGGGGGGACTGAGTCCAACCTCTAGTGCCTATAGAAGCAGCAGTTCTCAGACTGGCAAGACTCCCTCAGACAGAGGAAAACACAGATGCCCTCAGCCCAGTCTGACTAATGATTTTGCCCAACTCTCAGCAGCACTTTATTAAGCCATTTGGCTAAAACCAACAGCTTCCCCAAAACACATCTTACTAAACTGGATCACTGCACAAATCTGGTTTCCCCTCTTGATATTGGCGGACTGCTCACATCTGTGTCACTGGTTTTGGTCCCAGAACTCCATTTTTGCTGTCATGTAGACACTTTCCACATGAATGAGCAAGAGCATCCAAGTCTGTGCACTAAGGGGCACGGCCACCAGTTGAGAGTGAACAAACAAGCAGTCATCAAGATATTCAACATTAAAACAACGTGGACGAGGGACGGTAGGGCTGTGGCTTTTAACGATATCACAGCTGTGAGTTGGGCTGTTGGCACCCACAAGAAATGGAGGTTGAGCCAATGTTTTCAGTTCAAACAAGTTGGAAGCAGAAGTTGTCAAGTTGTCCTTTGCAATTTATGTTTAGCTTTTCCCATGGAGTCAATCTCAAACATTTCCCCGCCTAGAGACTCATAAATGAATACACGAGGTTTATATCTTCAAAGTGACCATGTACCACTCACCAAATGGAAACTTTTCCTTTGCATTCTGGGTTCTGAGGAACATTGCTTTTCTGGAATACAGCAGATCCACCTATTCTGTGTGTTCAATCCCCTGTGATTATATAGAACCGTGGTTTTCTCTCTCAAAGAGCTGCATTCCCTTGGAGAGCTGGCACACACATATGTAAAGTCATTATCTCTACCCAGAAAGGGCAAAACCAAGGTCCCAGGACTAAGGAAGATCCCTAGTACTGAGCCAGCCTGTTGTCTTGTCTTAACTCATCTCTGTTACCCAGTTGAGAGATAACCCCTAGCAAACTTGGCCGGGACATTTAAAAATGGTGATTAGGATCCCAGGAAGAAATAGACACTCCACCTGAAGGGGTCGACTAAATAGAGTTAAGTGAAGGGCTTATTTAAAGGATGCAAGCAGGGTTAAGGGAAACAACAGTGCAGGGTGAAGCAACCAGCACAAAGCTGTTACCACCCCTAGTCCCAAAGGGGAAAGGAGGAGTGGTAATACTGGAACCCTGTAAGACCTGGAGCCATGGAATAACAGTTGCCCAGTGGGAGCTAAGATTATAGAGAAATGTGGCCATTGTCAGAAATATAGCCAAGGAGGGAGGGCATGGGAGAAATAAACAATCTGTGCTCGTCCTTCTCGTGCTCTCCCATCTCCTGCTTGTGCCTCCCAGTGACCAAATATAATTGGAAGACAGAGGGAAAGGGAGCCTAGACAGTACCATCCATGAAGGTCAGCCTCCCAAGGCACAGATCTAGGGAAGGTAGAGTGTAGATCTTCAGGGCAAACAGGAATAGCCATCTCATTTGGTAATAAAATGTTGATGACTCTAGTAAGCTGTCTCAGTTTCCCCAGTGCAAATAAAACTCCTCACCTGAGTCTGGAGAGGCACAGCTTATAACAGGTTTATTGCAAAGATATGTTTATTGACCACTCCTCTGGACTCTGCATTCCGTAAGTCCAGCAGTCTAGACTCATACTCTTGCATTAACGTATCATCTATCTCCTACAACTATAACAGCAATGAAAATGAAACAGAATTCTGTGGAGCATTCTCACAATAAGCATTTGACAAAAGGTTGTTTCCTCTAATAATTTGAAAAGTTGATTTTTGAACACATGGCATGTTTCCCTCAAATCATTAAATATATACACATATATATTATACATATATGTATATATTTTTTAAAGCCAAATATATATTTTAAAGCCAAATAAAATATATGTATATACATGTATATATATGTGTATGTATGTGTGTGTGTGTCTATATATATATTACATATATATATATATATATGGCTTTTAAAAGTGTGTATGGAAGGGTGGGAGTCTACCTTTTATTGACCCATCTAGATTTTTGGTCTTTCAGGTCATCTCTTTGTTCCATGCCCAACACACAGCCTGCTTTTGATAGATTGAAAAAGATATATTTCCTAAAAAGAGGTAGATTCTATGCACCAAGGAAGCACAGAATTACTGAATTCAGACACCAACTGTATGTGAATGATTACTGATACCCCAGCAAAACAACTGCCTCAGTAATGAGTATGAAGAAGAGAAGATACAGTTCCTTGACTGAAGCAATAGCATGACGTGAGATAATGACAAAATAAGGTTCAAAGTGTGGTTCTTCCTTGACTTGTTTATTTTTGACCAAGCAGCATTCAGGAGAGGTGGTGCTATGGAAACTCCTTCTGCTCTTGACCAAAATCCAGCCTCATTTCCCATGCAGAGCTTCCAATACAGAAAGCCATGCCAGGCTGCCCAGGTTCCAGTCTGTTCTGAGGAATTCCCAAGGCCTGGCGTGATTCCCTGTTGGTAGCAGTCCAGCTGCCTGGCAGCTAAGCCCCATCTTAGTACATCTTAGTACATCTTTGTACTGAAGGAAGGTGAAGTTGCAGCACCCTGTGTAGCCCATCTCTTCACGTTTGATCCCTTTGGTTTCAGCTTGGACCCTATTAAAACATCGATCTTTTGGGGAGGGGTAACACTGAGCTGTCATCAGCCATCTACACCTGAGTACAATGAACAGCGATGGCAGCAGAGGCGATGGGGCAAAGGGAGTGGGCAAGGAGCCAGAGTTTGACAGCATCCTTGACTTCTCTCACTGTGGAGCTTGTCGGAGTAGCTGAGAGTCCTGTGGCTGACTTGATCCCTTCTTTCTCTTTGAACAGGGCCACCCTGGACAGCCAGGACCCAGAGGCCCACCTGGCCTGGATGGCTGTAATGGAACTCAAGGAGCTGTTGGATTTCCAGGCCCTGATGGCTATCCCGGGCTTCTCGGACCACCCGTATGCTGCCAGATCTTTGTACATTATTTCAAATGTCTTTGCTTGCCTCCAAGTGTGCCCTATTTTCTGCTTCTCTGGAGAGCTCGTTAAGTAGCTGAGGGGCAACCACTGCAGGGAAGTGTACACATGCTACACTACTTTTAGGTTTGGTTTTTTTTAATGATGCTTTTAGAGTTGGCAGGATTATGAAAAGACTGTAGTAAATTTTAGAGCAAAGTACACACTTGGGCTATTTGACGTTTTCCCACATTAGACGATATGGGGAGATGCAGTACTTGGAAGGCTTACATGGGATCATGGGAGCACTAACAGTGACCCAAAGGGCTTGGCAAGCTTGGTCTCTACCAGCGATTCTTAACCAGCGGTGATTTTGCCCTGGCCCCACCCCCGGGGACATTTGACAGTCATTATTGACACTTTTGGTCTTCATAACTGGGGGTGTGCTACTGGCACAGGATAGCCCCCCATCACAACATCAAGGAATCATCTGTCCCAAAGTATCAATAGTGAGAAATGGTTGAGAAATCCTGCTCTACAGTGACGTAGTTTTCCCTCTTCCCACCCGCTCCCCACATCACAACCCTCAGTTCTGGGATTGTTAAGACGTTTGTTGGATCTTGGTGTCATCACTTTTATTTCATTCCATTCATCCAGATAGAGCTCAAATATTGGGCTCTAAAAGATCTCTAAAAGATACCATGCCCTTGCAAGGCTACTTTTATGAGTGGCTGGAAAGAGAAAAATAACACATTTCAAGCCCATTCTCAACCTCATTTGAAATAATCTAAGAGAATAAGGGTGCTGATGTGATACATTTAGCTAGAAATTACACGATCTGTTAGACTCCATAGCTACGTGAATTAATTGGCGTTTTACTGGAAGAGAATTGCCTTCAGTGACCAAGTTGTGGGTGTGAGTGCATACGTGAGAAGGTGAGACGGACAAAGCACAAGCGCCAGATTGGCATAAGGACCTTCACAACTAAGGACCAAACCAATATACAGCAGGGAGCGGGGGAGAAAGATGTATTACCAACATAGTATGAGCTGGTTGAGTCACAGAGGCCTCCAAACACTGCCATGGCAACAGGGGAGGAAAACAAATCACATCTGTGTTAAGACAATGGAAATCCAGCAAAGTAAGGAATTACTGCCCCCAAGAGGGAGAAAAGAAATTTTGAGGTAATAAACAGCCCCTGACAGCCAAAGGACCAGGGTAACACCTAATCCTGTCCCTAAACCTCCCCTTAAGCCTAAATAGGAACTTGGGTGTGTATTTTACTAAGCTGAACCTTACTAACCCTGCTGAATACTGAATGGATATCCTTTGAATCTTCTTTGATGAAAGTAGTGGCCATGAGAATAAGGGGAAATTGGAAGTGTTAGGAAAGAAGCTGGTTTGCGCTTCTGGAACCACATTGTACTTTTATTATACCTATGGACCTTGAACTCAGGAATCCATCATTCAATCAACGCTTCAGTCCCCAAAGCTTAGCCCTACCCCCAACACTAATCCCAACTTCCCCTTAGGTATAGGGATATTGATTTTCCCCAGGAGGCCAACATCTAGCAGACATTAGGTGGCATCTGCCACTGAGACATTAAAAAGTCTGGCTGACTGGATGGGTTGGGCATACTTTGAACTGTTTTCCATGTTAACAGTGAGGCACACTAGCCTCTTAGGTGTAGAAACTGAAGTTATATGGTAGAAGCACAGGGTGGAGATGGTTTTGTAGCTATATCTTAGACCAGGCATCTGCAAACTGGCCCATGGGACCCTTGTCCCATGGCTTGTTTCTCCATTTTTAAAAGATTGTGAAGAAAAACAGAAGAATATGAAATGGAGCACAGATATGGCCCACACAGCCTATATTACTTACTATCTGGCTCTTTACAGAAAAAGTCCACTAACCTCTGTCCTAGACCTAGTCCCTGTCAGTGACTTGTACCTGTGAGATATGGAGCAGGTGAGCTATAGGCTTATAAACGGCATGTGTATTATATGTGGATGTTCAGATTGGTACTCTGAATGGATTCAAAGTCTACTTTCTAATCCCTTTACAGACTTCTGACTTGCTGGGGGAGCAGGCATGCAGCTCCGAGACACAGCACAGTTCAGGGGATGTACTTTGCCCCTTTAGCATGGCCAACTCTGCCATAGAATAAGCCACATGGTTTCAGGCTCTTGCTTTTCCATCCTCTGTCTGATCAGATCACACTATTAACAATACTGTGTGTGTGTGTGTGTGTGTGTGTGTGTGTGTGTGTGTGTGTGTGCGTGCGTGCGTGCGTGCATTTCTTCACAAAATTTTCTTATTTTGCTCAGGGGCTTCCTGGTCAGAAAGGCTCTAAAGGTGAACCTATCCTTGCCCAAGGTAGTTTCAAAGGAATGAAGGTAAGAGCCTCTAAGGCAGACAGCTGAGTAGGCTATAAGCGGAGTTCCCCGGAGTGGAGCCCCACATCCAATGAAAACATTTCCAGAACTAGCATCTGTGTCTCTATTTTAAGGAGCAGACCAAGCTGGATTTTAAAAGAATCCAGAGCTTTTTGTAGTGGAAACATTGACAGAAATGTTTGCAACCATACTGTCAAAAAGATTTGCTTTGTAAGATCTAGGCCAAAAATAGGGGACAGATCGGCAAACAAACTGTTTGCATGGGTGTCATTTTCCTTGACAAGCCGAGACATTTCCTGGAGGCAGATACCTTTTGTCTACTACAGAATCTTTGATGTCTGCATACCTTGGTTTGAAGCTATGTATGTCTCTGCCCATCTTAACATGGCCACCAGCCCAGGATCATGGCTCCGCCCTTTTCTGTACCTGCATACCAGCCATCACCCTCGCTGGGCCCCTGGCTATCTACAAAAGTTGCCCATCAACCCTGCAGCTGGCTGGAAACTTCCATCTCTTCCTGGAATTGACAAGAACCTTTTGTATTCTTGTGGCTGTATTCTTGATGTATGCTGCTTGGTATCCTGTGGGCCTTCAGTAAACTCTGGTGCCAAATGACTGACCCTAATCCCTTGCAGAGTGGGAAGGGAGCCCATCATTTCCCTGGGAGCAGACAGGAATCTATGTGTGCAACATCTGAGGGGAAGATGCACCCAAGCTCACTCAGCTGAAGATGGCACCTTTCTGTCTTCCACCCATGCACAGAGCCAGAAATATTGGAAATCACTTTGGAAGGCAGTGATGGGTGTGGGTAGCTGAGAACTGAAGAAGGTACAGGGTTTGGGTTCTTGGCTATAGAAGCCATAGCTGAAGATGGAATGCTAGACTTGGAAAGGACCTCATGATTGTCAGATTCATGTTGCTCATTTTACAGATAGAAAAACTGAGGTAGCCTGAGGCTATGTGACTCGCTCACAGGCACAAGCCAGCTTCCCCAAGAGCTAAAACCCAGGCAGTGCTCTTCCCAGGTTGCAGAGAGCTGATTTTTCACTGTAAGCCAAGCGGGGTAAGACTAGCAGGTGTCAGAATGTGACCATTGTTGTAGCAAACACTGATTAAATGGTTTTGCCAAAAACCAAAGAGACCCTGGACCCAGCGGAACACAGCAATTTCCACAAGATGGTTATATTACAGATTCATACGGTGACTTAAGGTGCTGCAAAGTAATTAAAACGTAATCAGAGACTACATGCTCTATTGATTCTCCCTTGAAATGTCTGATTTGCGTTGTATACATATGGGCACAGATTCTCTGGGGATGAAGGTACACTGGAAGGTAGCTTTGCTTTCCTCCAGAAAGAGCAGGAAAATCACCAGCCCGCAGAAGCAGTTTCTAATTGATAAGTTCCTAGCAAAGGTGAAAATTAATTAATCCAAGTAAAATATGAATTCCTGTTCAACCAAGGCTATAATATTTTTCTTCTAGAGTCTAGATTTTTCTTAGGGAAAAAAAAATAGATGGTTGAATCTCTCCAATTCATGCATTATTTAAAACACAAGACCTTGACAGAGGAGACCCAAGCTTCAGTGATGCGTTTTTATGCCTATTGCATCTTAGGTCAGTTATCTGTGAAATACCACAAGCTTAATGTATTCATCTCTTCAATGTCCTGCCTTTGTCTGTTTCTCAGGGGGAGCCTGGGCTGCCCGGACTGGATGGAATCACTGTAAGTTGTTACCTATGTGTTGAGCTCCCAATGTTTGTGTAGTCAACAGTACCAATGACCCCTTTTCATTCCTCTCTACGGTGTTCGAAGGTCTTTGTAGAGCTTCTCAAGGACAATCCAGAGAGGTAAAGTAGAATAGATCACTCTGTCGACATTTGCCAAATGAGAAAGTACTGAGAGGATGGACTGTCTACCTCCAGTGACATGGCAGGCTGGCTTTCAGACCTCTCGGCCAGGGACCTGCATCCTCCCTGGGATGTATTAGGAAAGAATTTTGCCTGTCATTTGGCAAGCATTTATTAAGTGTTTTCTGTGTGTTCAGAGTACTGTGGGTAAAATAAAAGAAGCAAAACACTCTTCTTTAAAAGGTATTCCACGTAGAAATTTTTTTTAGGGACTCAATAAGAGTGAGTCCATGAAAGGCCGTGAGTTGTATTAATAAGAGCTTTGTTTTTCCTTGACTTTCCACATTGTCGTCATTTTCCTTTGAAGTGGCTTCATAAAGACCCCTTCTCTCCTCCTCTTTTCCTGTATCACGGTTCCTTCCTTTCTTCTTCCATTCCAGAACAGATACTGAGCAGAACAGATACTGAGCAAAGGGCTAGGAATGATCCCTGAGACAATTCAGACACGGTCTCTGCACACACACACAGCCACCTCCCACCCCAGGATGTGAAAAACTAGTAGGAATGTGGCGTAAGGATTCCACTGACATCATCAAGAAAGAGATGCTGTCCACCTAAGGCTACATCATGAGAAACTTTATATCTAAGAGAAGGTAGCCTCTGAACAGTGTGGGTGACATTTAGGCTGGCTGGCAATGGGAGGAAGCTTTCTAAACAGAGAGAGTAGTGTGAGCAAGCACACGTGTAAACAGGGATGAGTGAGGACCAAGGGCATAGAGGTCTCCTAGAGTGAAACAGCATTGGCTTAGATGGTGTGTTAACTAAACCTGTAGAATAACATCCAGTGTGTTTGCTGCATAACTTCTCTTAGAGATGCCTTTCCCTGCCCCCAGAAGTACAGTGTTTGTATGCATATACAGACATGATAAATAAACCACTTAGATTTGGGGAGGGGGGAGGGTTCCTGGCTGGATAAGAGATTTGTGATCAGTAAGGAGACCACAGGTTATTAGTTATTGTCAGAGCAATGTTCTACTCTCATATATTCCTGGGGAACCTTTGAACCCCTACTTTCTCTCCCTCCTAAGTCTCAACTTCACTAAGCCTCTCCATCCCTTACCTAAGCACATATCACCTTATTCCTGCTCCCCAGCTTTAACAGGGCCATGCATTTTCCCATACCATCTTGCTCTTCAGATTTCGTTCTCTTGCTTTCAATATTGTCATCATTCATTTCAAAATATTTTCTAGTTTCCCTTCGGATTTTTTCTTTGACCCATGGAGACTTGTGGCGTTTAATTTCCCCAAATTTGTGACTTTCCAGATATCTTTATATTATTGATTTCTAGTTTGATTTTATTGCAGTTAGAGAGCATATTCTGGATGATTTCAATGCTTTTATATTTGTTCAGTTTTATTTTATGGCCCAACCTATGGAATTATCTTGGTGAATGTTCCATATGTACTTGAAGAGACTATGTATTCAGCTGGTTGGGGCGAGTATAGATGTTAAAATCTCCATCTAGAATCATGAATTTATCTATTTCATCCCTCCCTCAGTAATTAATAGAACAACTAAACAAAATATAAACAGACCTAATGGATCTTCTTTGTCCTCACTGATTTTTTTATCTATTTCTCCTTACAGTTCCATCAGTCTTTGCTTCATGTATTTTGAAGCTCTGCTAATAGGTGCATACACATCTAAGATAGATATAGATATATACATTTTCTATTTCTTCCTGATTCAGTCTTGGCAGGTTGTGCCTTTCTTCCAGGTTGTCCATTTTATTGGCGTATAGTTGCTTGTAGTAATCCCTCGTGATCCTTTGTATTTCTGCAGTGTCAGTTTTTACTTCTCCTTTTTCATTTCTAATTTGGTTGATTTGAGTCCTCTCCCTCTTTTTCTTGATGAGTCTGGCTAATGGTTTATCAACTTTGTTTATCTTCTCAAAGAACCAGCTTTTAGTTTTAATTGATCTTTGCTATTGTTTTCTTTGTTTCTATTTCATTTATCTCTGCTCTGATCTTTATGATTTCTTTCCTTCTGCTAACTTTGGGTTTTGTTTGTTCTTCTTTCTCTATTTCCTTTAGGTGTAAGGTTAGATTGTTTATTTGAGACTTTTCTTGTTTCTTGAGGTAGGATTGTATTGCTATAAACTTCCCTCTTAGACCTGCTTTTGCTGCATCCCATAGGTTTTGGGCCATCGTGTTTTCTCACTTTTTAACTATCATGAATAAAGTTGCTATGAACATTCTTGTGCAATTCTTGTGGATATATTTTTTTTGAGAAACTGCCATACTTTTTTGACCTTGATAAAAGCATGCCTCTCTAGGGCCCACAAGGAGCACCCGGATCTCCAGGAGCTGTGGGACCCATAGGACCACCAGGATTGCAAGTAAGAACCAGCTAAATCTACCACGTGTTCACAGCATTCACATGAATGCTTTCCCTACCAGGCCGTGAAGTAAATGTAAGCCCATGTAAATGTAGGCCCTCCTAGCAGAGAAAGGCAACTTCCATTCTAGGAGGTTAAAGTGAAGCATGCTCTTGTAAGGAGCTATTTGTTATCTTCTTTTATCAGAGTCTCTCTGACCATCCACTCTGTGCCTCCAAAGCCTCCTAGTCTAGCTCAACCTAAAGTATAGCCCAAGGATGGCTAATACCCGGCACATTTATTGTGACCTTCCACTCCCCTTACCCACGACAGACATTGCTAATTAATCACACCATTATCACCCACCCTGAGCACAGAGGCAGCTTCAAAATCTTTCTCAGTACTTCACCTTGGAGAGCTCTTCCCACCTACCTATTTCCCATCACTGGCTATAGGAAGAGCATAGCCAGTCATCTGTGTGGTTCTGGGAAATCCACATCCCCAGATTGTTCTCTCTCCAATGTGTGAAATCCCACCACCACTGATTACTTTGGTTTACTTTCACCAAAAGTCATCATTTAAAAAGTGCTGGCCTAATGGGGAGAATGACACATGAAGTCTTCACTACCTTAGCATGAATGTGGTTATCAGGTCAACTGGGGAAATTTCAAAGGAGATTTTAAAAAAAGGAACCCAGGGAGAAGGAGCTAGAATCTGCTACACCAAAGCCAGACCACACCAAGGGGGTGGGGGACTTATCTTCAGTGACTCTCAACGTGCCTAGATTCTTCGGGGCTGAAACTAAAAAGCGCTCTTTCCTTTCATTTTAAATCTAGGGTCCTCCAGGCCCCCCTGGTTTCCCTGGTCCTGATGTAAGTATACTTTGTCTTGGGGCATTTGACCTCCTACCGCTAAGTACTCTAGTTTGTTTCCCCAGAGATATTCTGGTCTGGTTAAACATACTTTCTGGTAAAAAAGACTGCATTCCAATTTAAGTTCCTGGAGGTTGTTTAGTAATTGATTTTGTTTTTCCTCCCTACACCCCTGTGCCTCAGGGGAATATGGGGTTAGGTTTCCAAGGAGAGAAAGGAGTCAAGGTAAATAAATTTTGGAACATACGCTCTGCAGTCCATATGCTCCTAGAAATGTGTCTAGCTGCACACATATGCCTGCTTGTGATAGGGCTGCATGTGCACGCATAGGCTACTGTAGTCTTTTTCCTTCAAAATATTGTAGTCTTCCTGCTTCCTACCTGTGAAATGTACATGTCTTACAAACATACGCTCTTGAGATATATTTTCTCTTCCTTCCACCTGGGTATTTCCCTGCTGATTTGTATTATATTGTATCGCCTTCTCTTTCCTTTTCTCTGCTTCTCTTCTCTCCATCCTTCCTCCTCCTCCTCCTCCTCCTCTATCTCCTCTATCTCTCCTTCTTAACCCTCTCTCATCATTCCCTTTTATTTCCCTTCCCTCATTCTCCTATTTCCCTCTATACAAACTGTATAGTGATTTAGGAGCCTCAAGGGAGACTGGGAGCTTGCCCTCCCCATCCTTGGCGGCTGCCTCTTGTAGATTGCACTGTCTTCAAGGAGCAAATCCAGTCTTCAGTGTTCCAACACGGACTTCACTGCCTCTTCTTGTGCTCTTGGCAATGATTGGACCAATTAGAGTCTGATCACTATTGCCAAGAGGTAGCCATTTACCTTGCTCAAATCCTTTTTTGCTTTCTTCTAAACACCCTTTCAGGCATGACCATGGCAACCGTGAACCTGCCATTTACTTTCATCCATCTTGTTTCCTCCCTCTGCAGTGCTGGTACAAAATGCATCTGGTCAGGCTTATAATTCTTTTCACCCCTTGAGACTGGTAGCTTTGTTTCCTCATTGATGCAAGGGTGAGGGTGAAGAGGCTAAAGTCATGGACAGTTGATTTGTGAATTACATCCTGAGGACAAACCTACCCTCCGGAGAAATATCTGTGTGGTGTCTGCTTTGCTTAATGTTTCCTTTGATCTTACAGGGGGATGTTGGCCTGCCTGGCCCTGCAGGACCCCCACCATCTACTGGGGAACTGGAATTCATGGGATTTCCCAAAGGGAAGAAAGGATCCAAGGTAGTGAGCATTTGAGAACAAGAAGTTAATAAGCCTTTTCCTGTTAATACCAGAGTTCAACTCTAATAACCAGAGTATACTGGAAGGATAGAGGGTTCTGGGTAATATGGATATGAGCTTAAATGGGTTTCTGAATATTCGTTCAAGTGCTATTTTCTGTGTTTGTTTTGCAGATTCAGTTATCAAAATGCTGAATAACTTAAAACAAACATTGAATAGTTGGGTTTTTTTCCTCCTAACTACCAACCCTGTCAATACTTATGTTGTCCCCAAAGCACTGTGACAGAGCAATAGGGTATAATGGTTGCTTTCAAGTTATCTGTTTAAAGAAACTATTTGCCCTCAGAAGATGACCCTGCAAATAGTGTATACTGTCACCAAGTGGCAGTAGATGCCCTAATTTGCCTGATCTGAACTACCAAGGCTGAAGCTGTAGACCTGTTTAACCGAGATATTTTATAATCTGTATTTTGATATGAGTGTACACATGGTTGTGTTTGAATGACTGTTTGCTGTTAAGGTGTGCAGATATCTTTCAATAACCTGACTTCCCTTCCTTCCTGGGGATTCCTTAAGTTTTGTGATCCTGCACCTGTGGTCAAGGGACCCAGGCAGGGGAAGGTGTTTAGTCCCATTTCTTTAATTCTGTCTTTGTGGAAGCAACAGCTCCAGGCCTTCTCCAGGTTTACAGGAAGTAATTATTGAGTTGGGAACAGTTTGGGAGCATATGAAAAATTGCCTGCCTCCCTAATCATTCCCAAACCTTAGGGAGCCCTTTCATGGCACTTATAGATAAATTAGCATATCAAGGAAAGAGATTAGAGTATTATGTTTCCCTCTGCAAACTGTAATTGTTACTCTTTTCCCAAAACCATTGGTGTCTTTGCAGCCAGTAATTTGATGGAGGAAATCGCACTGAACAGCTTCTTCCACTAGAGAGAAAGCAGATGGTCATCTTTTCTATCTCCCAATTAGCCTGAGCATTTGAGACTCTGTTTTGGATAGTTTTCTTTGCCTGTCATGGACTTTGGTCCTTTCCACACTACTAAGGGCTCCGTAAACTAAGACATCCTGGTGTAGTTACTAGTTGTGGAGACTAGGCAATCTGCACCAGCCTCTGGTGTCCCAACTGGGATACCCTATGGTTTCCCACTGCCCAGCCCAAGTAACTCAAGGGGACTATCTCCTTTATGTTCACTGCTTCCTGCTGCTACTCACTAAGCTTTGGTTGATTTTCCAGGGTGAACCAGGGCTTCAGGGCTTCCCAGGAATAAGTGGTCCTCCAGGTCTCCCGGTAAGTCTCCCTATTTGGTCAACATGTATTCAAGGATCTGATTGGACAAAAGCTATACCAATAGAAAGCTAACAGGAGGACCTCCTTCCTATGGTTATTGTAGAGAATTTCACCATCTTCATTGTTAGAAGGCATTTAAGGAAATGTCTTGTTTCTCAAACCCATGGGGACGTTAGGTTCTTTATGAGACTATATAGCTTAGAGGTTATAATCTCAAGCTCTAGAGTTAAAACAGACCTAGGCTTGACTTCTGATTTCAGCAGTTTCTAGCTATGTAACCTTGGACAGGTTTCTTAACTTTTCTGGGCCTCAGTTTCCTAACCTACCAAAAAAGGGATAATAATGGGGTGCTTATGAGAATTAAATGAGATAATATGCATGAAAAGGGCTTAATAAATGCCTGGCACGTATCAATTGTTGAGTAGATGGTAGTTAGTGTTAGTGATCCTATTTTCACTTTCCTATGTGCCCTTGTATCTTAGATTCTTTCACCCAACAAATGCTTTTTGAGGGCCCCTATTTGCCAGGCCTTCTGCTGGACTCTAAGGCTGCAACAGCAACTAACAGTCAGATAAGTAAAAGTCCCTGTCCTTGAGGAAAGTACATTCCAATTGGGGGGGATGAGGGAGGGGAGAGAATCAACAAGTAAACAAATGAAGGGAGAACAAGTTCATATATTGGTAAGTGATACATAGAAGATAAAAAAAGGGTAAAAGTGTTGGAGTGTGGATGGGTAATGGGATGGGCACCTTTGGACAGAGTGGTCAAGAAGGGCCTCTCTGAGGGATCGCTTATTATGAGGGAGCGAGTCATGTGAAAGGTCGGGAAGAGTGTTTCTGGCCAAGGGAACCATAAGTGTCAACACCCTGAGGTTGGAACAAGCTCAGTGCTTTAGAGGAACAGCAAGAAGGTGAGCGGGTGGAGAAGAGTGAGCGAGGCCAAGAACCAGGCAGAGAGGCAGGAGCCATATCATGGAGACCTTTGTAGGTCAGATGTGGCTTTTATGTTAAATGTAATGGGAAGCCATTGGAAGGCCCTGACTTGTATTTTTAAGATCTCTCTGGTGGTACTGGGAGTTGGGGGGCTGGGTTATGGAGGATGGGGGGAGGGGAAGGCAGCAAACAGAGGCTACTGCAACAATCCTGGTGAGGAATGGTGGTGGCTTGGACTAGGATGATGGCAGTGGAAATGGAGAGAAGTACATGGATTCAAAATGTAAAAAGTTTAAAATTTTTGTTACAGAACATTTCAAACACATACAAAGTAGGGAGAGTGGCATAATGGTCCCCCTGTGTACCCATCACCTAGCGTCAATAATTAGCAACTCATGGCCAATCTGAAGCCAACAGCAGATGTAGCATTTCATTACAAATACCTCAGTGTTTCTAAGAGATAAGGACTTTTTAAAAACATAATGATGATTTCATCACCACTAATTAATTATCAGAAATGACAATATCTGTTAAGTCAGAATTCAGGTTTATGATTGTCTCATAAATATATTTTTTTATAATTACCTGGTCTTGAATCAGAATCCAAATGACGCTCACAGATTACATTTGGTTGATACATCTCTTAAACTACAAGATATGTTTTGAAGGAGCTGATGAGATTTCCATGGATTGGGTGTAGGGGTCAGGAGGGAAATGGATGAATCAAAGATGACTAGGCCTGCCCCCGGCTTGCTGGCAAAGTGGGGAGAGATGACTCCGGTGCTTCCCTGCAGTTCTTTGAAACACTTTGGGTCTCTCCAGGTGGCCGGAAAACACAGCCAGTAGAGCCACTGGCACAGATTACTTCCACAGTGATCCCTACTACTCCATAGAGACACAGGGGCAACAGAGAACCATCTATTCAATGGCCTTGATTTTAATCAGCTCAGTATCTAATGAATCATAAAGGGAAAGAATATTCATGTTGGAGACAGGACACCTGGACTTCAGCCTCAGCCCCAGCTCTGGGCCTTCAAGTATCTGAACCTCTCTGTATATATGTCATGTGGCAATGGTCATATCTACTGTTTTGAGGCCCAACTCACAATGTTCATCAGGTTTCTTTACAAAGTATAAATCTGTGCTGTCCAATAGGATAACCACTAGCCACATAACAGCTACCAATCCTTTGAAATGTGGCTAGTCTGAGATGAGATGTGCTGTAAGTGTAAAATACACACCAGATTTCCAAACCTAGGTGTGAGGAAAATAATCTAAATTATCTCATTAACAATTTTTATGTCAGTGTTGAAATGACAATATTTATGATGTGTTTGGTTAAATAAAATGTTGTTAGATTAACCTCACCTATTTGTTTTACTTTTTTAATGAAGCTACTAGAAAATTTAAAATAACATAGTAGTTCACATTATCTTTCGATTGGACAGCACAGACATAGAGTACTTTGCAAGTGGGCTGGGGAATAAAGTCTGCACCTTTCTTTGTGAGCATTTCACATAAATTCTAGTCACCTCTTATCATCCCTATGATGTAAGCAAGGTGGGCTGGGTTTATATCCCTGACTGATGAGGAAACCATGGCCTGAACGGGTAAAGAGGCTTGTCCAGAGTCACTCAGCAAGTTATTAGCAGAGCTGAGACTGAAATTCAGTTTTCTTGAATACTAGCCAACTCCAGGCTTTTTCCTCATACCATACTGCCCCCTACTGTTCAGTTCATTCTTGTCATGGTGGTTGTGGATTGCGTGATCTCTGGTGCTTTGCAGTTCACTGGCTCACGCTCCCTCCCTCCTTACCATTCCCTTCCCTGTTCTACGTCAGAGGATTTCCCCTTCTGCAATTTCACCCGTTCCCTTTTGCCCTGTGAAAGAAAGACACACTGACTGACAGCAACGCACAGTGATAAACTGCAATACCGTTTCACGCTCAGCATTTCCAGAGTTTCACAGTGTGCCCTGACAAATAGAAACCCCAGTTGATTGTAAAGACATCCAAGGTGGAAAAAAAAGCTTCCTTTATATGGTACAGCATATTTTCAGAGAGTGGGAATCAAGAAACCAGAGTTCTCAGGCCACTTTGGTGTGGATTCCACATGCAACCCTGGCCAAATCCTATAACTCCTTTGCTGCTAATATCTCTATCTGCTTAATGGGAACATTTATAGGTAACTTCTGTGACTTCTGCCAGAATAGTTGTAAGAAGAAAGGTGGTGACGTGTTTGAGATGCTCTGGGCTTTTCAGAGGAAACACACTTCTCAAATCCAAAGCCCTCACGTCGGCTTTCAATTATCCACACTCACTGAGAAACAAGGCAGCGCTGAGGGTGGAAATCTCTGGGGAATCTGAAATGTTCCCTTCAACCATTTGTTTTCTTTCCATCCTAGCCCAGATCTTTGCAGGAGCTGCTGACAAGTGGCCAACCTGAGTGATTTAGACCTCACTTTCTTTCCCTTGCCCCTTCTGCAGTGACCCAGCATCCTTGCTTTTCTGGCTCAGCCCCAGCTTCACACATTTCATGACATTGTCCCAGCAGCGCACTCACGTGTAGGCCACAGATGCTCCCGTGGAGATTGTCAGAGAGAGTCATATACCTCTGTGCCCTCCAAGGCGCCAGCAAACGCAGGGTAAGGCAACATGGCAGATGAGAGAAGGGAAGAAAGCGGTGAATCCCGAGGTACCTATTGAGTGGATCTGAGGCAACTACTGGACAGGCGGGAGTTCTCTTTCTGCTGAGCACCAGGCTTTCCAGGCACTTCAGGTAGGTCCTTCGGAGGAGGAGCCCCATCTTGACAGACTTAAGCTAAGCCCTCCCCACCGCCCCGGCCCCCCACCCCCCCGCAACCCGGTGCCCTGAGGGGCAGTAGCAGCAGTGTGACAGGGTCAGAGTTGACAAGGAGACTGACTTTCCTAACCTCTCAAATTTCACATCTCAAGTCGCCCTCGCAGTGCCAAGCCAAACCGATCGCTGCAGTTTAGCCTCCAAAATGTGACCCCACAATATGCTCATTCCCCGCCCCTCCCCCATGGCCTCCGTCCCCCTTTTCAGGCTTCAGCCTCCCTCCTGCCTTCCTGCCCTCCTTGTGCAGGTGGGCCTCGCCCCTCTCCACCGCCCTCACTGGGGCCGGGCGAGGAGCTCAGGCGGAGAGGGTGACCACCGTGCTGGCAGCCTGCCTCTCGGGCCAGCAGGCCTCTGAGGACCCAGGGCCAGAGTGTCTTTCACTCCACAGCGGGGCCTGACGCCCCCTGGTTCCAGCCTACTGTCTGCAGCTTGCCTTTTTCTCACACCCCCCTCTTCACCCTGCTGTCTGCCCCGACTCCCAGCCACGTGACTGAAGTTGAGTTTTTGCAGAGCCACTAATATCCATGAACCCAAAATACCAGGAGACCAGGGCCCTAGAGAGCAGGCCTGTAAACAGCTAAGCTAGTGCTCTAATGAGGTGTTCCTGACCGTGGGTGAGAAGGGGTAAGGGAGCAGTGGGTGCTGATCAGCTCATGATGGCGACTGACTGGGCCGAGGCCGGGGCCCAAGACATCTTGCTAGAACAGCTTGTTCAGCAGGGCCTCGTACAGGGCCTCCCTGTGCTGGGAGACAAGCTGAGCCTACAGCCCAATACCTTGCCAAGTCATTTATGTTTTATTGGCTCTAACCCCGACACACAAATTGCTTTTTAACATTTTTTTTCCTTTTTAAACTTTGTATATGTTTTTTTGCTCACCTTGTAGCTCAGTCTCTCACACCCTCTCTCTGAGAAAGCAAGAGTCCAGAGGCTCTTTCTGCTTTCCGGAGAGGAAGGACAAGTTGTCTTTACAACTGTGGTAAAGATAGGTGGAGGCTGCGAGATGGTACCTGGACATTCTTTTCCTCACACTTTTGAACAGTTTTTTCCCTTGGTCACTGTTCCATTTAATTCAACAAGTATGTATTGGACCACCTTGTATGTGTCAGGCTACAGTAACATGCCTTGGAGGAGACAGAAGTGAATGTGATACAGACCTTCTCTCACAGACTTTCATCCGGAACCCGGCTTAGTGCTTGAAGAGTTTGGGGCAGCGTGGGCTGCCGTAGCTTCTGTGCACAGGCCAGGGAAGGCTCCGTGAAGTGTTTGACTTCAGCCGCCAATAGATACATGCCACCAGGGGGCAGCATGCCTTGGTTTCCAATTTGAGCTGCAGAACTAAGTTTGCATTCAGTTTGACACACAGGCCTTTCAAATAGAAACCCTATTCAGCATGAGGTCTGAGCAATTTGACTCCTAACTGTGGATGTAGAAAAGAGGGAAGGCAAGTAGGAGCCAAAGGCTGCTTTGAGTTGGACCCTTCACAGACGTACACTCCCCTCCTCAACAACAACAGTAAAAACAACTCACGTTTTAAAAACAAAAGAAAGTAAAAACTTGGGCCTAGAAAACTAAGGGCTATTCAGCCAACTGTACCCACGGGAATGCTCTGAGTATGAAAGAGGAAGAAAAAAAAACTACAAATGGGATTGGAGCAGTGCTTTTACAATTAGCTGAGCCAGGTCACATCAAGAGGACAACAGGAGATGTGCCATAACATTTAGTGTCTTTCACAAGCTTACATTTGAGAGAACTTCACTGCCTCCTTTACTCTTATAATAGGCCTAAATGCTATCTGCCAACATCCGTGCTCCAGGAAGTCCCATTTTAAACAGTAACAACAAAGTGACCTCGATTACATTTGCCATGAAAGACTTTATCCACTCTGGTAATGAATTCTTTCTGTATCTCAGGGGGCCCAGAATATGCTTGCCCTGGACCCAGAGGGGAGGAAGCTCTCTCATTCACTCTGCTTTTTGGATTTCTGCTTATTCCTAGAGAATCCCCAAGTCGTGTCCGTGGCTGCAAGCCCTCACCTTCTGTGAGCAGGACAAGAGGGGTTGGTGGCCATCTTGCAGTCCCTTTGAGAGTGTTCCTAAAGCCCGCACAGTTCTAGATCACGCCTAGATAGAAACACTCCTTCCCACTGAAGCGGATGTTGCAGTCATCATGTCTCCAAAGGGCAAAAGCTCTTCTCTCTAGCATCGATCCCCAAGGATTAACACAATTCTCCATTTGTGGGTCATCTTTGACCCAAGCTCCTAGATCGTGGGAAGCAGCCTGTTCTCTTGGAAAGGGCCCTGGAATGGAAGCTAACGCCCTGACTGTCTCATTGACTCTCTAACCCGTGCAAGATGCTCGGCCCTTCTGAGTGTTAGTTTCCGCATCTGTAAAATCAGTGAGGTTAGATCTGTCATCATTTCTATGCTGTTAGTTCGTGTTTCCATAAATACTTGTAATAGTTTTTTGGGGAGAAGACATTACTTCTAGAACCAAAAAGAAGCCTTTAATGAATGGTTCAAATTATCTTCAAGGCCTATGTGTTTCTCAGGCGGTGACGAGACGCTCAGCATGGTTGAGCTTCCCCAGTGGGACAGTGGAGCTGATTGGAAATTACCACCTTGCTTTGGATGGAGCCAGGAGACCTGTGAGGAAATGAATGTTATAATCTGTGGTCTCTTTTTCCTTTAGGGTTTTGGAATTGCTGGAGAAAAAGGAGAAAAGGGAATCCCTGGTTTGCCGGGACCTAGGGTACGAACCTGGAATTTTGCTTGCCTGGATCTGTCAAGTCACCCGGTCCCTTTTGTTTTCCGTTTGCATCTCTGTTATGTAACTTGATGGCCTCCTAAGCTTCTCTTGTTTCTCTTTCTCAACCCTCGGGCAGGTCCCTAAGACCTCTTCCTCTCCCTTCTGCCACATTCCCTTGACTTAGTGGCTCCTTTGAATAAGGAATGAGGTACAGTAAGTCCCCTACATACGAACCTTCAAGTTGTGAACCTTTCAAAGATGCAAACGTATTATAAACCTATTACAGTACAGTACTATATAGCCAATTGTGTTAGTTGGGTATCTAGGCTAATTTTGTTGGACTTACGAACAAACTGGACTTAAAAATGCACTCTTGGAATGGAACTCGTTCGCATGTAGGGGACTTACTGTACTCCCTACACCAGGTGGTTCCTCAGCCCGTTTACTCTCCTTGTCCTCAGCTATAATTATCTTCTGGGCTAAAGAATGACATGTCTTACTTTCATTCCATTCTATCCTGAGGGAAGGTGGGGTAGGGGCAGTTTGCAGGAATGGAAGAAAGAGGACCAAGTGCAATTTTTATAGGACAGAAACAAACCTGGGAAGTTCTAGAACACAGTGAGTAATGTTTGGAGTCAACAGTTTCCAATAATAATCTCACTTCAAGTGGAGAAATAACTGTTAGCCTCTCTGATTCCTAGCTTCAGGCACTTAGGTCTTACGTTGTTAGTAATTGGCCAACCTTAGCCTTAGAGAAGCAACACTTCAGAGAATTAATTGTCTTTTTAGCTTGGTCATGAAGTTTGTCAAGAGTCTTTTGAGTATTCTGCAGTGTTCATCCATTACCCTGCCATTTCTTTCTCTACTTTCCTCTACTCCCCTGTCTTGAAAACACAAAATCACCAACAAAAAATGCATTGGGGGAGAGAGACAAGAGGCCCTCCCACAATCTATTTAAAAATCTCATGACTTGGAACTAATGCAGACTAAGTATAATACCACCCAGCCCTTCTACCCAATTCCACATAGTACTTAAAATGTTTCCATTTATTTAGCTCTTTAAAATTTCCCTGTGTGCCTATTCAGCCTGATGGATTAGTGCTTAGAAAGAAGTCATTAAGGCACGTCTAGGAACATTCTCTTACCTGGTTTTAGGAGCTGCTAAATCCTGATCTCAGTTGGAGAGCTTTGTTATGTAAGTCTAGTTGCTTTGTCTAGTATGGGCTATTAATCTTTCTAAGGTACCTCTATTCTCTTTACAGGGTCCCACGGGTTTAGAAGGAGTCCAAGGCCCTCCGGGGAGTCAGGTATTTTGGTTAATATCTTTAAAGCCTCAGTGTATAAAATCCAAATCAGAAGGCCGTCTTGCTTTACTTAACATGACCATCAATGCAAAGGGAAACACTGCTTACAATTCAAATTGTCCGCCTCTCTTTGTTTGATAGAATCTCAGCCACTCACTTCTTTTGTTTTTACCCAAGAAGATGAGTGTCCATTGTTCAGTCCTATGATGAAGTAGTACTCCTTTAACATGTTATCAGGGCCTAGCAAAGCCAGCCTGCTT
The DNA here is from genome assembly GCF_005190385.1 of Monodon monoceros. NCBI lineage: Eukaryota > Metazoa > Chordata > Mammalia > Artiodactyla > Monodontidae > Monodon > Monodon monoceros. The sequence goes on along the minus strand of NW_021703779.1, from coordinate 91,146,513 downwards.
GTATTCGTCTCTAGCCTTGTGGCCCTTGTACCTCCTAACATGCAAGTTGGCTACCTAAGCGCCATATTGCCTTCTGGAACATTTTACGGCTTCCAGAGTCAGGTATGATCCATATATAACCTGGAATGCCGGCCAAAATCCCTGTGCCATTTGCCCTGGCCTAATCCAAAAACCAGCCCCTCTTGTGCTCTTAGACATTCAATTCAGTTGTAACTATGTTTCTGTCACAGGGCAAGAAGGGGTCTTCAGGTTTCCCCGGGCTTAATGGATTCCCAGGAATTAAGGTAATGTTTTTGGGAAGTGAAAATCAGTCCATTTGGGCTGCTATAACAAAATATCACAGACTGGGTGGCTTATAAAAAAGAGAAATTTATTTCTCATAGTTCTGGAGGCTGGAAGTCTGAGATCAGGGGGCCAGCATGGTTAGGTTCTGGTGAAGATCCTCCTCCGGCTTGCAAACTGCCTACTCCTTGCTATGTCCTCACATGGTGGAAGGGGCAGGCTAGCTCTCTTGGGCCTCTTTTATAAGGGCACTAACAATGGTGGGAGCTCTGCCCTCATGACCTAATCACCTCCCAAAGACCTCACCTCCTAATATCATCATCACCTTGGGCATTAGGTTTTCAACATGAATTTTTGGGAGACACAAACATTCAGATCATAGCAAATGCCTATATGATGAAATGGAGTACTTTTTAGTATTTTGACATTTTTAGATGTCACCCTTTTCACACGAAATGCGTACAAGCAAATCCATCCCTACAAGGAGAAATATTTTATTATTGACATTGTTTAGAATTGCCAACTTTGGGGTTTTGTTATCGTTTTTAAATTCTCTCAAGCAATGCATCCCCTTATTGCCTGCACCTGGGACAGACAGCTCCTACCTCCCAAGCCTGGATATGCCACTCTGTCTGATTCTGGTACCTGAGTCTCCCTTTTGAGAGAATTAGGACTCTTTTGACTTCCTCTGCCTGACATCACCCACTAACAAGGGCCGTGACAGTAGCAGAGTCCCAAGCCTGCTGAAAGTGGGAAATAAAAGTTAAAACTCGGGCTTCCCCAGCCGCAAGGCACAGGGATATTAGCTCGGTGCTTTGTGACAGCCTGGAGGGGTGGGATAGGGAGAGTGGGAGGGAGGGAGATGCAAGAGGGAAGAGATATGGAAACATATGTATATGTATAACTGATTCACTTTGTTATAAAGCAGAAACACACCATTGTAAAGCAATTATACCCCAATAAAGATGTTTAAAAAAACAAACAAACAAAAAAAAACTCAGGCTTCCCTGGTGGCGCAGTGGTTGAGAGTCCGCCTGCCGATGCAGGGGACACAGGTTCGTGCCCCGGTCCGGGAAGATCCCGTGTGCCGCGGAGTGGCTGGGCCCGTGAGCCATGGCCGCTGAGCCTGCGCGTCCGGAGCCTGTGCTCCGCAACGAAAAAAGTTAAAACTCTGTTCCCTCCTTAGCACCTCTTGGGTGTAGCCATATTTTCTATTTCTGCGATATGTTTCCCAGGCCCAGAAGCAGATTGTCTTGGAGTCAGGTTGCAAGATAAAATTGGGATCCCTTGTGCTTGACAGGTTCTCAGTTGAGTGTCAGGCCTCTGGGCTGCCTTGTGTCACCTTCATCTTAAATTTATTGGACTTTGAAATTAACCTATGGATTGTTTGGCCCTGGAAATCAGGGGTTACAGAAGGAGGAACCTTCCATTGTCCCAGGGAATGGTTTTGAGGGAACATAAATCTTATGTGATGAGGTCACAGAAATATTTGTGTTTAATGTATTTAATCTTTGCAGGGTGAAAAGGGTGACATTGGCCAGCCAGGCCCAGATGTTTTCATCGATACAGATGGTGCTGTGATCTCAGGTGCAACTTTTCATTGATTGGAGTGGAAAAAAAAAAAGATAGGAAGTTGACTTCTATATCCCCTGTAATTGTTAAGAGGATACTTTGTCAGCCACTGGATTGCTGCTAAACCCGATCCCCACAAGGGCCACTCATGGATCCTAAACTTGGGAAATGAATCTAACTCCAATGTCTTAGGCAAAGAAGCCAAGCCCCATACTCCATGTTTGTGTTGGGTCCACCAAGACTAGGATTTGCGTTGGCCTGGGTCTGGATTTGCTAAAAATGGTTCTCCTAGTGATGCTTAGGGAAGGATTCATATCCTCCCAGCTAGGCTAACTTCAGCCTGATACTCTGGGACACACAGGGTCTCATGTACGTGATCCCATGCATGCTTGAGCTTGACAATTTCACAGGAAGTGGAAAAGTATCTTTGGTTAGGGGAGCAAGTATCTTTTGGTTAGGACAGCCCTCAATAGTGTGACACTTTGGAAGTTTGCCTTCACCTCTCCTTGTTCTAGTTACTGTGTGTGCCCAACTCTTCCCTTCGCCTTCTCTAGAGATCTAGATGTCAGTGTCTCCAGCTACTTCTCGCTTGACCAAAGGCTTCTCCTGTAGTGCCTCTTCAATCTGGGTCCCCTAACTTCCTTCTCCTCACATCCTCTCAGGCCTGTGCCCTGTCTGGTAAACTCATTAAAGCTGAGGTGTTAATGGTTGACGGTGGCTTCCTGTGTTCCACGCTCAAGAAACCTGTGTATAACATGAAGAGTAGGCTTCAACACCTTAACCCAAATGGCAGAGATTTGAGGCATGACAAAAGATTACTAGTAGTAGAAGAACCTTCCTAGTACTTATCAGATCTTACCATGGAAGGTAAGCCCTGGCCAGACCAGTACTGAACAGTAGGAGAGCCTTAGCTCAAATAGGCCCATTATCACATGAGAGCATTAGCATCTGGGAGACCTGTGAAGGGCAAGAAAGGTGCTTCTAACCTGAGGACATCTCCTTGCAACTCTTTTGAGGCATTTTGTGGCATTTGTGGGCCTCCCTTCGGTTTGCTTACTGCTTTTTTTGTTGTTGTTGCAATGCCAGGTTATCCTGGAGACCCCGGTATGCCAGGCCTCCCAGGCCTTAAAGGAGATGAAGGCATCCAGGGCCTGCCTGGCCCTCCTGGTGCCCCTGGATTACCAGCTTTACCAGGTAAAACAAACTAACCCACCCCATGCACAGATCTCCACTCTGGTGCTCAGCATCCCCTTCTATACTCTGGTCTGGGTACATACCCAGCCAAAGTCAAAAGAAAGGTAGACTATAGTCAGTAGGCTCCCTGCTGCAAGCCCAAGGCCAATGTATATGAGAATAGGGCCTGGGTAAGCAGCTTTCCTTTGACCTCAGTAATGTACCATAGCTATATAGGCAATCCCCGACCATCAATGAGGGGGCCTGGGTTGGCCTGCCAGAGCCCTGTCACCCTTCTGTTTATGTGCCATCCCAGTTGATGCTTGCCAGAAGGAGCTAACAAAAGCCCAGACAAAAGTTTGTACCCAGACCTTCACTCTGTGCTTAACCCAGGATCCTGTGGATGACATCCTTGACACAGTCATTGGAGGAACACACCCATATGTCACTCTACAGTAGTAAACAGAGAAAGGGCATGCCAGCGTCTGGGAGGCAGTGATGTTCCAAATACAAAGCCTCAGACATTACTTTTAAAGACAGCAGTTTCTAAATTCTCTGGAGATGGGCCTCTGTATGGATACCTGTGCTTTTAAAATGGCCACTTGGAGGAGATACAGCTGATCTCAGCACCAAGGTGGAAAAAATCTAGAAATGGGAGGCTGGAGACCCAGGTTTCCCTCTCAGGTGCCACTTAGAAGTTCTGCACCCCTGACCATGTTTCTGTACGTCTTTGGGCCTCCATTTTCCAAGAGGTTAGGCTAGCTGATTCCTAGGGACCCTTCTAACTCAGCTGCAGGAGAAGGGCAGATGCTTTCCCAAATTCTCCCTTGGAGCTAGTGTCTAACATCGGCACTGATTGGAATCCCCTGAAGAGGAGGGTGATGTGATGAGCATTTTTGTGTGGGCTTATCCTTCCAGGTGGCCCCGGTACTCTAGGGCTCCAGGGAGTTCCAGGCCTGAAGGGGGACCAAGGAAACCCCGGCCACACCACAATTGGGGCAGCTGGCCTCCCTGGCAGAGATGGTTTGCCAGGCCTACCAGGCCTACCAGGCCTACCCGGTAAGTTGTTTGTTTCTCTCTTTGGTCTTGAGATCCAGGTGTGATCCAGATTGCAGAACAGTCCTGATTTTTGAGGGAGGGAGCATGCCACAGGTTAGGGACCACAGCAATCAGAGTGTTCACCAAGGAATAGGCAAGTGAGGGCCATCTCGATGATCAGACACTACCTAATGCCTTCTGACTTCGTAGTCATTCCCTTTCCCCCTTCACTGTTCTCAGCCCCTAGGCCTGTGGTCTTGCAGCTCCTGAAGGAGCAGCATTGGCTCTTTCAAGCTTTCCTTGGTCCTCAGGGCTCCAGCGGGGCGGGCTGAGAGTCCAAGAAATGGGAAACCAAGCCTGGATCCTCAAAGTGGCTGCTAAAAGCCTCCACAGGGCTTATTCTCCTTAGGTCATCTACCTGAGTATGAGATTCTAGATTCTAAGAAAAGGGCTAGAAATATGCCCCGCATGTTTCTTTGTGACCTGCAACCCCTGACCACTGCAGCTTGTACCCATCTCCTCTTTTGTCCTAAGAGGACTTCCTGGGATAGACATGGGGACTGCTGAGTTGCTGAAGCTGCCTTGGTTATTCCCATATCCCCAGTGTCTAGTCCAGTGCCTGGAACATAGTAGACATCCTATAAGTAGTAGTAGTAGAGAGAATTGAGCCAACAGAGTTTGGACTTGCTACAGACTTTGGGTCCTTGTCTTGGATTTTTTGGGGGAAGGGTGTCTCTGCTCTGGTGGTTGAGGCTCAAGGACCCTTGGTGACTGAGCTGCTATGCTGAGTCACGTGAGCCCAGGCTCCTGTAAGTTGCCAATCTTTTATGTTTTTTTTTTCCTAAAGGTCCAGCATTTGAGACGGGAACTCTACAGAGCACAGAGCCAGGGTTGCCTGGTCTCCGAGGAGAACGAGGTCCAAAAGGAAACCCAGGCCTCAAAGGAATCAAAGGTGATTTTGTCCCCTTAGGTTTCTTTGTTCCCCAAACTCCCTGGAGAAGGCCCTCTGGGAAGAAGCAAACTAACAGCCTTGGGAACCTGAACAGGATGAATCCTGGATCTTGAGTGGGAATGTGATTATACGACTGTTGGAAGTGCTATATTTGGAGCTCTAAGACTGAGGCTGGCGGTTGAGGTCACACAGGACAAAGTGGCCCCCAGGCTACTCTACCTGCCCCCTCCACCTGCAGAAGCTACTCTGCACATTCTGCAGCCCCTCTCAGTTTGCAAGGCCAAGGCAGGAAGTCACCTGAAGGAGAGGTCAAGACCTGGAACTCTGAAAAAGCCAACTGGCTCCAGGAAAACAACTCCGGTCCCCACAGATTGACTGAAGGATTGATTGATTGCCCCAGCCTTCGGCTGCCTTGCACTTTCCATCTTTCTCTTGTCTTAGGGTCATTCCTCCATTTCATACTCTGAGGGACAGATGCTAAAGTGCAAATAAATCACTTCATTATAGTTCCAGCCCAGGGCAGGGTGGAGGAAGAGGTGAAAGTACTGGCTGAAGAGAGGTTTGGGTATACCTGGGGGTTTCAGGTACCTGAGATCTCTCCTGTTCTCTCAAGGAATTTACAGCTCTCCTCGACCTCAAACAGAGAGGTTTTAACTCACTCCTCTCCTTTCTCATTGCCCTATCATAAAATGGCACTACCTAAGTATAGGAGCTAGTTCAGAAATTTTTGAAAGCCCCATCTCTAATTTTTAGATCCAGGGAAGATGGTTGAGGGCAAAGGATATTAAATTTCAAGTCTTGACCTAGGATGTCAACTTTGGCCCTTCCCTGACTCACTGCAGAGCTAGTGTGCTTCTTGATACCATTCTCATACTTAAAAACAGGGCCAACTCTAATGCCTCCCCTCCTATATTCCCATGGGACCAGAAGGTTTTTCTCTCTCTCTCTCTCTCTCTCTCTCTCTCTAAGTCTGGAATAGTGATAGTGATTCTCAGGTGATTCACTGGACATGAGGATCACCTAGGGGAAATTACTACAAATTAGATTCTTGGACCTGGCCGCCTGAGAGTCTGATTGATCGGACCTGGGGTGAGGCCCAGCAAGCTGCCTTATAAACAAGCATCCCAGGTGACTCAGGCAGGAGGTTCATGGATCACACTCGAGAAATGATTATTTGGAGAACAGGCTGTTCTTTCAGAGTTTCAGGGATTATCGATTTTCTAAATGTAGGAAGAGGCCCTTCAGGATCTTAGGGAAACTCAGAGTCACCTCTGTTGATCCAAAGTCTCATTTCCTAGGCCATAAGCATGGAAGGTATAAGTGGCTGGGCTATAGTGCTAGTGACTCCTTGCTATCTCTTCAAAGATGCTTTGCTGAAATCTCTGTCATCAATTTATTTGGCATTTGTCTCTGTGTACAAGAGACAGGGGAAAGACATTTTGGTGAACAGTATGTTCAAGTGGCTTGGATTCCAGACTCTCAGTTGGTTAGTATAGGTCAGTGGTTCTCAACTCTGGCTGCACATGAGACTCACTGATGGCTGGGCTCCACCCCAGAAGATTGAAATCCAAATCACTAGCACAGATGTACTTTGATGGAAAGTGAACCTAGTTCATTCGAGTCTGTTCTCTGCAGGCCTTCTGATTCCCTCCATGGAGTTGTTCAGGTCACGAATTACCGCTGGCAGGTCTTCCTTCTTCTTGGAAAGATGGCCCACTTAGATTAATGTTGTCTTTTTTTTTCCTCCAGGGGACTCTGGTTTTTGTGCTTGTGATGGTGGTGTCCCAAACATTGGACCACCTGGGGAGCCAGGCCTACCTGGGCCACCAGGTCTCCTGGGCCTTCCGGGCCTGAAAGGAGCGAGAGGAGATCCAGGCTTTGGAGGTGCACAGGGCCCATCAGGGGATCCAGTAAGTCTTACCAAACTTTGTCCCTGAGGGAGCAAATGGGAGCTTTTAAATGCCCCTCACTCCTCACCAATCACTTTCCTAAAACACATAAAAGAAAGATGGGGATAAAGCAGACCTTCAAGGTTTTGATCCATAATATGAAGAAGTCTATCTAGGTATCTTGAAAGTCCCTTTCTGCTTTAACCTACCTATGTTCCCTCCCTTCCTCCCTCCCTTCCTTCCACAAAATTATTTACGTTTGCCTAGAACTGTGCCAGTCCCTGAAGACAAGGTTCCCATCCTCAAAGATTTCAAAATTTAGAAAGGGTAAGGAAATAAATGGGCAATTATAATCCAAGATGACGACATAATCCACTGTCCAGAACTGTGCCAAAATGTACCCACGGACCTGTTTTAGGTCATACCTATGCGAGGTGCCAGAATCCTATGAAGTCTGCGTCTCCTCATCATTCCCTTCTGTCTTTTTGTCAGGGTGTATTTGGGCCTCGAGGTCTGGAAGGCCCCAAAGGAAAGAAAGGGGAAGCGACTCTCAGTACAGGATCAGGGATGCCAGGAGATCAGGGTGATCCTGGTCTCCAGGGGCTCCCTGGTGAGACAGGAGCCCCAGGCAAGGACGGAGTACCAGGTTTACCAGGCCTGCCAGGCTTTCAGGTAAGTCGATTGTTCCTGGGTAAATAGTGCTGTAAATCCTCACACCTGACTTGGCAGGTGGGCGGGTGGGGAGTATCTGATGGCTACTTCCTGCCTCTGCCACTGACACTTTTGTCTCTGTGCTTTTCCTTTCTGTAAAATAGGAATCTTTAGAATGGGTCATTGGCTCACTTGATAAACGCTAGTGACAACTGACCACGTCACTTAAAATGTTTCAGCTTCTGAGGAGCTTTCCATTGCAAGTAATCCAGCTGCTTTCTATGACCCCCCCCCCACCAGAGTTGTCCTTTCCCCTCACGCACACCAATCTAGAACCTTTTGCATTATCAGATCACTCAGGGTTGACAAGCTTCATTCCCATTAACTCGACTCAGAAGAATTGATTGAAAAACTAGAGTGACAGAGAATTTTAACCAAAAAATAAAGCCCTGCTTATACTGGTTAGGTGTTTCTTTCCTATGGTCAGAGGGCTCTCCAGGTAAGTCTCTTAAGTAATGATTCATCCTTTCCTATGTGTTGTCTAGGGTGATGGTGGACAGGGCTTCCCAGGTGAAAAGGGGTTACCAGGACTTCCTGGTGAAAAAGGCCGCACTGGTCCAATTGGCCCCCCAGGAATTGGGCTACCAGGATCTTCTGGACCTCGTGGGCTTCCTGGAGATAAAGGAGTAGATGGATTCCCAGGGCAACCAGGCCCCCCTGGGATTCCAGGTGAGTCAGGGACTCAGATGGCTTTGGGCTTGGAAAACTGACTCCTTGAGGGTAGATATGACCCAGATGCGTGAAATGTGTCATAAGAAGGCCAACTGGAATCACTACTTTCAATCCTCTTGAGGGTTTTCATGTGGAAAAAGGATCATACTGTGGTACAGTTACACAGAACAATATAGATTTCAGCCCTACTAAGTGAAAAACTTCCTAACAGAGCAGTCTGAAAGTATAACAGAATGGCCTTGGGAGGTTATGAGCTCATAATCCCTGGAAGATTTCAAGCAGAAGCTGGATGACCATTTATTACAAGTGCCATGGAAGTAATGAGTGGAAATTGGACAAGAAAGGTATCCTCTAAGTTGTATGGTAATATCATCAGTAGGGAAGAACCTTTCCTTAAATCATGAGATCTCAGATTGAGAAGAGACCCTAGTTCTATCTAGTCTGATCTCCATTTCATACCTTAAATCCCTCCCATTTATATAACTTCTCTTTCTACTTGAATTTTAGTAATTATAATGAGTGGCAGCCCTGCTTATAGATCAAGGTACTATGCTATTAACTTGCCTTCTTGCATACAGCTAGAACAGTTCTTCATCCTAACTTCTACGTTTCCACAACTTCTATGTTCCCATTAGTGGTACCACACTTCCTGTAGTCGTCTGAAGTTTGAAAACTTGAAATTCATCTCATATTCTTCATTTGCAATGCCTCCTATCTTCTTCCCTTCTTCTTCTTGGTATTAAACTCATTATCTCATGCCTAGCTAACACCTATATGCTTGTTGGAATAGATGGATGGATGGATGAATAGATGGATGGATGGATGGAAGAATGACAACTTCCTAAGTAGTTTTTCATTTCCTACCTCTAGACTTTCCCCACTCAATTCCACTATGAACACTGCTGCCAATTTAATAATCTGTAAAGAGCTGGTTCCATCATGTTACTCCCCTAGTCCAAAGCCACAAATGTTCTCTACTAAATAGAGGATAATGTTCAAACTCCTCAGCCTAGAATTCAGAAGTCTCCAAACATGGACACAACCAACCTTTCTAACCTGACTTTATCTCATACTCTTCATGATTAAAACAAAACAAAACACTAAGACAACAGTATCTTTCACTGTCCCCATAAACAATATATTCATTTCTAACTCCAAGATTTTGCCCATGTTGCCTTTTTCTTGAATACTCCTCCTCTTTTCTCTATGTACTCACATCCCATCCAACTTTCAGGGTTCGATATAGGCCCTAATTCTTCCACTAAACTTTCTCATGACCCCTATAGTATGTCTTTGCCGGTTAGATTATATATTTCCTTCCATTAATGCTTTTACTTTTTCCAAATGCATTGTAAGCCTCTGGATACTAAGGAAGGTGAGTAATCCTTTTTAGTGTTTCTCAACCTGCCTAGTATAGTGCAGTGTTCCACAGGAGACTAATATACATTTACAGAGGAAAGGGCCTTTTCCATAACCAAGGAGCTTTTTCTTAGACCTATTTCTCCTCTTTCCACCTCGTCACCTTGAAGAATTACAAAAAAAAAAGAAGACAGATACCAGGTCTTGTAAAAATTTATTTCTTTTAAAATGTACTTTTGTGAATTGGTCTAAGAAGGATTACAGTACAAGTTAAAAAGGGATGATTCAGGATTCTTAAACCCAAGTGAGTATTCCAGTCCAAGTCAGTATCCCCATTAAGGCTGTGAGGAATTGTGTCAAACAAAACCATTCGGCCTTTTGGAAGTCCTGGTGTCAGCTATAGCTTTGCTTCCAGCTCTGTTCCCAGAGACATTATTCATGGTCATTCCACCGCCCCTCCGCCAATTGGGTCTTCGTTCTAGTTCAACCCATTTTGCAGGCAACTAGGTTTTAAACTGAGTTATATTAACATGGTGCCTATAAACTTAGATATGCTCAAATCTGGATATTATCAACATTCCAACTGCTTGGAAACAGGAAGCCCACAGGAACATTTCTGTCCCAAACTTCACTATCCCTGGACCCAGAAAGTTCTCAGGAAACTAGTGATCTAGAAAGCTATAGCCTGGGAGATGCCTTATGCAGAAAACGTTCTTGTTGCCATACCAAGACTTTCCAAAAAATTACTTCAATTAAGAGCATTAGCTTTCTTTTTCTCTCTACAGCCACCCAATATAACTCCTCAAACCTAGCTTTCTTTCCACACAATTGTAAAAACACTTAACCTGCGGGCCCTAAACATTTGCATTATGGCCATTACTGTTGCCATGAAAGATGAAGATGCTGTTCCTAAACGTACTCACTCCAACTGGTGGTGGCTCAGGCTAGGACAGCTACATTGCCAGGAAAGGGAATGAAGTAATCAGAAGCCTTTCAACCTAATAGTGTGAATTATTACAAATCCTGGGCAAGGAGACAACTGGCTGTTTCCAAAGAGGCTCTGATCCAGATGCTCATAGTAATCAATCACCCTGGTTATCACTGCAGCGGTTACTGTGTCCTTGATCCCGTGTGGATGCCAGCTTTCTCGACTCGGTCCAGACAGGGAATTTGATCGGTGGGCTACAGACAAGACTTCCCTTGGGCCTCAAGGAACTTCTGTCCCGGTTTAATTTTCTTCTTTACTTGTTTGGTCTAGGTGACTGCTGCTGCAGGGAGAAGGTTGGGCAAGGAGACTTAGACACAGAGGGAGGTGAGAGGTAGTTAGGTCTAGAGGTTCTCAAACACCAAATGATGGCAACCCCCCCTTCCTTTTTGTTCACTTAATCTTAGACACTCACAATGGTCTGAGTACCACACTGGAGGCCCGGGCTGGGGAGGGGTGATCCTAAGGCTGGGGTGCAAAGACTCACGCTGACACCGCTGCAAAGTCTCCTTAGCACACCTCTCCTGGGAGGGAGGACAGAGGAAGTGGGCATGCAGTCTCTGCGAGGGGCTGGCTCCTTCACTGTGCATGTTGATGGCTTGGCTGATCTCTTCCTTGAGCATCTTCATTTATGAACTTAACTGAGGCCATGACTTGCCTTGGGAGGTACCTGGAAGGAGCCACACATGTCTGATATTTATTCATTGGAACCAGAATCAACTGAGATATTAGAAACTTGATAACCAGAGGTGCTTTTTTATTCTGAAGATGAATTTTGTCATTAATGGGGAAAATTCTGAATAACTAGGTCATTTGTTGCACTTATAAAACAGAACAAGGGTAGAGCTGGTTTCTGCTTTGTTGGGGAGAAGGCTCAGAATTCAGGGATGTAAAGTAAAAGACAGGAACGTAAAGTAAAAGAGTCAGGTAGCAGTATGACTTGAAGTCCTTACCTTCTCACCATTTTGACCCTCTGCTTGCAATACACAAATGCGGTGTGTTGTATAGGACTGGTCCGAGGCAAAGGGAAGTATGTCCTTGATTTCCTCTGGGTTCTACTCATCTTCCCTTTTCTAAGTATTTTTCCTGCCCTGGAACCTTTCCAGATGCCTGTCCTTGGCCCCATCTTCTAAAGATTTTGTTTTGCTCTGGCTATCACAGGTGAAAAGAATCTATGAAACACATATGATAAATTGAAGATGGATGGCTTCATGTTTGGACCTGGCCCAGAGATATTTGTATTTTATCCAGTTTGTTTTTTAAGACATAAAGCAATGGAACTACAATGTTTGACACATTAGAGTCAATCAGCTACTGAAATAGTTGGGGCAGGAGGGTTTTCTGCAGGGTCCCTCTCATGATACCATCTAGTGAGGCAGTTCTTCAGCCTAGTCCAAAACCCAGCACAGGACTGGCAGCCCTCTCCCCATGAAGCATCTCATCCATCATAAGGCATGTTTCCACAGTAAGGAAATAGCCCTCCAAAATAGCTCCATCATTTCAACATCTGGCAGGATGGAGATGGGTATGACTACCTATGGAGGAAGATCAGGCTTGTGGCCATCTTTCCACCTGTGAAAATATAACTATAAGAGCCTGAGGTCTAGAAGGTAGAGAGTTGCTGCCCAGGCTACAAAGTAGTGTCACAAACCTGACTGAGGTAGAATCCAGGGGATGGCCTTGCGGGAGCTCTTCTGAATACTCCTCCTTAAGTAAGATACTAAAACACTAGTATTCACTGAGCACATCCCAGGGTGCCAGGCGCTGTGCTAAGTGCTGTTAACACTATTCCATATAATCCTCACAAGCACCATATGACATAAGTAGCTCCAATGTTACACATGAGGCTCAGAGAGTTTGAGTATCTTGCTCATACAACTAGTTAGTAGCAGAACTACGATACAAGCTCAGCTGTGTCTGGCCTCAGAGCCCAACCTCTTAACCAATACATTATACTGTTCAATTCCCAATTTTGATTTAGGACTAGAACAGGTGGGCTAAAATGCCGTCAAGCCTTGAAGTTGGAAAATGGAAGCAGGACTGGAGGAGGAATGCTAGCCAGTCCAGTAAGCAGTCTGAATCATAGGTTGTATACATATCTTTAAGAGATGCAATTTGTGATTTATTTTACGTACAGGCAAAAGCTATAGCAGTTTATTAGAACTGTGGACTCTGGCTTAAAGTAGATCTCAGGGGATTGTTTTAATGAATAGGCAAGACTGATTTTAATTAGCAATTGTTTATAAATGGCATTTGAAGGAGCCAACTAACTATTTGTTCACTGGTATCTTATTAAACCTCCCCCCTGTGATCTTACAGACTCTTTGTTTGCACTCTGAGTGAGCAAGGAAGAATTTGCCAGGGGAAGGGCTCCGCAGGTCAATTTCAATGTCTTGAATAGTGAAATTGACTACCCTTTCTCACTGAGTAGCAGAGTTGACAGTTTCAAATGAGGAGCTGAGGGAAGGGCCACTGTCTGCCATGGCCAAGAGAGTGGCCTTCAGTGTTTACCTGGTACAGACATATGGGTCCATCTGACCAAGGACAATCAGTAGATCTCAAATAACACGTGTCAAAAGAACCCAGCGGTTTGGGAAAAGCCTCATTCCAAGAAAAGAGCAGTCATCTGAACTTGAGAGGTGTTGGCTTCAAACACTCCAATCTAGTGATGTGGGCATAATAATAACTAACACCAAGCACGCATCCTAGAGAGGGGCTCCACCTGAAGGCAGGGTGAATAGGCAACTGCCGTTTGCTGCTCTTCCTACACAACAGGAAACTTTGTTAGAATGAGATGTCCTGACTTGGACACTAGGGGCATTCTTATCTGTGAGAAATTGCACTAGGAGTAACTCCCGAGAGCTTCTGATGCTACGATTTTTCTGCATGGGCTCCCACCTTCTGGGTGGGAAGAATAACTTAGCTGTTCCATTCGATGGAATGGGAGTAAAGGCGCATGCTAGGGGGAAATCGTCCCTGACTCAGGGGGTTCACCACCTGCTCACATGTTACCATTTACAGGTATCACCTTGCCTTGTATTATTCCTGGGCCATACGGTCCATCAGGATTCCCAGGAGCTCCCGGATTCCCAGGTATGGAATGAGGCCAGAAAAAGCCACTGAGCACACTTGTAAGGGCCATGCACCAAAGGAAGCTGAGGATAGCCTGGTAGCATTTGGGGATTCACATTCCTTCTGAGAGGGCGGCCTTGAGGATTGAGGAAATAGAATGGCTGCTAGAGAGGGCCGTGTGGGGAGGTGAGAATAAGAGAGGCTCTCCAAGAGCTTAGAAATTTTTTTGTTTTTCGGCCGCACCGTGCAGCTTGTGGGATCTTAGTTCCCCAACCAGGGATCGAACCCATGCCCTCGGCAGTGAAAGCACGGAGTCCTAACCACTGGACCACCAGAGAATTCCCGAGACTAGGATTCTTGACTGGACATCACAAATCATAGCTAGCCACACCGACTTCCCTTTCCCCTTACCACTCATATTTGGGTTTTCAGGCCCTAATGGGGCCCGTGGCCTCCCTGGGACTCCAGGCCAGCCTGGATTGCATGGAAATAAAGGGGAGCCCGGAAGTCCAGGATTGGTTCACCTCCCTGAAATGCCAGGTAAGAAAAGGAGCTTCTCCTCACCTGTTTCTCCTTTTGTGTGAGTGTGTGTTCGGATTGTGGTAGCCATCCACCCACTATAGGAAGTTAGGTTTGTGCTCTGGTGTAAGTGGGACGGTTTTGATTTCATACTCAGGCAAGAGAGCTTAGAGCTATAGAATGCCAACATCTCAGAGCAGTAACGGCCATTTGAGGAGGAAACTGAGGCTCATATGGAAGGTGACTCACCTGAGATCACAAGGTCACTAGTGATAGAGCCAGGACTCTGCCACATGGTCTGACTGCAAGTTCTATGGCAGTTTCCTGGATCAACTCCTTAAAGGTCAGAGAAGGAGATTCAGATGAGTGAGAGGGAAGTTGTCATATTTCAAAGACTTCGCTCACACCCTGTCATTCCAACCTGAGCTTCATTGTTCTGCACTGCACCAGTGGTTCTCAAACTGTTCCCTCGGCCAGAAGCGTCAGCATCGCCTGGAAACTCGGTAGTAACGCAGTGCCTTGGCCCCTTGGCAGAGTTACTGATCAGAAGCTCTGCGGGTGGGCCCCGCAATCTGGCTTTTCCCAAGCACCCCTGCCCCAGGAGGCTCTGATGCACGCTCAGTTTGAGAACCACGCCTGCTCTGCAGCCTGGGGCTCATCTGAGGCCACGTTCCCTCGGGCTTATCAGTGCTACAGGTCCGTCTGCCACCCAGAAAGAGGGAGGCATGACTTGGCAGGAGTTAGACGACTCCAGAAGAGACCAGGCCTTTGACAGGAGGTCCCGGGCGTAACCTGTGCTCTTTGGCCACTGTAGGCTCCCCAGGAGCGGGTTGCTGAGCTCTGCCCGCTGAGCTAGAACCTCCTCCAGGGCACACGGGGCAGTCCCTGCCACTGGGCAAGTCTTCCCAGGGCCAGAGACTCCTGACCTTTAAGGGAAGCGACACACATTACTAATATGTTAGCTTTTGTAGTAGGGAAAAAACCTGTGTCAGAGTCCTCTCCCCAAACCTATCACTTCTAAACCTCCATGGCCTTTTATTTTTGCCTCTTTACATTTAGGATTTCCTGGACCTCGTGGAGAGAAGGGCTTGCCTGGGTTTCCTGGGCTCCCTGGAAAAGATGGCTTGCCTGGGAAAGTTGGCAGTCCCGGCTTACCAGGTCCCAAGGGAGCCCCTGGTGACATCATTGGTGCTGAAAATGGTGCTCCTGGGAAGCAAGGCCTACAGGGACTGCCAGGAGACAGAGGATTTCCTGGAGACTCTGGCCTTACAGGACCCAAGGGTGACTCCCTTTGCCCCACTTATCTGACAGTCTACAGAAAACCTTTCAGTAACTGCTATACTTGCATGAATACCTGCGTGACTCTGGGGTGATGGATTAATTAGGGGCTTGAAATGAAAAGTCATTCTGTTCTGTCCTTCCCTTTGTGGAACTTTTTCTTAAATCACCTGCGTCCATTCTCCTGTCTTAGTAATTCCAGAAGTATCTATAATCCATAGTCAGATTTCTTGCAGAGCCTGTGATTAGCAACAAGGCTTGAGCTGGCAAGACAGTGGCCCGTGGGGTGCATCCTGGGCAGGCTCTTCCGCTGGAAGTTGGTTTGGTAATCGGTCCCTGCTATCAGTCCAGGCTGTAATTGTCTGGCCCTTCCTTTCCTTAGGTTTGCTTGGGAAGTCGGGCTTGCTGGGCCCCAAAGGTGATCGGGGCAGCCCTGGAATACCAGGCCGCGCAGGACAGCCAGGCCCCCGGGGATCTGATGGTCTATTTGGCATCAAGGGCAAACCCGGGCTCCCAGGAGCACCAGGCTTTCCAGGCACTTCAGGTAGGTCCTTCGGAGGAGGAGCCCCATCTTGACAGACTTAAGCTAAGCCCTCCCCTCCGCCCCCCCACACCCCCACCGCAACCCAGTGCCCTGAGGGGCAGTAGCAGCAGTGTGACAGGGTCAGAGTTGACAAGGAGACTGACTTTCCTAACCTCTCAAGTCACCCTCGCAGTGCCAAGCCAAACCGATCGCTGCAGTTTAGCCTCCAAAATGTGACCCCACAATATGCTCATTCCCCGCCCCTCCCCCATGGCCTCCGTCCCCCTTTTCAGGCTTCAGCCTCCCTCCTGCCTTCCTGCCCTCCTTGTGCAGGTGGGCCTCGCCCCTCTCCACCGCCCTCACTGGGGCCGGGCGAGGAGCTCAGGCGGAGAGGGTGACCACCGTGCTGGCAGCCTGCCTCTCGGGCCAGCAGGCCTCTGAGGACCCAGGGCCAGAGTGTCTTTCACTCCACAGCGGGGCCTGACGCCCCCTGGTTCCAGCCTACTGTCTGCAGCTTGCCTTTTTCTCACACCCCCCTCTTCACCCTGCTGTCTGCCCCGACTCCCAGCCACGTGACTGAAGTTGAGTTTTTGCAGAGCCACTAATATCTTTTTTACTTTGTCCTTCTGTGTTTCTGGGGTCTTCACATAGGCTGTCCAGGTGAGAAAACAGCACACAAGCTCACAGACTAACACTCCCACTAGCTTGGCCTCTTGGGGAATTATCTTACTATACACTATAACCTGGCAAGGCCAGGGGTCCCTGAACTCATGCTGTGGGGTTGGCCCCCATTGAATTTCCTTCCCTTGTTGTGGAATCCCCTTCACAGCCTCCCATTAGAATCCTGGGGCTCGCAGCTACTTGATGCTTTTCAATCCATAGAAGGCCAAGTCAGCCATTCATTTAGGTCCTTGGGGGCCCAAATACCTCTGTCGTCACTGATTTAATCCTTTGGTTTTTTAATTTCCTTGCTTTGTACCTGAACATTCCACTTTGGCAGCAGCTCAGGAGGTTAATCCCATTGAGCAACTTAAAGCCTGGTGAAAGAAGTTTCAGAATACCTAGGATACCAGATGGGCCTTGGGGATTTCTACAGTACTTGGCACTAGGGGGTCTTTCAACCCTAATGCCAAGGAACTGGCTGACTTAACTGCTTGCATGAGGGATTAAAAGGGCAGCCCTGTATCCATGGCTCCCTGGGAGGCTGAAACAATGGCTTGGCTTTAACCTCTACTTCACCAATTGGCTCAGGAAACAGCCATTGTGGAGTGATTCAAACTGGAAGTACCAGGAAACTAGAGTCCAGTTGCCACCCTGGCTTCCCAGAGCTCCATTCAGAGGCTAAAGTGTGAACCACATTCATGAAGGGGGGAGAGTTATCATCAGAAGGGGTTTGCTCCCCCCTCTCCCCGCCCCCGCCATCTACAGTGCCATGTTGAAAGAAGTCGCCATTGGCAGGGCGCCCTGGGTGGTACGTGCTAATGCTTCAGCCAACTAAGAACTCTGCCTGTTAGCAGCCTGCCTAAGCCATTGTTAAAGGGCAGTTTATAAACGCCAACAAGCCAACCAACCAGAAGCCATGGGAATGGGCAGCGGCCCAGATCTGGACAGTCTCACTTGACAGCTGTCCTGTGTTCTCTCCTGTACTGATTCAGGACATCCTGGAAAGAAAGGTCCAAGAGGCGATATAGGTCCCCCTGCATCAGCTGGAAAGAGAGGCCTGCCTGGGCTGAAAGGCCTTCCGGGATCTCCAGGGCTAATTGGCTTCCTGGGGAACTCCGGCTTGCCAGGGGCCACTGGACTGCCAGGCCTGCCAGGTCCGAAGGGTAAGTGAAGGTATCAGGAAGGCACCAATGGGGGCCAAAAAGGAGCTGCCATGCTGCCCAGCTCGCCCCCACCCTCCTCTCTGCCTGGGAAAGGGGAATGGGGAGGGAGGTGGGCAGGGCTTTTTTGGCAAGATAGTTGGACAAGGCTAGTGCTAAAGGAGGAACCCCACCCAAGGTGATTCGCCTTCCCTGCCTGCTGGGTGGATCACTGGGCTGAATAGCATGGGCAGGGAGCCGAAGACAGGAACAGCCACACCAAGGTTACTCATTTGCACAACTTCTACCATAGAGCCTGATAGCTCTCAATTCCTGTGACTGTCCTGCTAGACATCAGAGGTTGGGCAGGGGGGGAAAGTGACTGGTCCAAGGTCACACAACTGGTTAGCAACAGCACCAGGCTAGAGCTCATCTCCCTGCCTCCTGGCCATAGGCTTTTTTTATTCCTCCTGTGCCAAACATGAGCTCTAACTTGGCAAATCATAAGAGAGGTTCCCACCTCTTCTTTCCTTTCTGGTGCTTAGTACAATGTCCCTCTTCAGGGAAGTAGCATAACATGTATTGACTAAGAGCTTGGGCTTTGGGGTTAGAGAAACTTGGGTTTGAATCCCTTCTCTGCAACTTCCTAGCTGTGTGACTTTGGGTGAGTTAATTAACGTCTCTGAGCTTCCATTTTCTTATATGTCAAACAGGGATAATAATAGAAGTTCTTGTTTCTCAACAGGTGAGAAGGGGTCTGTTGGACTGATAGGTTTTCCAGGGATTCCAGGTCTCCCTGGTATTCCTGGTGCAAGTGGATTAAAGGGAATTCCTGGGTCGATGGGAAGAGTTGGACCATCTGGACAGGCTGGTAGCCCTGGTGAAAAAGGTGAGCTGGGGAATCGAATTCTGGAATTGCCACCCATGCTTCCCAAGGTACATCTTGTTTATCAACTTTGTCATTCCTGTGGCTTATACCAACCCTGTGTTAGATAATAATATTTGAGGTTTCTGAATGAAGTCCTTTTAAACCAAAAGACCTAATCACTCTGAGTTACTACTGCGCGTTAGAGGCCTGGACACACATTCCCGATGCTCAACGGAGAAGGGTTTTGAGTAGGGTCTAAAGTTGCAGGTGAACCTTGAGCTTGTCAAAGGAGGGAGAGGGCGTGCACATTAATGCAAAGTTTGGGAAACAGGGGCGGGGAAGAAGGTGGAAGAGCCCAGAAAGGGGGCCTGGGGTGGGGCGGGAAGAGCTGATATGAGCGGTCAGCCCGTGCCTGACCTCGTGTCTAAGCTCCCGCTCACACGGCTCTCATGGTCTCCATCCCTGCAGGAGACAGAGGCGACCCGGGGCCAGTCGGAGTACCCAGCCCCAGACTTCCAGTGCTGAACCTGCACTTCACAGGAGACAAAGGCTCTCAGGGCTCACCTGGATCCATCGGATTTCCTGGGCCCAGAGGTGCTGGGGCAGGGAATGGGCAGGAGAAATGCCCAAGACAGTTTTTATGACCAAATTCAAGTTCTTTCCTGAGAAAAGGCCCCACAGAACAAGAACCCCCAGAGCAGCAGTATGGGTGGCAGCTGGGGATCCACGGAGGCTGCCTTCCCCGGGCCTGAGGGGGGCCTGTACTGTGAGCCTGCCAATTTTCATTGCCACTGTGGAACTCCGTTTTTGAACCACGGGCGGCTGTATCCCTGGAAGGGCCTGGCAGACAGTGGGGTTGGGCACTGAGTGGCTTTCCCAGTGAGGCACCTCCCTCTATCCCCACTCCTCCCCCTAAGCTAACTGTCCCCAAACTTGTGCTTTGGCCGCCTGTGACCCACGGCACGTGTGCCTTGGGGAGAAGATTTTCTCTTGCCTAGAGCCTTTCCCCAAGACTTTTGCTTCTTTCCCAGGTGACAAAGGAGAGGCTGGCAGCCCTGGGCCACCAGGCTTGCCTGGAGCTCCTGGCTTCCCCAGCCTCATCAAGGGACTTAGTGGGAGACCAGGCTCCCCTGGCTCCACAGGACTACGGGGCTTACCCGGCCTGAAGGGGTCCCCTGGAATCACAGGTTTCCCAGGAATACCAGGAGAAAGTGTGAGTCTGCCCACCTCTTTATCTCCCCACCAGGGAATCGCCTCCATAGCAGGGGGATGTGTTCCTATTGCCCACCTTTCTGATCCCAGCCCACTTCTCAGCCCTCTTGCCCAGCTCCCTCCCCCAGCTCACCCCAGACAAGGCCCCTCCTTGAGTCTGCCAGGTCTTCTCACCCTTTCCCAAACATCCCCTCTTCCTTCCGGGGCCCTTGTTCACCTATCTTCCCCCACGTGGCAGAGCATCCTCCTCAAAATTGCTGACTACCTGCCTATCCTTCAGGCCCCAGCCCAGGCACCCGCCCCTCCAGGAGTCCCTGAGCTCCCACCCTGCTGGCACCCTACACTTCTCACTGCTTACACTTATCCTAGTTGGTTCTGTGTGGGTCTGATTTCCTCAATGAGACTGTTAGGACTTGAGAACAAGAACCGCCTTGCATGCTTTTTGGTCTGCATCCCACCGCCAGCATCCCACGTTGAGTTTGGGACAGCAGAAGAATTCGGTACAGACTATTTGATGTTTTGATTTCAGAAAGGTCTTTGCCAG
This sequence comes from Monodon monoceros, assembly GCF_005190385.1. NCBI lineage: Eukaryota > Metazoa > Chordata > Mammalia > Artiodactyla > Monodontidae > Monodon > Monodon monoceros. Next base: position 91,126,062 of record NW_021703779.1, on the reverse strand, counting down.
TTGTTGCCTCTTGTGGAGACAACAAAGACTCAAAACCAGTTCCTCTGGGTTCTTAAAAGTTTGGGTGGTAGAGTAGGCTTAGCAATGAGAAGACGTAGGCTTGAATCTAAGCTCCATCCCTCATTAGCTCTGTGATTTTGTGCGTATCGCTTAACTTGCCGGAGCCTCGCTTTTCTCATCTGTTAAAAATGGGAATAATTTCCAAACCTTCTTCAGACCATAGTGAGGGTTAAGTGAGCTGATGTGTGTAAAGCAGTTACGTTGTATTTGGCACATGGTAGGCTCTGAGTAAATAGTGGCAATAATAGTAGTAGTATTGAAGGGACTAAATAAACTGTATCACAGGACACCTGTGTTCCCTGCAGACAAAGTCCCTGTCCTTTAAAAGCGTCAATCCAGCTTGTGGAGAGAAAACACCACACACACACACACACACACACACACACACACACACACACACACAC
>NW_021703779.1:91117752-91125588 GCF_005190385.1 Monodon monoceros | reverse complement strand
CACACACACACACACACACACACACACACACACACACACACACACACACCTGAAGCAATTGCAAAATAAACAATTCTCAACCTGCTACTTACACACTAGGAAGGATAGAATCAAAGTGGGACAGCGTTCTGGGAGGGGTCCCAGCATGAGCAGAGGCTCAGAATGAGTAGATATGGCAATACGCAGAAGAGGCCAGGTGAATGAAGGGGTTGTCCTGGGTCGTGGTCCAGTGACCAGAGTGACCCAAGTTGGACTCCTACCCAAGGCACTAGGTAGCATATGTCCTTACTGGGTACATCTCAAATGAATCAAAACCATACCAGATGCCAGGGAAAGAATTGTACCAATGGCAGCTGACACGCCCATTTCCCAGACTCAGATAGTGTGTTGGACATTAGCCAGTGAAGGCAGTTTTTCTTGTGAAAATCACGGAAATATTAGACCAAATTCAGACTCCAGTACCTGTATGCATACAGCCCACTACCTGGTGGCAGAAAGACTCTGTTCCTTGTGAAACCTGCGGCAGAGAGCTAGCCCCACGTTGGTGAGGTCACACTTGTTCTCGTGCATAATGGCTCCAGAGCTTTGGCATGGGCGGTGATAGCCAACTGTACGTAGAGCAGATCAAATGCCTGGCCTGACTGTTAAGTTTCGTATTTTCTAAGAGACTTGCTAGAACATTCACACCTTGATTTCCCAAGGTACCAATTTTGATAGGCATTGGGAAGTTATGAATGACAAGACCAGGATTAATCTGCAGATCGAATCCCTCCCCTATAACCCGTAAATATGCATTTCCGCCCCCTTGCTCATCACCTTCCCCTCTGCAGGATGCCCCCCACCTGTTTGCCCCTGCCACAGACCACTCGATGGACATCTCTCCAGCAGTGGCTCAGGAAAGGGAGGGGGAAGAGAGGGTGGGAGGCCCTGAGCGCTGGGCAGAAATACTGACTCCCGTCTTGCTTTGAAGGGTTCACAGGGTCTCAGTGGAGCTCCTGGGCTCCCAGGAGCATCTGGTCTCCCAGGTTTAAAAGGTAAGGAGCATTTTCCCCTTTAATGCGTTTTTCCAGAGCAAGGTGGATTTCTAACAGGCCCAGGGCTCTCCCTGGGGGAGACATTGTGTTTCGAGGAAAAGGAATCAATTTACATTTCCCCTTCGGCTGAACCCCCTTTGCAGTCTTTGTTCCTCAAAGATATGCGACGAACAGTGGTTTGACCCAGCTGCCTTCCAGACTCAGCAGCAGAGGAGAACCTCAGCTCTAGACAGTCTCCTCTTCTGGTGATGTTTCAGGGCCCCTCCTCTCATCTTCTCTGCCCATACTGAGCCTAGTGATGTGTTTCCCAATGGAGAGATGCTGCATGTAGCAGCATTTCATGCCAATAGTCCGGTAGCATCCGAGCCCTTCATTGGGGCATAAAAGCATAACCTTTTACCGGGTGGATAACTGTGTCAAGGAGCCTCTCTGGCTATGATTTTTTTCCCTCAAAAGATCTATGTGCTGCAAATTGAGCTGTAGCTTCTCCTGACCACTTGAACAATGTCTTGATATCCCCAGGAGATCAAGGCCAGACACTTGGAATTTCTGGTAGCCCAGGACCCAAGGGACAACCTGGGGAGCCTGGTTTCAAAGGTAAGGCTGCTGCACTTTTGTCTCCCATGTCTCACAAACTCCTCAAAACTGAGGATCGGAAGGAATTTTGGAGGCCAACACCAAGTTCTGCAACTTCTATGCAGTGCAGAAAAATTCCTACCTGACATGTATCCACTTAGAGGCAGTCAGCAGTTTTCCCAAGCAAACCAACCTACTTTTCCTTCAAGACTCACAGACTTACGGGATAAGTCTCTAAGACCTTTAAGATAATGGTGTCCACCCCCTTAGTTTTTAGTTAAACTAAATACTTTGTGAACATTGCCACCCATTGCTCCTACTGCTGGGAACACTCAGAACAAGTTTACTTACTTTTCAATTGGGAAGCATCTTTCAAATATGAAGACAGCTGTCACAATCCCTTTCAGAGTATCTTTGTTGGATCCAGCTCCCATGGCAACTCAAAATGGCTTCACCTTCCTGCTCCCCCTCTCCCGTGGAGGAACACACTGCCTGAACTGTGGCCTGATCACTCAGCATTTTTCTTGATTTTGTAGGTGTGAAAGGAAAAGATGGACCAGTTGGTGATGTGGGTTTCCCAGGAAACAAAGGTGAAGATGGGAAAGTTGGTATTTCTGGAGATGTTGGCCTTCCTGCCTCCCCAGGTACCATGCCACATGACAACTTTACTCTGAAAAAGTTCAGATCAGCTTCAGGTCACAACCCCTTCTGAACTTCTGCCTTGTTTTCACTTTTAGGACTCCCTGGGGTTGCAGGCATGAGAGGAAATCCAGGGCTTCCAGGTTCTTCAGGCCACCCAGGGGCAGCTGGGCCCCTGGGACCCCCTGGCCTAATAGGAACCAAAGGTATGAGAGTTGGGAGTAGGCAGTGGGGAAAAGGGTCCTTTCCTCAAAAAAAGGATGGCAACTACTTTTTCTTAGGAGACCCTAGCTGGAATTAAGCCGTATCCAGGGGAGTCATTGACTGGGTTTCATGAGGGATAACAGGAAAGGAGGAAGAAGAAGAAGAAAGGAGTGCAAACGTGAATGGGAAGAGGAGAACATGGGATCCATGGAGAGCAGAGTTGGGAAGGAAGGTTGTTGCCCTGGCATATGTAGCCTTTTCCTGACTTAGAGATTGGGCAGCAAGTCTCTGGGAGCTGGCAACTCAAGGTCTTGGCATTGCCACTCTGATTTCTTCTTGAAGATACCTCATTATCTACCACCCTGCTCTTAAGCTATATTGGTCTCTAATAAAAGGCAGGAAGACTTAGGGTGGAGGGTGGAGACTAGGTGTGGTCCAGTCTCCCTTAGGGCATTAAATAATGCCTCAAGAGAGACCATGACCTTTGAAATGAGGACTTTGCAGTGTCCCTGGGGGCAGGACCTTTTGCTGACCCTTCATGATTCAGAGCTGCTGGAGCCATTTCTGATATTTTCTCCCCTCAGGTTTCCCTGGACTTTCTGGTTTACATGGACTGAATGGGCTGCCAGGAACCAAGGGAACCCATGGAACTCCAGGTAAGCAAGACCCTCAAAGGCATAGAGGAGAGCACTCGCTCTTCCGGAAGCCTGACAGAGGCTGGCCTTGAGTTCTTGACTGTGGTGTATCCCATATCCTCAGACTCCTAGGTCTCCTTGCCAGCCCCCAATTTGGGATGCCTTGATGTGGGGAAGAAGGAGGATGGGGTTCGTCCTTCTACCCGAACGAGCTCTCCTTCCTGTCATTTCAATCCTCAGCCTCCGGTGTCTGTCAAGCAGGCCCCCTGCAAGTGAGCTATAGGCACAAAGGTCTCACCCCACTGACTTCTGTCCCCACATCTCTCTGCATCTCCTCCTAGGACCTAGTATAACCGGTGTGCCTGGGCCAGCTGGCCTGCCTGGTCCCAAAGGAGAAAAAGGTTCTCTAGGAATTGGCATCGGAGTCCCAGGAAAGCCAGGCGTGAGAGGACCAAAAGGTAGCAGGGGTAAGTGAGCCCAAGTCAGGCTTGGCTGGGCAGCCAGGGTTGGGGTTTCTTTAGGGCCATGTGGCTTACAGGGATGAGCAGTGCATATCTTTGCATCTCTGGGAATCTCAGAACCCAGTGGAACTGACTACCGACAAAAAGAGGGTAGGCTACACTTAGGGCTTTCCTGGGAAGGAGTGTCAGAGAGCAGTTCAGTGAGTCCCACCCCCCCAGCCTCCAGGTTCCCTCCCACTCTCCCTTATTAACCTCAGGGCCTCTCTTTCTCACTTGGCCACAGCCTGGGTTTAATGGTCCTGAGGGACTGTGCTTGTCCACTTAGCGAGTGGTTTACCAGAAGTTCCTTGGTGTCCAGTGCGGTTGGCAGTCCCAGGGCCCTGGAACGACAGTGTGGCTGCTGGAAGGAGCCCAAGTCTAAGAGGATAAACGTCTCCCTAGGACAGGCACACAGCAAGCACTTGATTAGGATTTACTAGGTTTACTAGAAATCCGGTTTCGTCTTAATCTTGGCCCCTGACTCATCACACAGTCTGAAGTCCCTTTCTGAGCCCCCATTTCCCCACTTCTCAAATAGTGTGAATGAATTCTGATTCGTTAACTCTCCTTAGAAATGTTCTGGAGACGCATATACCTCCCACTCAACGTAGAACAAGAAATGAATTTAGTGTAGTATCACAGCTAAGAGTATGGGCTCTGAAGTCAGACTGCTGGATTCAAATTCCAGCTCTCCCTCTCCCTAGCTACATGACCTTGAACAAGGAAGTTACGTGCCCCTCCATCCCAAAGGAACGTGGGTTTCCTTTTCCATAAAAGGTGAATAAGAGAATCTACCCCATAGGTTTGGTGAGGAATCAATGAGGAGTGAGGTAATGTATATGGAATCACTTAGCACAGTGCATGGCACATAGTAGTTGGTCAAGAAACACTGGCCATTCTACCATCACATGTCACCTGGGGAAATCATGTTTTCAAAATGTTCTGTTCCTTATAGTTCTGGGGCCTGATGTCCCACCACATTATTTTATGTGCATGTGTGTGTAGGTTTTCCAGGAACTATATTCATGCATTAATTCATTTCCAGCTGCATTTTATATTGGGGCATCTGCTATCTCTGTGTTTACTCTTTCCTTTGTCTGGACCAACCTGTACTTTTCTGAAAGCCAGCAGCTTCTTCAGAGTGAGGCCTCCAACAGGGTCTGAGCCTGTAGGGAGGTTGTGTGGCTTCTTTGGCAGGAGATAGAGAAGAAGGGTCCTGGGTGGAAGCAGAGGCATGATGCCTGTTCTGTTTTTAAACCTTGACTATGAATTCCTGGTCATTAAATTATTCATTGCCTTTGGCTATCTGAGGTAATAAAATCACAATTACAAATGCAGTAAACAGCACATGTCAAGGTGGATACATTTCAGGCACATAATGGAGAGGGGGAAGAAAAGGAAGTTGCACAGGAATATATTTGGTATGACTCCAACCAATATGTTGTTTAGGGATACAAATATGCATGGTCAAACTGTGATGAAAAGGGAGTGATGAACACAAACTTCAGGAGTGGTTGCCTCTGGGAGGGAGGGAAGGTGGTGGAATCTGTGAAGGGCATGCAAAGAAATTCAAAGGTATCGCTATCTTCTTTTCCTTAAATTGGGTGGTTGGAACACAGATGTTCATCGTGTCTGGATGATTTTTTAACATATGATTTATAAATATTCTTCTCAATATCTAATTTAAAAAATTTGTTTTAAAAGAATATAGGAAATCCCCAACAGGAACCGAATCTCTGATGTGATTAAAGAAATCAGTGTGCAATGAAGATTTACCCCCAAGAAAATTTCCTAGGAGCAATCCCCGTCCCTACAATACCTTCATCTAAATAACATTAAATTAGGCCAAACATTTTCGTATTTGCACTAAATATTGAGAGGCTGCATTCATATATTGGAGGGTTTTTTTGTTTAGGTCTCCGACAATAGAATGAGTTGGGAAAACATGCCATCTTGCATTTTCATGTGATCATTTACAATGTCTCATTCCTTCTACCTACCACCAGTCCCTCCCATCAGGAAACTTGCACAAACCTCTTAGATAGCCTCATCCACCAGAGGGCAGACAGCAGAAGCAAGAAGAACTACAATCCTGCAGCCTGTGGAACAAAAACCACATTCACAGAAAGATAGACAAGACGAAAATGCAGAGGGCTATGCACCAGCTGAAGATACAAGATAAAACCCCAGAAAAACAACTAAACGAAGTGGAGATAGGCAACCTTCCAGAAAAAGAATTCAGAATAATGATAGTGAAGATGATCCAGGTTCCTCGGAAAAAGAATGGAGGCAAAGATCGAGAAGATGCAAGAAATGTTTAACAAAGACTTAGAAGAATTAAAGAACAAACAAACAGAGATGAACAATACAATAACTGAAATGAAAACTACACTAGAAGGAATCAAAAGCAGAATAACTGAGGCAGAAGAACGGATAAGTGACCTGGAAGACAGAATGGTGGAATTCACTGCTGCAGAACAGAATAAAGAAAAAAGAATGAAAAGAAATGACGACAGCCTAAGGGACCTCTGGGACAACATTAAATGCAACAACATTCACATTATAGGGGTCCCAGAAGGAGAAGAGAGAGAGAAAGGACCAGAGAAAATACTTGAAGAGATTATAATCGAAAACTTCCCTAACATGGGAAAGGAAATAGCCACCCAAGTCCAGGAAGCGCAGAGAGTCCCATACAGGATAAACCCAAGGAGAAACGTGCCGAGACACATAGTAATCAAATTGGGAAAAATTAAAGACAAAGAAAAATTATTGAAAGCAGCAAGGGAAAAGCGACAAATAACATACAAGGGAACTCCCATGAGGTTAACAGCTGATTTCTCAGCAGAAACTCTACAAGCCAGAAGGGAGTGGCATGATATACTTAAACTGATGGAAGGGAAGAACCTACAACTAAAATAACTCTACCCAGCAAGAATCTCTTTCAGATTTGATGGAGAAATCAAAAGCTTTACAGACAAGCAAAAGCTAAGAGAATTCGGCACCACCAAACCAGCTCTACAGCAAATGCTAAAGGAACTTCTCTAAGTGGGAAACACAAGAGAAGAAAGGGACCTACAAAAACAAACCCAAAACAATGAAGAAAATGGTCATAGGAACTTACATATCGATAATAGCCTTAAACGTGAATGGATTAAATGCACCAACCAAAAGACACAGCCTTGCTGAATGGATACAAAAACAAGACCCATATATATGCTGTCTACAAGAGACCCACTTCAGACCTAGGGACACATACACACTGAAAGTGAGGGGATGGAAAAAGATATTCCATGCAAATGGAAATCAAAAGAAAGCTGGAGTAGCAACACTCATATCAGATAAAATAGACTTTAAAATAGAGAATGTTACAAGAGACAAGGAAGGACACTACATAGTGATCAAGGGATCAACCCAAGAAGAAGATATAACAATTATAAATATATATGCACCCAACATAGGAGCACCTCAATACATAAGGCAACTACTAACAGCTATAAAACAGGAAATCGACTGTAACACAATAATAGTGGGGGACTTTAACACCTCATTTACACCAATGGACAGATCGTCCAAAATGAAAATAAGGAAACAAAAGCTTTAAATGACACAATAGACCAGATAGATTTAATGGATATTTATAGGACATTCCATCCAAAAACAGCACATTACACTTTCTTCTCAAGTGCGCATGGAACATTCTCCAGGATAGATCACATCTTGGGTCACAAAGCAAGCCTCAGTAAATTTTAAAAAATTGAAATCATATCAAGCATCTTTTCTGACCACAACGCTATGAGATTAGAAATCAATTACAGGGAAAAAAACGTAAAAAACACAAGCACATGGAGGCTAAACAATACGTTACTAAATAACCAAGAGATCACTGAAGAAATCAAAGAGGAAATCAAAAAATACCTAGAGACAAATGACAATGAAAACATGATGATCCAAAACCTTATGGGATGCAGCAAAAGCAGTTCTAAGAGGGAAGTTTATAGCTATACAAGCCTACCTCAAGAAGCAAGAAAAATCTCAAATAAACAATCTAACCTTACACCTGAAAGAGCTAGAGAAAGAAGAACAAACAAAACCCAAAGTTAGCAGAAGGAAGGAAATCATAAAGATCAGAGCAGAAATAAATGAAATAGAAACAAAGAAAACAATAGCAAAGATCAATAAAACTAAAAGCTGGTTCTTTGAGAAGATAAACAAAATTGATAAACCATTAGCCAGACTCATCAAGAAAAA
>NW_021703779.1:91090369-91117352 GCF_005190385.1 Monodon monoceros | reverse complement strand
CAAAAAATTGCAGAGGAAGGAACACTCCCAAACTCATTCTATGAGGCTACCATCACCCTGATACCAAAATCAGACAAAGATACTACACAAAAAGAAAATTACAGACCAATATCATTGATGAATAGAAATGCAAAAATCCTCAATAAAATACAAGCAAACAGAATCCAACAACACATTAAAAGGATCATACACCATGATCAAGTGGGATTTATCCCAGGGATGCAAGGATACTTCAATATATGCAAATCAATCCATGTGATACACCATATTAACAAATTGAAGAATAAAAACCGTATGATCATCTCAATAGATGCAGAAAAAGCTTTTGACAAAATTCAACACCCAGGCTTCCCTGGTGGCGCAGTGGTTGAGAGTCCGCTTGCTGATGCAGGGGACACGGGTTCATGCCCCGGTCCGGGAAGATCCCACATGCCGTGGAGTGGCTAGGCTCGTGAGCCATGGCCACTGAGCCTGCGCATCTGGAGCCTGTGCTCCGCAATGGGAGAGGCCACAACAGTGAGAGGCCCGAGTACAGAAAAAAAAAAAAAATTCAACACCCACTTATGATAAAAACTCTCCAGAAAGTGTGCATAGAGGGAACCTACCTCAGCATAATAAAGGCCGTATATGACAAACCCAGAGCAAACATCATTCTCAATGGTGAAAAACTGAAAGCATTTCCTTTAAGATCAGCAACAAGACAAGGATGTCCACTCTCACCACTATTATTCGACATAGTTTTGGAAGTCCTAGCAACCGCAATCAGAGAAGAAAAAGAAATAAAAGGAATACAAATTGGAATAGAAGAAGTAAAACTGTCACTGTTTGCAGATGACATGATACTATACATAGAGAATCCTAAAGATGCCACCAGAAAACTACTAGAGCTAATCGATGAATTTGGTAAAGTTTCAGGATACAAAATTAATGCACAGAAATCTCTTGCATTCCTATACACTAATGATGAAAAATCTGAAAGAGAAATTGAGGAAACACTCCCATCTACCATTGCAACAAAAAGAATAAAATACCTAGGAATAAACCTACCTAGGGAGACAAAAGACCTGTATTCAGAGAATTATAAGACACTGATGAAAGAAATTAAAGATGATACCAACAGATGGAGAGATATACCATGTTCTTGGATTGGAAGAATCAAGATTGTGAAAATGACTATACTACCCAAAGCAATCTACAGATTCAATGCAATCCCTATCAAATTATCAATGGCATTTTTTACGGAACTAGAACAAAACTTAAAATTTGTATGGAGACACAAAAGACCCCGAATAGCCAAAGCAGTCTTGAGGGAAAAAAACAGAGCTGGAGGAATCAGACTCCCTGACTTCAGTCTATACTACAGAGCTACAGTAATCAAGACAATATGGTACTGGCACAAAAACAGAAACATAGATCAGTGGAACAAGACAGAAAGCCCAGAGATAAACCCACGCACCTATGGTCAGCTAATCTATGATAAAGGAGGCAAGGATATACAATGGAGAAAAGACAGTCTCTTCAATAAGTGGTGCTGGGAAAACTGGACAGCTACATATAAAAGACTGAAATTGGAACACTCCCTAACACCACACACAAAAATAAACTCAAAGTGGATTTGAGACCTAAATTTAAGACCAGACACTATAAAACTCTTAGAGGAAAACATAAGAAGAACACTCTTTGACATAAGTCACAGCAAGATCTTTTTTGATCTAACTCCTAGAGTAATGGAAATAAAAACAAAAATAAACAAATGGGACCTAATGAAACTTCAAAGCTTTTGCACTGCGAAGGAAACCATAAACAAGACGAAAAGACAATCCTCAGAATGGGAGAAAATATTTGCAAACGAATCAATGGACAAAGGATTAATCTCCAAAATTATAACAGCTCATGCAGCAAAATTATAAACAGCTCATGCAGCTCAATATTAAAAAAGCAAGCAACCCAATCCAAAAATGGGCAGATGACCTAAATAGACACTTCTCCAAAGAAGACATACAGATGGCCAACAAACATATGAAAGGATGCTCAACATCACTAATTATTAGAGAAATGCAAATCAAAACTACAATGAGGTATCTCCTCACACCAGTTAGAATGGGCATCATCAGAAAATCTACCATTAACAAATGCTGGAGAGGGTGTGGAGAAAAGGGCATCCTCTTGCACTGTTTGTGGGAATGTAAATTGATACGGCCATTATGGAGAACAGTATGGAGGTTCCTTAAAAAACTAAAAATAAAATTACCATATGATCCAGCAATCCCACTACTGGGCATATACCCAGAGGAAACCATAATTCAGAAAGACACATGCACCCCAATGTTCATTGCAGCACTGTTTGCATTAGCCAGGTGATGGAAGCAACCTAAATGCCCATCGACAGACAAATGGATAAAGAAGATGTGGTACATATATACAATGGAATATTACTCAGCCATAAAAAGAAACGATATTGGGTCATTTGTTGAGACGTGGATGGATCTAGAGACTGTCATACAGAGTGAAGTAAGTCAGAAAGAGAAAAATATCGTATATTAACGCATACATGTGGAATCTAGAAAAATGGTACAGATGAACCGGTTTGCAGGGCAGAAATTGAGACAGAGATGCAGAGAAGAAACGTATGGACACCAAGGGGGGAAAGCGGCAGGGGGGTGGGGGGGTGATGAATTGGGAGGTTGGGATTGACATGTATACACTGATGTGTATAAAATTGATGACTAATAAGAATGTGCTGTATAAAAAAATAAAATAAAATTCCAGAATTTAAAAGAATGTCTCATTCTTGAAGAAATACTTGAGCTTTTTTTTTTTTTTTTTTTTTTTTTTACTACTTGGGGTCGGTAGTACCTTTATTGCAGGTTTAATGATATATTGGTGTAATTATAAAATCAAGAAACAGGTGAAAAGAGAAGGAGGCTCCAAATATTGCCATGGAAACAGACATTTTTACAATCCATGTGCTGTCCACACTTACTCTACTATATTTGGTGTCTTGTTTATTGGTTTTGCATAATTTCAGCACATGTGTATGTATAGATATATGAAGTTATATTTTCAGGACAAAAATACAATGTCTTTCATTTCAGATTTTTACCTTTGTGAAAAAGAAAAATACTTCAACGGTTCATCAAGACCTAACTGACAATGCTAAAAGTAGCACCAAGTGGTTTTGCAACTAGTTTTGCTTTTTGTTTTTCCTTTGTTTCTTTTCCAGACTGCTAATAAGTGGAAACTTTTCTTTAAATTTATTTTTTCCTCCTTTATATTTCCTCAGTATTCAATTAATCAATGAGCTGCTAAAGACACCCAAGTTAACCAATCTGCCATCTTTCTTTACAAATTATCATGGATATACTGTTTCTTAGCGAAATATGAGAAATTCAACATTAATATTTTCAGCTTCTCTTGTCAGAAAAATAAAATTCAACATCATATTTTGGGATTTTCTTGTCACAAACAAGAATCTCAACCACCAAAACAGTTTGTCAACCAAATCTATTCCCCTTCATTTGACTATCTTTTAGAATATACCAAAGTAATAAATACATTTCTTCCATGTTACAAGAATAAAATAGATTTCTACATTTGTATACGTGGCTTTGATGTGTTTTCCCAGCAAGACTACCATCTATGTTTTCAATGTATGCATATTGTATAAATCTACTATAATCGGTTGAAATCTTTGGTTTTGAACATTATAATAGAAATCATTCCACAAACAGAAAACATGTAAAGCAGTATTAAACTTTGAGCAAACGAGTATTATGTATGTACTCCAGTAAATGGCTATTCTCTTTGGCCAAACAGGGAGAAGGGATTCAGGCAATTCAGCAAGCATTCAGCTAATATCATGAATTACCTATAAAACTGTTTTCCAGGTTGCCTGGAAGACCCAGTAGTTAGCTGTAGAAGACACCGGAGGTCATAGCACCCTTGCCACCTCCATTCTGCTCGAGCGGGCGAGTGGGTGTTTGTTCTGACTGGCTGGGGCCTGTGCCCCACCTCGATCTGTGACCTCCTCAGAGTAGCAGCAGACAGGACTGGCTAACCTGATGAAATGTTGTGCAACAGGGACAGTAGGTTTAAAAACACTGTAGGAAACTTCGATTCCAGGTGCTGCAGTCATACTTTCTTTTCTTCCTGATTGAGGGAAAATCTAAAGTATTTCCATTACCAGCGAGGTTGGGGAGCTAGAACTTTCCAAAGCTCTGTCCGTCCCAATTCAATGCAGCGCCTGCTGTGAGCGAGGAGTCTCTGAGCCCCTGCCAGCTGCACTGGGCCGATGGCTGCCAACGGAGGAGAAAGGGAGAAGAGCCCTCTGCTGGCCCCAGCTGGTCTGGCTCCTACCCTAAGGGCTTCCATTTTCTTGTGTGAACTTCCATTTTCTCTGAGAGGGCCTGGCCCTCTCTTAGCCACACAAAGCCCCTGCAGCCCCTTTTATTTATTCTTTGCAGGTTTCCCAGGTCTCCAGGGCCCCGCTGGTCTCCCTGGTGCCCCAGGTCTCTCCTTGCCCTCAGTCATAGCAGGACAACCTGGCGACCCCGGGCGACCAGGCCTAGATGGAGAACAAGGTAAAGTCAGGAAGCCCAAAGAGGGCTGGCCATCACCTTTTGTCTGGAGTTTGGGGAGGGCCTGTCTACAGTCCAGCCCCATCCCCACTGCTGGACGTGCACGGGCCTGTGAGGCCCCACGTCCCTCCTCCCGCAGGGGCACAGGGGGTTGGAATGGGCTGCATTTTGCTAAAAGGGTTTGGGAAGGTCTGGGCACTGGGGCCCCACAGAAGGCAAGGGAACATTATCTGCCCTGGGAATAGCCTTTGGCTTCCTATCAGTCCCAAGGCTTTCAGCAATGGCCGCTTCCTCTTCCCTCTGCCCTCATCCCTTTTCCGATCTTATCCCTAGGCCGCCCAGGCCCCCCGGGGCTCCCAGGACCCCCTGGGCCATCCTCGGATCAAGGCGACCCGGGAGACCCTGGCTTCCCTGGAATTCCTGGCCCTCAAGGGCCCAAGGGAGACCAAGGAATTCCAGGTTTCTCTGGCCTCCCTGGAGAGCTAGGACTGAAAGGTATGACTGCGTGGCTGCCTACTGGGTCCTTTCCCACTCCGCTGTCGGATACGGCCCCTTCCTGCAGCCCTGTGAAGACAGACCAGCTGATGATGCTTTTCCTGCCCTCGCCTCTGCTTAGTCTCAGCCCCACCACCACCAGCACCACCGTGCCAGGCCCTGACTTGCTTTCCTTTGGACTTTGCCAGGCATGAGAGGTGAGCCTGGCTTCATGGGGACTCCAGGCAAAGTCGGGCCACCTGGAGACCCAGGACTTCCGGGGATGAAGGGGAAGGCAGGGCCAAGAGGTGAGTTGAGAGCATGTGCCAGGCTGATCCTGAGCTCAGGGGAGGGGTTGGGGCGTATCATTCCTTCAGGAGTCACTGCTAAGCACGCCAAGAAAGCCTGAATGGCTGAAGCAGCTGGATCAAGCTCCTCCAGGGAGGGAGTTTCTCCACCTTGGAGATACCTCTGCCTCCATCAGCTCCCAGGACTGAAGGCCATTGCCGCTTTGCCACCACGGATCTTGCCACTGACCTCCCCTCTCTGCATTGTTTCTGCATTTGCGGTCACTGCGTTTGCACTCAGATCACCACTCACCCATTTGCTGAATCTAGAAATGGAGAACCATCCTTTCTGTCCTTTATCACCACTCCCCTCACACACACATCCAATCCATTAGCAAGCCCTGAGGGCTGTGTCTCCTATACACGTGCCTTGCATCTGCCCCCCTCTCATCACCTCCATCTCTACCACTGAGGTCCAAGGCACCAACATTTCTCACGTGGATCACTGCGGTGATTGCTAACTGGTCTCCCTGCTTCCATCATTCACCTCCCCCAACAATCATTTCTCTATACAGTGGTCAGAGAGGTCTTGTAAAAACAGAAATCATTCATGGGCGTCTCATGGCATAAGAATTAACTATGGCCATGAAGCCCTCTGTGATGCCTCCCTCTCCATCCTCATTACCAGCCCTTCCCCTTTGCTGTTCACTGTGCTTTTGTCACACTAGCCTCTTTCAGTTATCCAAAAAACACCACACCTTGGCTGGCCACAGGGCCTTTGCACATGCTAGTTCTACTTCTGGAACACTCTCCCCCACCCCCCAGCTTGTTCTAATGCTTTAATGGTCTCAGCTTAAGTGTCACTGCTTGTAAGAGGCCACTTATAACTCTCTCTAAAGGAGGTTCTCCACCCCATAGCCCTCTCCGCTCCCTCCCACTGTCCGTGCACTGTCCATTTCCTTTATGGCACTTCTTACAATTTGCAGTAAGATTAATGGTTTGTGTCAGGTTATGCATTTTTCATCTTTATCACCAGACCATCGTCTCATAAAGGTCTTACTCACTGCTCTATCCCCTGATCTACCAGGCTCTGGCATGTAGTCGGCACTCAAATACTTTTTCAATGAATTCATAAGCAAATTGGCTTGTTTGGCTTCTATTAGTAGGCCAGCTGGCTGGGTTTGGGGTCTCGGCTGTGATGCCAGCTGAACCTCCGGGAGCCCACCCTGGCCACCTCCTCTGCCTCTGCTTGACATTTCCGTTTCTCCCACGTGCCCACAGGCTTATCTGGCCCCCGAGGCGCTCCTGGACAAACACCAATTGCAGAAGCCATCGAGGCTCCTCCTGGACCCATGGGTCTAACAGGCATCGATGGCATCCCTGGCCTCATGGGGGACCCTGGGGCCCAAGGCCCTGGAGGCCTACAAGGTGAGGAGGGCGCCAGAGAAAGGGGACTTCGCGGGGAGCTGAGACGGCTTTGGCTGGGAGGCTGAAGCAACTGGCTGGGAACCCCGGCTCCAAGGGAGCACCTTCATGGAGCGTTTCCTCGGCTCCTTCACAAAGCTTCCAAGCTTCTCACCAGGAAGGAGGGGACCAGCAGGGCCAGCAGTTGTACTTGGCTTCAGAGAATGAAGCACACGGAACGAAGTGCTCTGTGTGGGCAGAGCACAGCAGCTAATCCAGACAGCTCGTCCCTCGCTAATGTGCTGCTGCGGGAAGGAGGGAGCGTGGTGGGGGCACAGAGAGCAACGGAGAAAGCCCAGGGCTGGGGGACGGAAAACCCGGCTTCCAATCCCCGTTTTGCCCCAGCCGGAGTAAGCTAGCAGTCTCTCTGGACCTCGGTGTCCTCATTTCTGACATGGGACCCCAGCAGTTGCCCTGCATCCTCCCTAGCATTGCTGGGAAGATGAGAGGAAGGGACGGGGACATGGGTGTGAAGGAGCTCAGAAGGGCTAAGTTCAGAGTGAGGTCCCAGGGCTGAGCTGCCTGGACGTGAACTAAGGACTAGCCCAGGAGGCTCAGTCCTGAGCTCAGCGTGCACTCCAGGGTGATGGCCAGTTCGCCCTCTCCTGGTGAGTCCTGGGCATGACACACAAGTCCCCTTTCTCCAAGGAAGGCTCCTCCAGACACTGCACATTGAGTACCCCGCTGTGGGCCTTCTCTCCTGGCAGGCTTCAAAGGTTTACCTGGCATCCCCGGCAAAGACGGCCCCAATGGACTCCCTGGCCCACCTGGGGCTCTTGGTGATCCTGGTCTCCCTGGACTGCAAGGCCCTCCAGGATTTGAAGGTCTGGCAATGTCGGCACTAGGGGGCAGAGGGCTTCTGTAAGGGTTTGAGGCCTGAGGGTGAGTCAAAATCTCGAATCGTGGAATTAGGAAACTGGGCAGTAAAGCTTGATACTACTAGCAGGCTGGAAAACTGGGCTCGAATCTGTTCACTCCATTCTGAGCCTGTGAAGGATTAGAGCCCTACATTCCAGAAGGCAAAGGACTGTTCCACATAGTTCTCTGGGTTCTCTTCCAGCTCTTAAGAGCTATAACTCTATACTATAGCGTGGCCCCCTGCCCTGCACACCCCCTCTTCTACCCAGGGATTCTGACGTGGATGGAAGGGGGGTGGTTCAAGGGAGAAGAGAATCTGAGATAAGATATGGCTGCTCTGCTACTTACCTTCCATTTTATTATCAGAGATGGCAAATCAGTTGTCCTGAGTACAGAACAGTCCTGACGCTCGCTGGGAAAGTGCCGCGATTGTTAGCCACGTCTGTCACGGGCAGGAGAGGAGGGTGTGATTTTTGCCTCGCTAACCCCAGCTCTGCTTTTTCACTGCCTCTGATTCAGCGGGTCCTTGGTTATCTCTGCTCTCTCCATCTCAGGAGCTCCAGGGAAGCCGGGGCCCTTCGGGAGGGCTGGAATGCCTGGGCAGAGCGTGAGAGTGGGCTACACCTTGGTGAAGCACAGCCAGTCAGAACAGGTGCCCCTGTGCCCCGTCGGGATGAGCCAGCTGTGGGTCGGTTATAGCCTGCTGTTCGTGGAGGGGCAGGAGAAAGCCCACAACCAGGACCTGGGTAGGTACCGGCTCGCACATCCAGCCCTGGCCCTCTGTCCCCACACGGACCAGGAGCCACACTCCTCGCTCCTCCCAACCCTTGATGGGCACATGTTGGGTAGTGGGTTACAAGCACCAGCTCTGGAGTCAGGCAGATCTGGGTTCAAACCCCAGCTCTGCCGCTCACTCTGGACACGTTATTCAGCCTGTCTAAGCTTCCGCCTCCTTCTCAGTGGAACAAGCCTAATTCTAGTACTTGTCCCATAGGGTAGGCTAAGGATTACAGGAATCACCCATGTAAAATGCTTAGAACAACGTTTGACACGTGCTAAGCATCCATTAAACGTTAGCGATCAGTAGTAGTAATAATAATATGACCTGCCGGCAACAATGATTACCCAAGAATCAATTGAATTGTCTTCAGGTGTGTGTTTCAGAGAACCTCAGGCTCACTCTATTAAATGCTGATTTGACAAAGCAGACTAATTAGGGAGTCATCATTCAGTCTCTAAAACGATTCTTTTCATTATCAAACTTCCCTGGTGCATAGAAAATAGACTTCAGTGTGTGTACAGTGGTCCGGGATAGGAAGGAAAGGCGTCCCTGCTCTGCTACAAGCAGTTGGATGTGAACCCAAACCACCATCTAGTCCAGCTGTAGTGGCTCCAGGGACAATCGCAGCCCTGCCCCTCAGCCAGAACTTACCTGCCCCTGCCCACCTTCTCTCCTTGCAGGGTTTGCTGGCTCCTGCCTGCCCCGCTTCAGCACCATGCCCTTCATCTACTGCAACATCAACGAAGTGTGCCACTATGCCCGGCGCAACGATAAATCCTACTGGCTCTCCACCACCGCGCCCATCCCCATGATGCCCGTCGGCCAGACGCAGATTCCCCCGTACATCGGCCGCTGCTCTGTGTGTGAGGCGCCCTCACAAGCCATTGCTGTGCACAGCCAGGACATCACCATCCCGCAGTGCCCCACGGGCTGGCGCAGCCTCTGGATTGGGTACTCCTTCCTCATGGTAAGGTCCCGCACCGCCCTCTCCACCAGGATGAAGGCCGAGGGCAGGGAGCGCTGGGAGGGAAATTCTGAAATCGAGTGCTGAGGGAGCCCTGTGGCTCGAGGGCCGGGACGTTAGGCCAAATACGAGGCGTGCTTGTTCTCGGCAGGTAACAAACACTAAATGGCACCCTAAAGGGTATGGTACAGGTTGCAGTAAAAGTTCCAATGAAGGTGACTTCAGAGCCAGAGCTATTCATAGGTCCGCTGGGGGGAAGGGCCCGTGGTCTAACGACCTGTGGACTATTCCGTGCTCTCTCCCTTCTCTGGAGCCCACCGCCAAGGGCTTGGGGCAGACGGGCGGCTGTGAGAAGAACTGCATCCTGAGCCCTGTTGGCGGTTTCCTTAATTCAGCCTTTCTCAGATTTGTCAGTAGAAATGTTCGGGGGGCACCTAACACACCTTGGACTCGGCGGGACGGCAGCAGCTTGGGAAATACTGGCTGGGATGCAGCCGCAGCCCAGGAGCCATGAGTTAGGAGGGCCCTAGAGAGCTTGGAGGGGGCGCTCCTGGCTCTGAGGCTGAGACAAGGGAGGATGAGCGCCCCCGGTCCTAAAACATAGCTATTGGTCCGCTGGCCAGACAGGGGGGCTGAGCCAAGAGACCAGAGCTGAGAGACGGAGCGGCGGAGTCCATCACCTCCCAAGGTGACCAGTTCACAGCCACCGCCCATCTGTTTCAGCACACGGCCGCCGGCGCTGAGGGCGGGGGCCAGTCCCTGGTCTCCCCTGGCTCCTGCCTAGAGGATTTCCGAGCCACTCCTTTCATCGAGTGCAGTGGTGCCCGGGGCACCTGCCACTACTTTGCCAACAAGTACAGTTTCTGGCTGACGACGGTGGAAGAGAGGGAGCAGTTTGGGGAGGAGCCTGTATCTGAGACGCTGAAAGCCGGGCAGCTCCACACCCGGGTCAGCCGCTGCCAGGTGTGTATGAAAAGCGTGTAGGGTGGCACCTGCCACTCTGCCCCTTGCCCTCCCCTGCCCCGCACAACGGTCACCTCACAAACCCGAACGGTCTGAAGAAGGAAGGCCAAGCCCTTTTGCCCATCTGTCAAGTTGTACATTGGAGTCTCGTTTGGGCTGGACTACTGGACACTGGTCACCTCCACCCTCAGGCCCCATGGGTGAGCCCACCCTGCTGAGATCTGCTGTCCCATTTCGGTGCTACAGTTTGTGTGACTCTTCATGGCTACCTCAGAAAGACCTGCTGGGCCACCGCTTTCTTAGAATGCTAGCTTTCCTCACTCTCTTGATCAGAAAGCTCTTCGTGATAGCGAGAGGAGTCATTTCATTATGTCCAGAGGTCACCGCACATCATTTGGCTTAAACTAGAACCCAGTGTTTTCACATGAAAAAATTTCTCTGGCTCAACACTGGATGGCTCAAGCCTGCACAGGGCAAGCTCTCACCTCTTCCCAGAGACCCACTGTGTCTAGGCAGGCAGCAGAGCTGGAATGAGGGGCCAGCCAGTGTCCCGGGGTGAGCTCTGACCCCTTCGAGAGTGAGCACGACTGGGCCCCAGACTACTTAGGGACGCTGGAAGACCAGCAGCCGAGAGGTGCTCAGGAACTTCACATGGTCGTAGACAAATCACTTCCTCCTTGCCGACTCCCTCCCCAGCCACAGGCAGCAGACGCGGCCTGGTTCAGAGTAGAGCAGAGGATGCACCAAATGTGGTCAGACCCATAAAGGGAAATGAGAACCGCAGCCCTTTCTCCCGGGCCGGGGGGAGAGGGGAGGATGGGTAAGGAGGTGTGAATTTTGCCTTTGACTCCAGGAACAAAAAGGAAAATCCCTTGTCCCAATTTCTCAGAAGCCCCTGTTTATTCCAAATGCCATTCAGATGTGTGCAGTGTGGCAACTCGACACTGCAGTGTTGGTTCCTTTGCATTTTGAGGCTGTGAGAGACTTTCCATGAAAAAGTCCATCCAATTGTTCTTTCGCAGGTAGCCTGTTAAACCATTTTGATATGTTTTTAAAGCCTCATAAAAATCTAGCACAGTCCTCTCTTTAGCAGTTAGCAGACCCAAAGCAAGCCTGAGTAGACTGTAAAGTATATTCTGTTTAGGGGGATTTGTTTTAACCATTTCCTTTAATTATCAGTTTCCCAGAACACTTAGCTATGTTGACATGAGGCAATTCCTTCCAGGTGATTCTGTTTCCTTAAATATTATGTAAACTGTGCCAACACAGACAAAGCATAATCAGTATAATCTGAACTATTGTTAACTTCACCTCCTCAGTAATAAGCATGATGTCAGCTTTGTACATTGCAAATAAAAGGAATCCAATATGAACATTTGACTCCTTTGACATTCTTTCTTTGATGAAAACTTTTCTAAAGTCCATCTCACTGAAATTCATAAGCCCCCCTCAGAGCCAAGGGGGTTCCTGTCACTGCAAGTCGAGCTTTATAACAAAACACTGAGACACGGAAAAATACAATTAAAGTCAAGGGTCGATAATGTCTTCCAACAGGCAACAAATCCACAACATGCTTCAAGATAAGCCTACAACTGTTTTTAGCCCCATCACATGCTAGAGTTCAAGAAAGGAATTTCCATATTTCTGGGGCCTCAGGATCATTTACAGATAAATCAAAAGTAGAGAACTTTTAGGGCCTCCCTGGTGGCGCAGTGGTTGAGAGTCCGCCTGCCGATGCAGGGGACACGGGTTTGTGCCCCGGTCCGGGAAGATCCCACGTGCCGCGGAGCGGCTGGGCCTGTGAGCCATGGCCGCTGAGCCTGCGCGTCCGGAGCCTGTGCTCCGCAACGGGAGAGGCCACAACAGTGAGAGGTCCGCGTACCGCCAAAAAAAAAAAGGTAGAGAAATTTTAGTCATTAAAATCAAATCTAAGATATATGTGCATATATTTGTATATGCATAAAATATATCCTCTGGAAGGATAAAGAAGAAATTAATAACATTGGGAGTGTTCAGGAAAGAGAACTGACCTGTGGGAGGGAGAGACATTTCACTGAATACCATTTTGCACCTTTCGAATTCTGAACCGCTGGAATATATTATCTACTGGAAAAGAAAAAAATGGAATCTAAGGAAACAAGTGTTCAAATATTCCTAAATATACCACACAAAAAAACCCACCTTGGTTTAGTGCTAGCTTTCAAACCGCAGTTGCTGGCCTACCTGGGGGCTTGGTTGAGCATGGAGGTGAAATGCATAGGTTAAGAAGACAAGGAGAGGAAAAGGGGAAGATAGCACTGGGACATGAGGTGCATCCACACAAGAGAGTGGTTAGCAAAGCCAATTTGACGAATATGTGCTTTCAAATTTAGTATGTTGCTTGCTAGTCCTGAAATGGTTTGGAATTGTATTTGATGCACAGATTAATGTCACCACATGAATAATTCTTTCCAGTTATGACTGTCAAGCAAAATGGAGTCAAATTCAAACACAATTTTTAATTTCCCAAACAAAAATCAACAATTTAAGTCAGTGATTAGCAAACTACAGCCTGTGGGCTAAATCCAGCCCTCTGCCTGTTTTTGTAAATAAAGTTTTATTGGATTACGGCCAGGCTCATGTGCATGCACATTGTCTATGGCTGTCTTGGGGTTTCACCAGCAGATATGAGTAGCTGTGACAGACACTATGTGGTCTTCAGAGCCTAAGACATTTCCTATCTGACCCTTGACAGAAAAAGTTTGCAGACCCCTGATTTAAATGATAATGATTTAAGGACAGGGTGACCATCTGACAAAAGTATCAGTAAAGATGGGGACAGTGACCCATCAAATAGTTAAGGTTCTCTCAAATAGGAAGGAGATCAATAAGTATACATTTGATGTAATGTCTTTGACACACTTTTTGAGATCAATTATTTAAACACATGTTCAAATAATTTAACAAGAACTTTTTTTCCCTGATACGAGATTAACACTTTATTATTAGAGCAAGAGAACAGATTGCTTCTTAGTATTTAGCCCAGAGAGGTCAAACCTGAAAGGGTGAAGAAGCACTGGGTAACCATCTCTCATCTGCTGGTGCTGGAAGCAAGGTGGGAGTTGCTGTCTATCTTCCAGACATCCACCTCCTCATTTCAGTAGCTGAAGATTCGCTGTGGCCATGTAAGAAGCTGGGAAGTGCAAGAGACGACTCCTAATCTTTCTGCTCCTAGATTCCATGATTGTTTTAGTTCTTTCTGGGGAAGGGGTATATTGTTCACTTGTTTGTTTTTTTCTGAGAAAAGGTGATTGGCTCAGTCATGATTGCTATCAAGTTTGTATGCTGTTGGCATATCAGGCACTTGCTGACTAGAAAAGTTTTATGTGATGAATTCATGTTCTTCTGGTGCCAGATGGAAGACAGATCTCCAAGGTGAGTCCCCACTATTCTATATGCTCAGAATCTCAAAATCTTCCTCCAGGTCAAACTCCTCTAGTTGTTCAGTAGAGTCGATGAATTCTATCACAATACAGAAAAGAGGAAGAAAAAAGCTTGACACTTTGTCTCAAGCAGTCAATAAGTTACTCAGTAGTTAAGACCGTGCATTTTTTTTTCTTTTGCGTTATACGGGCCTCTCACTGTTGTGGCCTCTCTTGTTGCGGAGCACAGGCTCCGGACGCGCAGGCTCAGCGGCCATGGCTCACGGGCCCAGCCGCTCCGCGGCATGTGGGATCTTCGCGGACCGGGGCACGGACCCGCGTCCCCTGCGTCGGCAGGCGGACTCTCAACCACTGCGCCACCAGGGAAGCCCCAAGACCATGCATTTTTAATTGCTTTGCTACAGAAAAGTTTGTGTAGAGGAGACTTATAGGTGGGACCACTGCTGAGTATTAGCAATTCTCTATAAAGAATCAAAATAGGTTTAAGGGCCAAGGTGGTGGAGTGGAAAGACCCCGAGCTCGCCTGCTCTCACGGGCACAGCAAAATCACAACTATCTGCAGAACAACCACTGATGAGAAGGACTGGAGCCGACCAGAAATGATCTCCTACAGCTAACGCCACAAAGGATCCACAACATGACGGCTAGGAGGGGCAGGCTCGCGATGTAATCAAATCCCACACCCCCAGGGTGGGCGACCCACAAATTGGAGAATGATTATATCACAGAAGTTCTCCCACAGGAGAGTTCTGAGCCCCACATCAGGCTCCCCAGCCTGGGGGTCTGGCACTGGGGGGAGGAGCCCCCAGAGCATTTGGCTTTGAAGGCCAGTGGGGCTTTACTGCAGGAACCCCACAGGACTGGGGGAAATACAGACTACACCCTTAAAGGGCGCACACAAAAATCTCATGTGCACTGGGACCCAGGACAAAAGCAGTGATTTGATAGGAGCCTAGGCCAGACCTATCTGCTGGGCCTGGAGACTCTCCTGGAGAGGCTGGCGGTGGGGGAGGGTGGCTGAAGCTCACCTGGGGGACATACACCCTGGTGGCAGACATACTGGGGAACATTCAACTACATGAACACTCCTGGTGGCTGACATGTTGGATCATTAGTGCCAAGACCTGGCCCCACCCGACAGCCTATAGGCTCCAGTGCTCGGACACCTCAGGCCAAACAACCAATTGGGCAGAGACACAGCCCCACCCATCAGCAGACAGGCTGCCTAAAGAAGTCCTGACCCACGGCCTCCAGACAAGCCCCTAGACATGGCCCTGCCCATCTGAGGGCCAAGACCCAGCTCCACGCACCAGTGGGCAGGCCCTGGCCCCTCCCACAAGGAAGCCTGAACAAGACTCTAAAGCAGGCTCACCCACCAGGGGGCAGACACCAGAAGCAAGAAAACTACAATCCCACAACACAGGCCAGAGACCCTATCCTGGGACCAGCTGGCCCCTGACCCTGCCAACTAGCAGGCCACTGCAACCTCAGGGACACCCCAGACCCCATACCGAACTGTATCAGAAACCAGCCCCCCCTTACCAGTGATCTGAAATGAGCTCTGGGATCCCTGGGCCCAGGAGCCACACTCCAGGAAACAGCTCTGCCTGCCAGTAATCCAGCACTAACCCCTGCCAGTAGTTGGGCAACAGCCCCCGAGGCTTCGGGACCCTGACTCCGGCCACCAGTGAGCCAGCACTAGCTCCAGGGCCCCCTTGGATTCCACAACCAGCCACCTCGTGACCAGGCCCCACTAAACAGCAACCAGCAGCATCTGCACAAGGCAGGGCCTGGCAACCAACCAGACTAGAAGCCAACTAAGCCTAGCAGACCACCCACATAGTCAGCCCGCCACAACAGAAGGAACCAAACAGCCCTCTTAGGGGGAACACCTAGAGCATATAGCTTGGGTGACAAGAGAGGAGTGCACTGCTGGAACACATAGGATGCCTCCTACAGAGGGCCACTTCTCCAAGGTTGAGAAACGTAACTAACCTACCACAGACATAAAAATACAGATAGCAACTTAGACAAAATGAGGTGGCAGAGGAATAGGTTCCAGACAAAGGAACAAGATAAAACCCCAGAAAAAGAACTAAGTGAAGCGGAGATAGATAGGCAATCTACCCAAGAAAGAGTTCAGAGTAATGGTCGTAAAGATGATCAAAGAACTCGGGAGGAGAATGGATGCACAGAATGAGAAGCTAGTTTTTAACAAAGAGAAAATACAAAGAACAACCAAACAGAGATGGAGAGTACAATAACCGAAATGAAAAATACACTAGAAGGAATCAACAGTAGACCAAATGATACAGAAGAATGCACCAGTGTGCAGGAAGACAGAGTAATGGAAACCACTGCAGCTGAACAGAAAAAAGAGAAAAAGAATGAAAAGAAATGAGGACAGTTTAAGAGATCTCTGGGACAACACCAAGTGCACTAATATTTGCATTATAGGGGTCCCAGAAGGAAAAGAGAGAGACAAAGGGCCTGAGAAAATATTTGAAGAGATAATAGCTAAAAACTTCCCTAACCTGGGAAAGGAAACAGGCACCCAAGTCCAAGAAGCACAGAGAGTCCCATATAGGATGAACGCAAAGAGAAACACACCAAGACACACTGTAATCAAACTTACAAAAATTAAAGATAAAGAGAGAATACTAAAAGCAGCAAGAGAAAAGCAACAAATAATATACAAGGGAACTCCCATAAGGCTATCAGCTGATTTTTCAGCAGAAACTCTGCAGGCCAGAAGGGAGTGACACAGTATATTTAAAGTGATGAAAAGGAAAAACCTACAACCAAGAATACTCTACCCAGCAAGGCTCTCCTTAAGAGAAATCAAAAGCTTTACAGACAAGCAAAAGCTAAACGAATTCAGCACCACCAAATCAGCTTTACAATAAATATTAAAGGAACTTCTCTGGGTGAAAAAGAAAAGGCCACAACCAGAAACAAGAAAATTATAAAATGAAAAAGCTCACCAGTAAAGACAAATAAAGGTAGTATATAATACACAGACAAAACTAGTAGGGAGGTTAAAAGACAAAACTTGTAAAGTCAGCTGTATCCACAATAAGCAGTTAAAGGATACAGAAAACAATCAGATGTAAAATATGATATCAAAAACTGTAATCATGAGCGGAGGAGAGTACAAATACAGGGTATTTAAAATGCACTTGAAATTAAGAGATCAGCAACTTAAACAATCACATTTATATAGAGACTGTTATACAAAAACCTCATAGTAACTGCAAACCAAAAACCTATAATAGATATACACACAAAAAAGAAAAAGGAATCCAAACATAACACTAAAGGTAGTTATCAAATCACAAGAGAAGAGAACAAAAGAAGAAAAGGGAATAAAAGATCTACAAAAACAAATCCAAAACAATTAACAAAATGGCAATAAGAACATACATATCTATAATTACCTTAAACGTAAATGGATTAAATGCTCCAACCAAAAGACATAGACTGGCTGAATGGATACAAAAACAAGACCTGTATATATGCTGCCTACAAGAGACTCACTTCAGATCTAGAGACACATACAGACTGAAGGTAAGGGGATAGAAAAAGGTATTCCACGCAAATGGAAATCAAAAGAAAGCCAAAGTAGCAATACTCATATCAGACAAAACAGACTTTAAAATAAAGACTGTTACAGGAGACAAAGAAGGACACCACATAATGATCAAGGGATCAATCCAAGAAGAGGATATAACGATTGTAAATATATATGCACCCAACATAGGAGCACCTCAATATACAAGGTAAATATTAACAGACATAAAAGGAGAAATTGACAGTAGCACAATAATAGTAGGGGACTTTAACACCCCACTCACATCAATGGATGGATCATCCAGACAGAATATCAATAAGTAAACACAGGTCTTAAATAACACATTAGACTAAATGAACTTGATACTTGTAGAGCATTCCATCTGAAAGTGGCAGAATACACATTATTTTCAAGTGCACATGGAACATTCTCCAGGATAGATTACATGCCAGGCCATAAAACAAGCCTTGGTAAATTTAAGAAAACTGAAATCATATCAAGCATCTTTTCCAACCACAACACTATGAGATTAGGAATCAACTACAAAAAAAAAAAACTGCAAAAAACACAAACATGTGGAGGCTAAACAATATGCTACTAAACAACCAATGGATCACTGAAGAAATCAAAGATGAAATTAAAATATACCTAGAGACAAATGAAAATGAAAACATGA
Organism: Monodon monoceros; assembly: GCF_005190385.1. Lineage (NCBI taxonomy): Eukaryota > Metazoa > Chordata > Mammalia > Artiodactyla > Monodontidae > Monodon > Monodon monoceros. The sequence continues at coordinate 91,099,315 of NW_021703779.1, read as the reverse complement.
TGATCCAAAACCTATGGGACGCAGCAAAAGCAGTTCTAAGAAGGAAGTTTATAGCGATAGAAGCTTACCTCAGGAAACAAGAAAAATCTCAAACAACCTAACCTGACACCTAAAACAGGTTAGAGAAAGAAGAACAAACAAAACCCCAAGTTAGCAGAAGGAAAGAAATCATTAAGGTCAGAGCAGAAATAAAGTAGAGACTAAAGAAACAATAGAAATAAATGAAACGAAGAGCTGGTTCTTTGAAAAACAAAATTGATAAACCTTTAGCCAAACTCATCAAGAAAAAAAGGGAGAGGGCCCAAATCAATAAAATCAGAAGTGAAAAAAGAGAAGCTAAAACCAACACCACAGAAATACGAAGGATCATAAGAAACTACTATGAGCAACTATACGGCAATAAAATGAACAGCCTAGAAGAAATGGAAAAATTCTTAGAAAGGTACTATCTCCCAGGACTGAACCAGGAAGAAAAGAAACTATGAACAGACCAATTACCAGTAGTGAAATTGAATCAGTAATTTAAAAACTCCCCACAAACAAAAGACCAGGACCAGATGGCATCACAGATGAATTCTACCAAAACATTTAGACAAGAGTTAACAGCTATCCTTCTCAAACTATTCCAAAAAAGTGCAGAGGAAGGAACACTTCCAAACTCATTCCATGAGGCCACTATCACCCAGATACCAAAACAGAACAAAGATATCTCAAAAAATAAGAAAATTACAGGCCAATATCGCTGATGAACATAGATGGAAAAATCCTCAACAAAATACTAAAAACTGACTCCAACAAAAAACTGACTCCAACAATATATTATAAGGATCACACACCATGATCAAGTGGGATTTATCCCAGGGATGCAAGGACTCTTCAATATCTGCAAATCAATGTGATACACCACATTAACAAATTGAAGAATAAAAACCATACGATCATCTCAATAGATGCAGAAAAAGCTTTTGATTAAAGTCAACATCAATTTATGATAAAAACTCTCCAGAAAGTGGGCATAGAAGAAACATACCTTAACATAATAAAGCCCATATACGACAAACTCACAGCTAAACATCTTACTCAACAGTAAGAAGCTGAAAGCATTCCCTCTAATATCAGGAACAAGACAAGGATGTCCACTCTCACCACTTTTACTCAACATAGTTTTGGCAATCCAAGCCACAGCTATCAGAGAAGAAAAAGAAATAAAAGGAATCCAAATAGGAAAGAAAGAAGTAAAACGGTCACTGCTTGCAGATGACATGATACTATACATAGAAAATCCTAAAGATGCCACCAGAAAACTACTAAAGCTCATCAATGAATATGGTAAAGTTGCAGGGTACAAGATTAATATACAGAAATCTGTTGGATTTCTATTCACTAACAATGAACTATCAGAAAGAGAAATTAAGGAAACAATCCCACGTACTATCACATCAAAAAGAATAAAATACCTAGGAATCAACCTACCTAAGGAGGCAAAAGACCTGTACTCCAAAAACTATAAGACACTGATGAAAGAAACTGAAGACGACACAAACAGATGGAAAGATATGCCATGTTCTTGGATTGGAAGAATTAATATTGCTAAAGAGACCATACTACCCAAGGCAATCTACAGATTCAGTGCAATCCCTATCAAATTACCAATGGCATTTTTCACAAAACTAGAACAAACATTTTTACAATTTGTATGGAAACACAAAAGACTACAAATAGCCAAAGCAATCTTGAGAAAGAAAAACAAATCTGGAGGAATCAGGCTCCCTGACTTCAGACTACACTACAAAGCTACAGTCATCAAAACAGCATGGTACTGGCACAAAAACAGATGCATAGATCAATGGAACAGGATAGAAAGCCCAGAAATAAACCCATGCACTTATCATCAATTAATCTACGACAAAGCAGGCAAGAATATACAGTGGAGAAAAGACAGTCTCTTCAATAAATGGTGTTGGGAAAATTGGACAGCTACATGTAAAAGAATGAAATCAGAATATTCTCTAACACCATATCCAAAAATAAACTCAAAATGGATTAAAGACCTAAATGTAAGACCAGATACTATAAAACTCCCAGCAGAAAACATTGGCAGAACACTCCTTGACATAAATTGCAGCAATATTTTTTTGGATCCGTCTCCTAGAGTAATGGAAACAAAAGCAAAAATAAACAAATGGGCCCTAATTAAACTTGAAAACATTTGCACAGCAAAGGAAATCATTAAAAAAAAATGAAAAGACAGCCTACGGACTAAGAGAAAATATTTGCAAATGATGTGACTGACAAGGGATTAATTTTCAAATACACAAACAGCTCATACAGCTCAATAGCAAAAAAACAAACAACCCAATCAAAAAATAGACAGAAGACCTATATAGACATTTCTCCAAAGAAGACATACAAATGGCCAACAGGCCCATGAAAAGATGCTCAACATCACTAATTATTAGAGAAATGCAAATCAAAACTACAATGATGTATCACCTCACACCAGTTAGAATGGGCATCATCAAAAAGTCTACGAATAATAAATGCTGGAGAGGGTGTGGAGAAAAGGGAACCCTCTTACACTGTTGCTGGGAATGTATATTGGTGTGGCCACTATGGAGAACAGTATGGAGGCTCCTTAAAAAACTAAAATAGAGTTACCACATGACCCAGCAATTCCACTCCTGGGCATATATCCCGAAAAGACAAAAACTCTAATTTGAAAAGATACATGTACCCCAATGTTCATGGCAGCACTATTTACAATAGCCAAGACATGGAAGCAACCTAAATGCCCATCTACAGGTGAATGGGTAAAGAAGATGTGAGATACACACACACACACACACACACACACACACACACACACACACACACAATGGAATATTACTCAGCCATAAAAAATAATGAAATAATGCCATTTGCAGCAACATGGATGGACCTAGAGATTATCACACTAAGTGAGGTAAGTCAGAGAAAGGTAAATACCATATGATATCACTTATATGTGGAATCTAAAAAAATTATACAAACGAACTTATTTACAAAACAGAAACAGACTCACAGACATAGAAAACAAATTTATGGCTGCCAAAAGGAAAGGGGCGGGGAGGGATAAATTAGGAGTTTGGGGTTAACAGATACATACTACTATATATAAAATAGATAAACAAGGACCTACTATATAGCACAGGGAACTATATTTAATATCTTATAATAACCTATAATGGAAAAGAAACTGAAAAAGTACATATATAACTGAATCTCTTACTGTACACCTGAAACTAACACAACATTGTAAATCAACTATACTTCAATTTAAAAAGAAGAATCAAACTAACTGGACTTGTTACACAGTCCTATTCAAAGTGATGAAGTTGAGGCTCTGTAAGACCTTCAAGGTACCTTTTGAATTACCCATGGCCTCTGATTTGTCTTCTGAACCAGACCATGAAAAAAAGAAATTCTAGTCATTTTGATTTTGTATGGAACTTTTACACGGAGCTCATTTTTTTTTACTATCATTCTTTGAAATTGGTAAATATTAGTTCATCAGAAGAAGCACCATTCCTTGATCAGTGCAGCTGAGTAGAAATTTTTCATTTCCACGGAAAACATGACGCACAATTGCTTCTGTCTCATAAAACAACTGCTAGGCCTTCCCTGGTGGCACAGTGGTTGAGAGTCTGCCTGCCGATGCAGGGGACACGGGTTCGTGCCCCGGTCCGGGAAGATCCCACATGCCGCGGAGCGGCTGGGCCCGTGAGCCGTGGCCGCTGAGCCTGCGCGTCCGGAGCCTGTGCTCCGCAACCGGAGAGGCCACAACAGTGAGAGGCCCGAGTACAGCAAAACAAAAAACAAAAAGCAACTGCTATCCATGGGTCTGCTGGCCAGAGAGCTTCTGAACAACAGCTTACCTGCCCCCGTGGTTGTCACTTCTGGCTTGGCTGGAGGAACAAAGGGAGGCCAGTGTGATGGATGTTTCTGAACTAATTCAAACATCCTTAAATTTTCCTTTAGAATTTCCTGAGGAGACATAGAAACAGTTGTAAACACTGCAGAGTCACTACATATCTGCCCAGTTGGCAGTATATGACTCCAAACCCTAAGAGAGTGGCCTGGTTGTTGAAAGGTGAAAGCAAAGGCTTAGCAAATACACCCATCCTCTACTTGACCCGTCTGAAGACCCAGCTCTCTTCAATTCTAGATACTGTTGGCCAGGAAGGAAGGACGCTGGAGGGAGGATCTGATGGAAGGCCAGTACTCACTGCCCATGCTCCATCATGAGGTCTTACGCCAGTTGCGTGGGACCAACTCAATTTAGGGGTGAGATGTTCCTGAAGTGTTGGCTCCAAAGAAATGTTGGTTAGTCAAGTTAAATCTGCCCCCAAAGAATATTGGTACATATTGGCATGGTTTCAGTTTCAATCCAAGACGTATGATATATGTCCTAATTTAAATAGCATAGTCTTATCAGAAAATTTTCTTTCTAACGTTAAATGTGATATACAGTTTTGCGGCATTCTGAAATGTAAGTAATGCCTTTAGAAAATAATTCTCCGTTATGTCTCAGCCAATTATTAACTGCGGTTTCAGATTCAGCTGGGGACTTTAGTGTTAATTATTTGTTCACCTGTGAAGAAAAATCTTCCCTCCTTACACTTACAAGAGGCTCTGAGATCCCATCTCTCCAACCCCTCTGTTTTGCAGATAAGAGAACATGATGTCTCCTGCCACCCCATCCAGGGCTCTTTAAACTACTCCCTATGATTTCCCCTCATTCTTTCAATAAGAGTTGATCAATATCTTCCACATAATTGGCATGTGTTAGAAGCAAAGGATGAGGGAGGCAGATACAAAAGTTGTGAGCCAGCAAAATGATAAATACCCTCTGACATAAAATGCCAAAAAAAAAGAATAACTTGCTTTCGTATTTACACAGATTTCTGCAAACTGTGTTTGCTTTAAGTGGCAGTGTGCCTATATTTTATATAAATAAGACAGTTAATAGAAAGGCAAGCCCCTTAAACCATAATGGAACACATTAAACTGTAAATGGACACGAAACAAATAGAAAAGTAGTTTGGCTTCTTCAACCATCTCAGTGTTACAAACAGAGTAAGGAAGAATTTAGGCTGAGCTATATGAAATTGGCATTTTTAAGTTAAAATGGTAGAATATTAGTTGAATATTTCATTGACTCACGGGCTCAATGAGATGGAACATTCAGTAGTTAAAAATATCGCTCACCTGACACACGAAGCATATTGCAAACCAAAGTTTTCCTTTAGTTTCCCCAAAGTTATGTACAATTACCCACATCCTAGTTTCTTTCTTTTGCAATAAAGTCATATCAGGCTGGATTTATGTTACTATGAAAAACCGTCTTGAAAAGGAATTATATTGAATAACACTTGTTTTTTAAGACTAAGAAAAACATACATCTTTACCTTCTGAACAAGGCTACACCAGCTATCAAAGTCTTTTTCTTCTTTGCAGAAAAATCCCTTGGGGGAAAGCAAAAGAAGACAACTTAGAACTGGTCAGGGGCACCCAGGCAGGCCCTTTGTATTGCAAGATGGAGCCGTTGGCCCGGAGTTGTGAAGTAGGATGTGGGCCACTTCCTTTGGATGTGTCCTCCCAGCAACAAGGAGGAAGAGTGTCTGAGCTCATCTCTCTCCTAGATCAGTGCCTCACTTGGACACACACATCTGCTCATTCATCTTCATATTTTCTCTCTCTCTCTGCCTCTTTCTCTTATTCTGTCCCTTTCCCTTTTACCCTGTCCCTTTCCCTCCCTGATCCTCTCCCTTCACACGGTGAGATACAGTAACTTGAAAACCGATCTCCAAAGCACAGGGTTACTTCCATTACATTCAGTGCACAAATATACCTACGTATAAAAAACAATCCATTAAAACCAGCAAACAAAAGCCAAATAGTACTTTTAGCTAGAGGCATTACTTAACAAGGTGGCTTTGACCTTAAGGAAATTATCTTTTAGAATAAAGAGGTGGTGGTGTGATGAATGGGGAGATTGGCATTGATATATATACACTAATGTGTATAAAATGGATAACTAATGAGAACCCGCTGTATAAAAAATCAAATCAAATAAAATTAAAAAAAAAAAAAGTCAGGGACGTCCCTGGTGGTAAAAAAAAAAAAAAGGAAGAAAGAGAACCATCAGCCTCCTTCCCCATCCTCAGAACCATCCTACAGCACTAAAAGAATGGTCCAAAACAAGAGGAGGACTCTGTCAGCTCTCCATCACTGGCCCTCCGACAATCGGGTTAAACTGGTAGAGAGGATGCAGACAGGCCTCAGAACAACTGGCTACACCCCAGGCAGCTGTCCCTTCCATGTGTGGACGGCAGTCATATTTCCAGCGGGGGAAAGCCTGCAGCTTCCTGGATTGTGTGCCCAGAGGAATGGACATTGTCCACCCAGGAGGTCTTGCCTCCTTATCCCTCCTTCCCTATGTCTCACCTTATTCCCGGTGCCCGGATAGCAATATTTAGAGGGCAAGAAGGAAAAGGGGGAAAGATGGTAACACTGGTCGTGACTAACATTTCTAGAATGCCTACAACACGCCAGGCGCTGTGCTATGTGCCTTACACATAGTGTACTCATACAGCCATGCAAGGAAGGAACTACCGTTTTGCCCACTGGAGAGATGAGAAGGCCGAAGCTCAGAAAAGTTAAGGGACTCCCCATAAGTCCATGGCTGGTAAGCGGCTTCGATCCTAACTCGGCTTCAGGGCCCATTCCTTCCCCACTACACCACACGACACTACCTCTCGTGGGGGTGGGGAGCGAACATTCTTTTGCCGCCCTACCTAACAACCCGGATAGCTTCCAGGGAGCCAAACTGTGATAGGGCAGCGCTGTGTCTCTTGGGCCACCCAACCTTCAGATACCCACCAATGCTACGGAAGGATCCAAGTTCAGGATGTTCATTCGCTGTGGAGGTTGCAGACAATGGAAAGTCTGGTCGTCAACCGTTCCGTTCTCCTCAGTGTCAACAAAGGTCTGGGTTGTGTGAGGGTCCAGGAAAATGAGCTCATCACCTGTTTTGAATGAGACATGCTTAACCTTCGAAGAACCACTGGCCCTGGCCACACTGCTGTCCTTGGGATGTGGCGCTCTGGTTGTCCTAACCCCTCCCTTGGTGACAATGAGAATGAGATGACAGAAAGCCTGAAGGAGGGTGACCATGCTTGAAGGAAGCCACCCACGCCCAAAGCCAATCATTCAATGCGAAGACTTGCCCTAGCATTTATATCTCCTCAAAGCCCAAGTCCAAAAGTGGAAAGGCACAGGTTTGGGGAAAGGGGGGAATGAGCGACCACAGATGACATAGCGGGCTCGGTGAGCAGCAGTAGCCATGAGTCCAGGTGCCATCAGGGAGCTTCCTGACCCTTTCAACACTGGAAAGCCTCTTGCTCTAGACCACTGGTTCTTAGACCTATGGTCAAAGAGCACATCTGGGAAGGAAAAAGGCCTTGGCCTCCAAAAGAAATGGGAATGCTGACTCTGCCATGGGTGAGATACCAGGGAGCTGACTTCTGGTCTTGATTCGCTAGCAAGTTAGTCATTGTTAGCAAGTCAGTAATTCCTGTCAGAAAGCACTGCCTTGGTCACAGTAATATCAGTACACATACGCCTTGCGGGGAAAACTCACTTTGAGATTGGTCGACCGTTACAAATTGGAGAAAAATGCTGCTTCATTAAATTGAAAAAGTCTAGCCCAATAATGATCTGGGGGGGAGTATGGGATAATAAAATCTCTACTTTTATCTGATGTTCAAAAGGTTGAGAGTCCCTCTACTGCTCATCAGCAGCATACCGAGTAGCCTGACGCGCCTAAGGGGTCGCCCCAGCCTCGCTGCCCAGGCCTGAGAACCATCTGGGCCTCTGTGTTCCAGACGGGGCTGAGCAAGCAAAGAGAGAGATCTGCCTGAGGCAGGAGGATGCGGGGGGAAGGGACACCCCGAAGACACTCTCTGGAACGGCACCCAGGATTCTTCTGGGTACATCTAAGTGCTTCCGTTGGCAAAGAGTGTTTCTGATGTCTGATGCCAAGTTTAACTCATCTCTGTCGCAGACCTAGGACAAACCACTTCACTCTGTCTTAACTTTCTTGCTTTTAAACTGGGGTCACTGGGTCTGTTCCACTTACCTCACAGGGTATTATCAGAATGAGAAGATCTCACCTCTGTGAACTGCTTAAAACAATACAAACGCAAGGTAGTCATAGATGTACCTTGCTGAGACTCAAAAGGATTTTCCTACAAATATATGTTTAAGAGCGTATGGAAATCAATGCCCCCATATGGCTTGCTTTAGGAAAGTCAAGGTACATATTCCCCCAGACCACAGGCGGGTGAGACCAGTTATAGCAAAAAAGCCTCAAGGCTCAATGAAGAGCAACAACCAGGATGTTTAGAGGAAAGCCTACCTAAGACCATAGAAAGGGAAGGGGAGAAGGAAGCTGTGCACGAGAAAATGCGACTCCAAAGCAGGATTAGGACCGAGCGTTCTGCCAGTTTTGAGTTAAGGTACTGGAAATAATAGCAGTATCCTCTCTGACTCTGGCCCTTTCCCGTGTGTGTGTGTGTGTGTGTGTGTGTGTGTGTGTGTGTGTGTGTCTGTGTGTGTGTGTGTGTCTGTGTGTGTGTGTAGTGGAGCTTTGTGGGCTGCCCTATTTCTGAGAGTGCTTAAAAGAGATACAGTAGATCAAAAAGTCCTAGAGAGGGCTTGCCTGGTGGTGCAGTGGTTGAGAGTCCGCCTGCCGATGCAGGGGACACGGGTTCGTGCCCCGGTCCGGGAGGATCCCACGTGCCGCGGAGCAGCTGGGCCCATGAGCCATGGCCGCTGAGCCTGCGCGTCCGGAGCCTGTGCTCCGCAACAGGAGAGGCCACAGCAGTGAGAGGCCTGCGTACCACA
>NW_021703779.1:91028557-91090269 GCF_005190385.1 Monodon monoceros | reverse complement strand
AAAAAAAAAAAAAAAAAAAAAAAAAGTCCTAGAAATGATATGGGGACTAAATCAAGGTCTCTAATGAGGCCCAAGAAGAAGTGGCAGGCAGGTCCACCATCTGCAGACACTGGGCTCATGCGACGAATCTCCAGGTGGCACCCTCCACCAAAGCACAGGGGACAAACATTCTAAGCAGAAAAAAATCTCCCAGCCAGTCTCTCACCCTGGCCATAGTCTTGTGCACCAGGAGCTTCTCCCAGCTTCCCACCGGGCAAGAGGGCACTCGGGAAGCAATGTGGTGTGGTGGGCAGGGACGGTCAAATTGGGATCGAATCCTGGCTTTGCTACTTTTGAGCCCAGTAACCTTGTGTAAACAACCCCTCTAAGTCTTCCACTAGGCCTAAATGGAAATAATGATCTCTACCTCACAGGGGTGTTGTGCTAACTCTATCAATCAATCAATCTATCTAAAGCCATACATCTCTACATAACTATCGATATTAATCTATATCTCTCTATACATGTATATATGTTTTAATATATAATTGTATATTATATAATATAAATTATATATTTATATATAATATAGGAAACAATATATTATAATGACAAGTAATATAAATATATATATTTTTATACATGGAGAGAGAGAGAGAAAGAGGGGGAGAGAGATTGAGAGAGAACCCTCTGCAGAGTTCCTTGTTCAGAAAATGGCAGTTCTCATCTGTCCCCTCCCTTCAGACATTCTGCCAATCCAGACTCTCCCCACCCGAGCCTAATACAGTAAGGGGGTAAGTCAGAAAATGGGAGTTGAGGGGAGTTTGCAGCCTCAAGTGAAGGTTAAACAAAGGATTTATGGACATTAGCGGGCAAATGGGCACTACGTAAACCTCTGTCTTGGGAACTGAGGATTGCCCACACCTCTTTCAAAAGCAGTCCAACTCCACCAATGTCTCCCCGACCCAGTGGCCTCAGGAAACAGGAGGGCTATGCCAGCTTGGCAAATTCTCTCTGGGTAACTTGGGATAAAGGAGGCCAGGGTGCCCAGGATTCACTGAGATCCCTCCAAAATTATTCTCCAGTGTTTCCACCTTTTCCTCAAGCACAGACAATAGGAAATATATTTTTGCTACATTTTCTTTGACAGGAACCCAAAAGCTTAGAAACAGAGAACATCTAAATTTATAACACCCTAAATACTGGGGTTTGTACTTAGAAAAAGAAAAGCCTCCACTTTCCAAATGTTCCATCAAGCTGTAGTTCTTAGGATCGACCAGTAGATGGCAGCATTCGAGAGAGCCCCAGCAACTGTGGAGAAACCCTACCTTAAAGAGAGAAAGAGCGAGCAGAGGAAAGAGGCGCTGGGGTCAGGCTGGCTCTTTTTGCTGAGTGCTTTCCTGTGAGGGGACAACATGGTGAACTGGGGGTCAGCCCTGTCTTCCATAAACGGAACCTGAGACTGAAAGAGCTGACACTCTTTTCCTGCTGGCACACAGCTAGCTAGCCAGTGGGAGACTGACCGCATACGGGGCTGGGTCTGTTTCCACCCGCCCCACCTCCATGAATCTCCGAGGAGGAGATGAGTGGGGAGGTGACCAAGCCCATCTCACTCAGTCCTCTGCACATGCCTCAGGCCATTCCCCACGCCTGCTCTGGCTCTCCCTTGCAGTCTAAGCTCATAGCTTCCTCGAAGCCCACTCTGCGAGAGGTGTCCCGTATCCCACTTCCCTCACCGCACGACTCCCTTACTCTGCGGCACTAAGCAGGTGTCTAGGCCCTTGGTACTCAAAGCGTGGCACCAGCAGCACCGGCACTACCTAGTTAGAAATGCAGGCTCTCAGGCTCCACCCCAGAACTGCTGAACCCACATTATAATAGGCTCTCAAGGTGATTCACGTGCACATTAAAGTTTGAGAAGCACCGGGCTAGCTCCCGTCGTGTGCCAAGGGCCTTAAATGTCTCTGGTCACAGCTAGTGAGTAAGGTGGCTGGGTTTCCAGAGGCATCTACTGAGGCAGGTAATGCTGGGCTGCTCATCAGGATCCACATTAGGAGGTTAGTCGTTTTAAGGCTTAGCCTCCAGTATCAGGAAAGGGATACCTCTGTCTTCGCCTCCTCTTATTCTCACCAGAGTCAGGGCTCTGAACAATAAGCTAGCAACCCAAGCTGCATGAGCCTAGGAAGCCAGAGGACGGCTCCTAGCCTGAACGCCCGAGCCCCAGTAAGAGGGGTATCGGCAAGGCCAGGGGAGTGAAGCCCTGCCACCCTGGGCGCCACAGGAAAGAGAGACAGGTGCTGAAGCAATGCTATGACCTTGGGGCCGTCCAGTGGGAAAGCAGCCATGGAACCATCTTGTCAAGAGGCAATGAAGCAGAGGCACTGAAGGGGGATCTGCTCTCTGTCAGGCACAGGTAAGCGTTACTCTCCAGGCCAGAGACAAGATGAGCTGCCCAGAGGCCACAGCATCTCCAGGCTAGGTGAGGGCCCCCTAAAACTGGAATTGCCTGGTCTCCCGTGCAGACCTTCTGCCCACCCTCCCCTAACCCATGATGACTTACTTGTGATTCCTCTTTTCTTACCTAAGAATCCTATGAAATAATAGGCGTTATTTGGTTTTCCTCCTAATGCCCCTAAAGACTGTGGCATCTTAAAACACTCCTGGAGGGAAAGAGAACGCAAGATTCTCAGCTCATGTGTGGACTGCTGCTCACGGATCTCCGTGCTCACATGGCGGTGGGATGGGCGGGCAGCAAGCGGCTTGGGGAAAGGTGCGACTTACTTTGAAGGCGTCGACATAGACAGGATTGATTTGGTTTATGCCCAGGCGGAGGGGCACAATGAGCAGCAAGGGTTTCCAGGCTGGAGAGCAGGCAGAGGGGCCCTTACTCTGGGTCGAAGCATTCAGAGACTCAGGGGGGCTCTCAGCAGCTGTTTCGGCACTCAAGGGGAGGGTGTGGCACATTTTTTCTAGAAACAGAAGAGAGCTGGGTAAATAAGGGGCATCCAGCCCTAGGAGATGTGCCAAGGGCAAAACTAAAGGAGACCTCACATGACAGCCGCTGCCTGGAAGGCCCTTCCCACTGCCACCGGGGCCCTGCTGCCCGACCTCCTACAGGAAGCCCAGGCCACTCCTCCAGCCCTTACTTCTCCTCCTTCTGGCAACTGAACACTCACTTACCTCTTGTCAGATATTATGGGCTCACTGGGAGAATCTCATTTCTCAACCAGACTGCAAGGGCCTTGGAAACAGGGACTGTATCTGTTGGTCCCTCTAACCCCGTGGCAGGGAGCACAGGGGGGCTGCCACAGAAGACCTGTTTAACTGATTACCCGCACTTGGGGAGTCCTGCAGGGAAAGGGTCTGGTGCCTCACTGAGGGGCAGCAGAGATCCTCTAATTGTTTTCTCCCTTTCAGAAAGCTGAAAGGGAAGAGAAGAAGGGGCACAGGGAATGATTAACCGGAGCCCAGTGCTCCCCTGTCCTGCTAGATGGGCAGGCCAGAGAGTCGTGGGGCGGGGGAATGGGGGCGTGTATGTATCTTCTTTCTCTTTTTCTCCCTCGCTTTCTGTCTTTCTCTCCCACCACGCCCCACACACATTCTGAATGGTGAGGAAGAACCTCATCACCCAGCCACCCGAGAAGGTAAACTGGCCCGGGACTCACTGATATCTTCAATAACCACGGTGTTATCCATTGAAACATAAACAGCCAAGGAATTCCATTCATCAAATAAAGCAAGTTTTCTGCAAAGCAACATACAATGAAGTCACAATTGGGGAAGATGGACATCTTGGCAGGAAGCAGTACAACCTATGTATGCCCAGCGTTCCTGAAGTTAGTGAACACTGAGCCACAGAGAAGTTGGGATTCAGGTCAGGTCTGGCTCCCTTGCCTGAGCTCTGGAACATTCTATGTCCAGGGACCTTGCGAATGCCAGAGGCACTGTTTCCGCACCTCAAAAATAAGGACTGCTTTACAAAATGCAAAAGGCTGCCTTGCTAAACAATGTTACTCCTACTGGGCGAAAGAGAGAGGTTACCAGTGCATCTTCTCCCAAGAGATTTTGTTTTCTTTTCTTAAATAAGAGACATTCTGACTTACTCCTTTTTTCAAAAAAAGAAAACTGTTATTAATATACACATATATATATTTGTTTAGGAGCATACATAATACAAACAATAAGTTCTAGGGAAATCCGGGGTGGTGGGGGGGGGGAGAGAGAGAGAGGTGATCTCTTCTGTCCCTTCCCACATGCGGTAAGGATGCTGTCCCAGGAGACTTGGGCCGCAGATGGCTTCAGTGCCGGGCCTTGCTGGTCAACAGCTGAAGACAGAGCATGCTGAAGTGCATGACTTCAGAGGAGATTAGAAAGAAAACCCCTTTAAAAGAGAGATTATCTGATGTCTGAGTAAAGTACCTTGTCTATCTCTCCCTTATTTCTTTCTCCTCTTGCCAGTATGAAGAAGACATGTTTACCCTGGCTACTCTGGAATTCTGCAGTAAAGCCCAGTCTCAATGGCCAACAAAACAAAACAAAACAAAAGACACATTCTCTCCCAAACCAAAGTAACTCCCAAGAAGAGGTTAATTACCATTATATTTTAATTTCATTTAATGTAGTATCTTTCCCCCAAAATAATAATGACGACATCATCATCTACTGTTGTTAATAACAATCACGATGACTCCGAACACACTTAAGTTCTTTCAAAATGTATGTTTCCATTTGCTTGTTGTGGGAAGCTCAAAATTTAGAAGAAAGAAGCAAATTCTGAGGGATGTCATTTATAAACCAACCATATCAAGCTAGGTTTTGGGCTCGGCACAGCCATTCTAATCTTCTACACTTTCTGTCCTGGGTTCCTACAGTGGTTCCCGAAATACCACCAGATCCTCACTCAGCAGATCAACAACACCCCAAAAACCACTACGGACCAAGGTAAGAAAGTGGTCTCAGAGAGGCTGCACTGTTAGCAGAGTAATGCCAAGATACAGGTTTCACTTGGGTCCCCAGGAAGTCCAGACTACTCCCCTCAAAAGCACATTTACAAAGCATTCCAGTTCATTGAAGGTTGGCTAATAATTGAAACAGTGCCCCATCTGTATTTTGCATGGAGCAGGTCCCATCATCACACGCCAGAGAGCCAGGAATTGAAGTAGCTACCAAAGGAGGCTAGACGGTTTCAATTTTCTGATGCCTAAATCCAGCCCCAGATTCTATCTGCCATTTTCATTCATTCATTCATCAAGTATTTACTGAGCACTTACATGTGCCAGGCAGTTTCATGTGCTAATATTACAGGAGTGAACGAGGCAAATACAATCTCTGCCCTCATGGAGTTCCCATTTGGTGATAGGTTGTCAGAAAGGAGAGTGACAATAGGTGAGGTGGCCTGCAGGTGTAGGTGCTGATGCCACTCACCCCATTGATTTCCAAAGCATCGGTCCTGGCCTCTCCATGTCGCCTGTTGCTGTGGGAGGTGAATTCTGAGACTTAACAGGACAATTGCGAAAGTACCATGCTGGGGTACCTTGAGTCTCCTAAGAGATGACAAACTGATTCTAAGACTCCCTTGAGGTTTGTCTCCTCTAATAGGTGGTGAGGTCCTTGAAGCAAGAACTACACCTAGTTTATTTCTGTGCACTCAGTACTTAGGGCAACAGAGGCACCCAGTAAATGTTGAATGAATCAGTGAAGAATTTTTTTTTTTATATACCATACAGGGTGGGAGTCTGTGTCTTGCCTAGGCTGGCTCAGGCTTCCCCGCTTAGTGCAAACCCTTTGGCTTCAAAGTGACCCTCAGGCTGACGGCTGAGCACGTGAGCACCAATCTACAAGTGGGATACGGAATGAGTCCTGAGGGGCCTCCCCATAGACTGGTACCAATGACTATAACTGTGATTTACCAAGACAGTTGCCCACACACATTACACATTTCAAAGAACTATCTGAGCAAAATGGTACAGATGTTTGGTGGCTTAGTGGGATGGCAGGAACAGCTGGGTTGATGGGATGTTGAGTTGGTGGAGGGAGGCATAGGAGATGGTAGAATAAGGCGCATGACAGACTCTTTTACTTACTTTAACACCTGTGCAACTGTATTTGGTCCAAACCATTCGCCAATTGATTTCCCTTCTCCTACACCCATCTGTGCTGTTTTTATGTGGAAAAATAATAAACAGGTTAGCAAACCACCAACTCCTAATTTTTTGCATAAATAAGTAGATGGGACGACTTAGTAGAGCCACATATAAAGCAGGGAACAAGAAAAACAAGTACAGCAATGTAAGCTGAATTTCACATACAGGGTTCCTTTCCTCTTAATTGAACTACAGAACAGAGAGACAGCCTTTAAACTACTCATGTGACCTTACCCATTTGATGGATAGAGTAGCAACAGTCTTTTCTATCTAGGAAGCACTGTAGGATTTGTTGGTATTCTTTGGGTTGTTCTTTCTGTCTCTCCCAGTTCCAGTCTTTTTAGGAAAAAGAAAAAATGAGTTAAAATCATTTTTATAACTGCTTGTTATCTCTGCACTCTTACTGGGACTACGAGGTTAGAAGGAAAACAAAGGAGTTACATGTAGAAGGTGGGAGCGATCAAGTCAGAACATTCCTAAGTATCTTTAATGTTGATGACCAAGACATCTGGAAACTGATTTCTTTCAAAGACTCACTGGGTATAAAGTAAAAGCAAAACAAGAAGTTGACCAAGGAATTGACTTAGCCCACGAGCTTGAGTTGGATAAATATTACATGAAGACAGTGTCACAAGGCCTTTCTGGTCAGCTACTCAGTGAACAGGAGGTCACCACAAAACCTGGCAGTATATCCGTGTCTCACCCAGACGCTGTTATGTCTCATGTCCACACAGACAGCAATGGCTTTAGTTCGTATATTTTGCCAGCATTGCCCACAGAGTCTCATGGGGGGAAGTGCTCTTCTGACACATACCTATTCCCAGGGGAATATACACAATTTGCAACTAAGGAAGCTTTTTTTTTTAAATGCATGATGCCATTTTTACACAACCTTTTAAAAAGGCCACAATGAGTTTGGGAAAAACAAATACCTTTGTTATCAGGTGTTCCAGGTTTCCCTATGACCAAAACTAAAATAATTACATCTGTGGGGATCCTATCTGTGCCTCAGGCACAGCCCCCCAAATCCGATAGGGGCTGCTTATCGCTTACTGAGGACAACTGCAAAAACTCTCGTCGTCACTGCTGTGGACAGGACGCACTATTCCCATTCCCTCAGCTCTAGGAACTCTGTCTAATGGGACAGATTTCTGAAACTTATTTTGCTTCCAAGACAGAAGTTTCTCTCCTGAGGTTTTAGAGAGCATTTGAATTCACAACTGAAATCTACTTGAAGCCAAAGGCCACTATCTCCAGAGTCTTTAGTTCTCTTCGCTTCTAGTATTTCTGAAACCAAAGTTTTAAACTTCGTATCCAGCAGTCTTCAAAGGGTGAAGAACAGCCAACTGTTTTTCATCAGCTACCAAACTGTCCAAGTCTGGGGGAAACCCTGATTAGCTGGCTTCTAAGTACCACTAAATATTTACTGATGATAGTGATAAGTGAACACCCCACCTCAACTGTAAAATAACCAAATAGGAAACACTCCAAAATACTTCTTTATAAAATTACATCTTCTCATTCGTCTTAGCTACAAGATCTATTTCCACATTCTTCCTGCTACTTGCTTTTATATTAAGACAATTGAGATTGCTGACTGTGGGTTTTTTCCCCCAGTTTGCTTTCCACAAAATTCACTTCCAGAAGAATCATCTTGAAGTGTTTCATAAATGAGAAAGTTAAACAGTAAGAACAATCTGCTCCAAGAAGTATGTGTACAGTAGAGAAATCGCTGGACAAGGAGTCAGAAGACCTGCATTCTATTCCCAAATCGATGCCTTCTTGCTGTTTGACCCAGGGCAAGTCACCTTACTTCCTGAGCCTCAGTTTCCTCATCTATAAAACAGAAATTATGATACTACCCAGGGAACACAGGCACAGGACATCCTAAACCCTGAAAAGAAGGCACGAAGCCCTAAACTCTCCCCAGCCTCTTCCCCAATCTTCTCTGGGAACCGCAGGAAGATGTGTGAGGTTGCGTAGTCCCGGACAGGGAGCGACGTTTTTGTACCTCTGAATCTCAAGGAGCAAAAGCCGATGAGTTCAGCAGCCCAATCTCACCCAAGGTGTTCTTTCACTCCCTCATCCCCAAGGCAAACCAGACTTTCACCCAAGTGCCTGAACTGGCATCTACCCAAGGTCAGCCTACAGATGCCGACAGGGAAGCACACGCATGTCTTAAGAAAGCAAGACTCGAGAGTTCCAACAGTGATTACTGGAAGGTTCTTAATGAAGCAGCCTCCTGAGGAAGGTGATTTAAGGATTTCTTCATCATCGAATGGACATCATCAGTGAACCCAAACCAAAATATCTCCCTCATTAGGCACTTCCTTTAGGTCACTGACATCCTTCACTAGGCAGATATTTTAAATGAGGTCGAAAAACAGACTTACCACCACACCCTTCTTCCTGCTCCCTTTGTTATCTGACCTGTTTAAGGACTCACGCGAACAATAGTGAAGATGGAAACTCTAAATGATACACCTGCCTCAGCGTTCATCTGCCCCAGGAAAATAAGTCTCCAGCTTGGTGAGTCACAAGGAAATGCCGGCTGTTTTCTTCTCACGAGAGGTTTTGTCAACTTGTCAGCCCCACTACTTGGACTTGCAGAGAGCACTTCAGGACCTGCAGCTCTGTTCCCTCGGCACCAGCGCTAAACTACCAGCAGCAAGTGTGACTGCAGAGGTCTCTGAGGCAGTTTCCAGAACAAATTTAACTCACCCCTGCCCAAGTGTCTGCAGATAAGGGCTTGAGCCAGCATCATCTGTCCACAGCGTAGCATACATCCCCAGCCGGCGTCGGACGAAGGGCCCGTTCCCCCTGTTGGCAAAATGGATGGGAATGAATATGAGTTCCTTGAACTGCCCTTTCCCGAAACATCAGCATATTTGGGAATCATACAAGACAGACAGGCACACATCCTCGGAATAGAGAGGCAAGAGATATGGTCAGACATCAAACAGGGTTTGTTACAGGGTGGAACTTGCAAAGATAATGCTGAGTTAACCAAAACAGGTTCTATGGCCAAAGGAAAACAAACAAATGAACAAAACCTGCCCCTTATGTTTTCTGCCTAGAGACATCCAGGTATGTGTACAGTTTTGGTATATGACTAACATGTATGACTACCAACACTTAGTCCGTGCCATGTCATCACCTGCTTGACCGAACCTGACTTTTCACAACTCACTTCTCGGGGAGGGCAATCTTACCTTAGTTAAGGAATAAATGCTACCAAACTTGATTACCAGAATGGTCAAGGAAATCTGGAAGGCTCTTGACTGTTCTAAATATACATTATGAAGGTCTGAACAGTAAGAGGGAGAATGTAAAATAGAGGAAAGAGTCCTAGATTAGGCATCAGAAGACCAGTCTCATCTGTAGACTGGGGATAATAGCACATGCCTTGCCTACTATTAGTGGATATTGTAAGAATTAAAAGAGAGAGTATAGAAGTGTTCTACAACCCACTCAGGACGATGTAAATATTTGGTGTTATGAGTATGGTCATAATTAAAAATACCACTAATAAATTAGAAATGTACTACCTTTTTAAAAGGCACAAAGCCAGTTAATAAGACAACGGGTTCCATTTTAAGAACACTTGATGTAACAAAAATCCCATAAACATGGCCAGGGTGAGCCTTTTTCAAGGTACCAGTGAAATGAGATAACTTGGATGGTGGAAGAGACATTCTGCTTTCATTGCTTCATTTCCCAACATGGAAGTGGAAAAGTATGCTGTAAGCATGGTCTCACAAGACTAACTGTAAAGGGGGTCATCAACCACGTAAGACAAGTGGGCCAAGGTGGCCGCTCCTTTCCTTTTGTTGTGGGGACTGAAGGAGAGTTGCTACAACAAGATGGGAAAGGTTGAGCCAATTTGTGAGCTGGAAGGGGAGTCCTTTGGCTCTTGCTAATGGTGGGATTATGGGCCAGATTAGTATGGAAAAGATGCAAGGAAGCCCACATTAAAAAAAAGATCATCTCTTCCAAAACATTGTCAGAGTTGAACTGCAAATGTTTTCAAATCTTGCAAAGATCTCTTCACCCAGAAAAAAGTTTAACAGTTTAGAATCACTGGGTACTAAAGATTGTTCTTTTGCATATTTTGCTCAGGTACTTCCTGTGGAGAGCAAAAAAAAAAAAAATGTCTGTGTGAACTTCACTCTTTGCTCTTATCAGAAAGGTTTATTTCACTCCGGTTACTAGGTCCAGTCCTGGACCAAAATTAGTCAGACAGGTTTCCTCTTAGAATAGCTTCCACCATTTGAGTTTGGTGATCCTTTCCTACAGTACCACGAGACTAGGAAGAGGTCACCCTACTTGCAAACATTTCACAAATTTTCTCTGGAGGGATCCTATTCACTTAGCTCATTGAACTGTCCTTTTTTCTAGACAGCAGCTGGTACCCTTAACTGACTAGAATTAGTTCCAAGCAAGTCCATTATAATTCATCTCCCAGTGGCAAGATGTTTTCATCTCACAGGGAAAAACAAAGCAAAGGAATTATTTTCTTTCCTTCAAGGTACAGCCATCTTTAATAATCAAATATCTCCACAAAGCAGTGGATTATAATTTAATAGATACTGTCCAAATTAAAAGCTTGACTTTTGCCTTGCTCTTAGAATTAAAAAAAGTAACACTTCTAAGTGCCTGAACACTTGGAGGTGGTTGGGCTCAAAAGTATACTGGCATTACACATTAACACCATGGAACCATACACGACGAGGCACGTCGGCAATGAGATTTCTGGATGAAGCATAAGACTTAACTACTCCGCCACATTAAATTCTTCGCCATAGTGAGCTGTTAGTTCTGAGGTTTCCTTGATGTCACTGATAACCTCAGGAAAGCTATCTACAAAGAAGAAAGCACGGTATAATAAATGATATACCTACCAATTGGTGAAAATTTCCTTCTGTATGTAAACCACAGACGAGCACTTATATCAGACAACAGCTTAGATTTTTCTGTAATTAAATGTGAAATTAAAATTAAATCATCGTATCCCATCTGAAGATATCTGCCTTTGATTTCTGAGCCAGCAGCAAACTCAATTTCAAATAACCAGACAATTCCATTGTTATGAGGCTAAGGGAATTTCATAGGCAACCCAATCTCATTTTAGCCAAATAATTTCAGCATTTCCTCCCATGTATTTTTCTTTGTTTGTTTGTTTGTTTGTTTGCGGTATGCGGGCCTCTCACCGTTGTGGCCTCTCCCGTTGTGGAGCACAGGCTCTGGACGCACAGGCTCAGCGGCCACGGCTCACGGGACCAGCCGCTCCACAGCACATGGGATCCTCCCGGACCGGGGCATGAACCCGTGTCCCCCGCATCGGCAGGCGGACTCTCAACCACTGTGCCACCAGGGAAGCCCCCACCTATGTTTTGATCAGAGCTACTGGCTAGTACAATGATGCTGAGTGGTTCCTGCCTCCTTCTCACTGACAGCCAAAGCCCCAACAGGTACTTAACACTGGGGTCACATGGCCAAAAGACAAGGACTAGGAAAAGCGAGGATCCTGGATAACCTGCTCACAAGGCAATCAGCCCCTGCCTGAATGATGATGGTTGGTTGGATCTCTTATCCGCATCCACTGTCTGTTATCTAAAACTAGGGATGGGTCGTGTGTGTGTGTGTGTGTGTGTGTGTGTGTGTGTGTGTGTATGTGGGGGGGGTACACACAAATGTTTAACTATGAAGGAGATGTCCCTGCTAAGCAAATTAAGTGTATAAGAAATTTATCAATACTATGTACTGCAACTGGCATTTTTAATCTAAATGGATGTATAACATCACAAATGCTTTTGTATATTTTTTTCCAAAGCATGCTTTCTTGTATTTCATGGCATAAATTTACTTTGATGGCCACAAATCTGGCATCCACATGTCATCTGTACTTAGATGTGGTTCTGTCTTCCTTAGTCTTCTCTCTCCCCCTTCTCAACAACACACCTATATTTGTATTCTATAGAGAACTTATAGCCATTGCACTTTAAAAGAAGAAAAGGAAGTTCAATTTTAGCCAATAGTCTCTATTTTTTCTCCTGCCTTTCCTTTGAACAAATCAGAAAGTTGAGCTGTCTGGATTTTCCTTCCCCTTCATGTCGCCAGTGCCTAGCACATTATGGGAAGCAGACGTAAAATGGTTAAGAGCAAGACTTCTGGAGCCATATTCTGCCTGGGTTTGAACCCTGACTCTACTACTTACCAACTGTGTGGGCTTGTCACTTAACCTCTCTAAGCTTCAGTTTCCTCATCTGTAAAATGGGGAGAATGATCGTACCTACTTCATAGACTTATGAGTATTCAAAAAGATAACACTACATGGAAAGTAGTAGCTTACATGGTACAGTATGCAGTAAGCCTGAGGTAAATGTTAGCTGTTATTATATTCCCTCCTCTCAAATGCTCACGCCACTCACTCCTTCCTCTGATATTCTCTATGTCTTCCAGCTTGCCTATATGCTAGAAAGTCTGGGGAAAAGTTGTATAGACATTTTAATAATAATTTCACCTTGAAAGGCCTTTTCCAGCCTAACGTTTGAAAATGGGCATATTTGAGGACATGGAAGCAACCTAAGTGTCCCTCGACAGATGAAATGGATAAAGAAGATGTGGCACGTATATACAATGGAATATTACTCAGCCATAAAAAGAAATGAAATTGAGTTATTTGTAGCAAGGTGGATGGACCTAGAGACTGTCATACAGAATGAAGTAAGTCAGAAAGAGGAAAACAAATACCGTATGCTAACACATAATTATGGAATCTAAAAAAAAGATGTTTCTGAAGAACGTAGGGGCAGGGCAGGAATAAAGATGCAGACATAGAGAATGTACTTGAGGACATGGGGAGGGGGGAGGGTAAGCTGGGACAAAGTGAGAGAGTTGCATGGACATATATACACTACCAAATGTAAAACAGAGAGCTAGTGGGAAGCAGCCACATAGCACAGGGAGATCAGCTCGGTGCTTTGTGTCCACCTAGAGGGGTGGGATAGGGAGGGTGGGAGGGAGACACAAGAGGGAGGAGATATGGGGATGTATGTATATGTATAGCTGATTCACTTTGTTATAAAGCAGAAACTAACACACCATTGTAAAGCAATTATACTCCAATAAAGATGTTTAAAAAAAGAAAATGGGCATATTTGGCAACTTGGGGATCCCTGTTGTCATGGAATGCTGAACTAGAAGAGATCATCTCCGGTCCCCCTCCAGTTAATTACTGGTGAAAGGAGTTAAGATGTGGAAAGAGAAAGTGAATTATCCAAGGTAGAAGAGCCTGAATACAAAAGGTCTCCTAATTGCTAGCACTAGGTGCTCTCTACTATTCAGGATTCTCCAATCAAAAGGATGAAGCCAGACTCAGATGGAGTTAAGAGATGCTAACTTCCTCTCCTGCCTTTTTTTTTAAAAATTTTTTTAATTTTTTGGCCATGCCACGTGGCACGTGGGATCCTAGTCCCCCAGCCAGGGATTGAACCCACGCCCCCTGCATTGGAAGCGCAGAGTCTTAACCACTGAGCTGCCAGGGAAGTCCCCCCTCCTGCCTTTTGACCAGCTTCTTCTGTCCCTCCCGCCATGCTAGGGCCTCCAAAGAGGATCTCTCCTCAGATACAAAAATCAGAGCTGCCTCTCTCCAAGTTCAGGCTTTATCTATGTGCTGGGTTGGTAGCGGTTTCAGGTGAAAAGGTGTTTCCCAATCTATAAGAGAGTAAGGGTAAAGAAGAAAAATCCAAGCCTCCTTTCCCATCTAGTTGCAGTGGGTAAAAGTTCTATACAAAATCAGAATAAACGGAGACAGTGCTGCAGTCAGCAAAGGCTCTAAAACTATAAGACTTCTCAGTGTCTGATATTGTTTCTGACTTCTAAACAGCCGTGGGCTGTTTAGAAGTCCCTTGGGTGGCAGTGTTTTTCATCTAGATAGAAAAGGACATGAGAGGAATGAGAAGTATGTAGCCCAGTCATCAAAGACTAGATACTGGTTAGTGATACCAGGAGAAGGTCCATGTTTTTTGAAACCCGAGGCTTATAGAATCTGGGGGTTCTCCTTTAAGGAAAAGAACAAAAATACATGACTTTTTCAAATCGTACAAATACCAGTGACCATGTGAACACACTGCTAGGGCCTCTCAGGGCCTTAGAAGGGACCTTGCATGCAAGCAAGGGGCCTGAGGCTTAAAACTCCTCTGGTTGTCAGGTAAATCCGCCTAGGAGTAGCATTAACCCTTATCAACCCAAGGAGGAAAACAGGATAGGACCTTAACCTTGGGCACCCACCTCATTTGGGTTCTCACAGTCCAATGCTACCAAACCTTACCGGTTTTAAGAAGATGCTGTTTCCCCAAGATCCATACCAGCTCATCTGTATCTGGAAATTCTTCTAGGTAGTCAGCGAAAATAGTAATCTGGTTTTCATACTTGGATAAAACTGAAAGAAAAAGAAAGAAACTTAGGCAAAATTTAATACAGAGGGCTTGCTTCTGTGGTTTACTGATTATTACCTTTGTCCTGAAGGTAAAAGGTGGCTGGCTAGAATTTAATGGAAGCAAATCCTTTTCCTTGAGGAACAAAGACACTCACAAGGCCTGAAAATCCTTTAGCAGAGGGATTTCCTCTTGACCACCTATTTTAACCTTCCCTTTCTCATGGTCCCATGTGGCACCATCTCTGAATAATTTTTTGATCACAGCTATGTCAAACTTTTTTTTTCCAATGGGGCTTTCTTTGTAAATAGTCACTTTCCAGCTTCTCCTAGTGTGACTGTAGCAGGTGGCACAATAATACCTGCATACCTAACCCCTGTCCACATCACAGGGAATATTGTGAGGCTTCTAGCGGCCAGTGGCTTAGAAGGGGGTTATGATAAGCCTGAAAGACTATACAACTGTGAAAACGTAATATTTTAGCTGGAAGACCAGATGTTTTAACAGTACTTTCATTTACCATTTTATTCACTTATAACTTCTGCAAAGAAGAATCTTGAAGCTGCCGATAAATATAACTTGTTCTTGGGATTCACAAGTGACTCTCTCTCAAGAGAAAGCAACTGAACAAAATACAATTAAATCTCATAAGTTCACAGGCCACAGTCTCAGAACTTATGGCCATGTAATGCGAGATATGTTAATATTCACTTTTGTACCACCTGCGGAGAAAGGGTCTGCTAAAAGAGTCGAGACTGATTTATGAAGGAGTCTTATTGCAAAAGTTCCCTTTAAGTAATTTTCTGAGAGAAAGAATATTGTAGGTAAATAAGTTTCCAAGCCAGCCCAGAAAAATCTATCTTAACCTGTAACCAGAAAAATCAAATTGCTAGTATATATCGTAGTTTATGGTGTTATTTCAATGACAAATCATATTTCAAGTTCAAAGCTGAGACAACTCAACACACACCTTCTCTTCTCAGCTCTTGGAGGCTCCCAGCCCCTATGGGGAGGGGATCTCAGACAGAGCAGGGGTCATTTTGTGCAGATACAAGTAGCTGCAGGGACTCTCCCAAACCAGTCCCTAAGAGCACCAGGGGAATAGTTTCCTATAAAAAATGGCATTGTGGGATGTGTTTAAGCTCACTTGAAAGGACAAATTGCTTTCTTTTGGCTTTGTTTTCTAAGGCATGCTGTTTTCATAGAAATAAATGTTCTTAAGTATAAATGAGTCTTATCTGATCATGAAAATAGGTTACGTGGTTGGAGGCTGATGTTATACTTTGTATAATTTGTATAAATTGAAGTTATAATTTGTTTGAAGTTAAAATTTTAGAAACACAGCTACCCAGGGATACTGTCTTTCTTGAAACACATTCCAGAAGTCCAATCTTTCAGGGATTTAGGTAGCCTTTCTCCTCAAGATGTTTTAATCATTAGGGTTACAGCCTTGGCAGTATTTCAAACCTAAAGAAGTTAGAAATGAGACAGCCATTTCATTCCCCAGTGAAAACTCATCACTGCCGAATCTGCCAGGGAGCTTGTGCCATCTTAGCCTTTCTGCCACTGGCCTCAGCCCCTGGCCCATGCCCAGGAAACAGCAGGCTAAAAATGATCATCCAGGTCAGGCCATCCCCAGGAGGTGGTGGACTGAGGTGGCATAAATCACACCGTGTACCTCCCCACCCTACTCTACACCCCTCACAGGCAAGAGAAATCAGCTTAAAATGAACATCCAGTGTAGCATAGAAAAGAGAAAAAAGAAGTCTGGAAATAAGTAGCTTGCGAGGAGTGTGGGAAAGGGACAACCTCTCTGGCATTCCCCTGGTGGATGAGGAAGGGTGGCACTGGATGAATGTACAGCATGTATGCATATAAGCCTTGGGTCTTTTTTTAGTACTGGCTGAAAAAAGAAACGTTTTTCTATTGCCAACCCTGTCTCAGTGAGTCATTGCCCAGCTATCTGGTCAAATTAGTACAGCCCCTTAAAGCCTGTGAGAACTGCACTGCTTCATCTGAGATGGCTCTGACCAAAATGGTAGCCAAAGAATTTTCCTCTTGCTCTTCCACACCACCCCCCAAGGCCAGCAGAAAGGGCATTACAGTCTCTATTCTGCCTGATTCTCCTCTTAGAAAACAGACTCCCAGAATGCAGTGTGTCAGGCCATAGCCAGCCTGGGTTGAAAGCTACATGGATGAAACAAATGAAAAGCCAGAACAGAAGATGAGATTAACAGAAGCAAAGGGCAGTAACACGGGGAGAGTATATAAATGGGAGTCCGGGGAGGAGAGAGGAATTGGTCTTCCACAAGGAGACCTCCAAGAGACGAAGAAGCCAGCTGGGATGTGGCTGAGGCGCAGAAGTGAAATGGCATTTCCAAACAAATCACTTCTCACTAATGGCAATCCTTTGGAAAAAAATTTTCGAAAACTACTTTTGTCTTGCCTTAAAATTAACAAACAAGACATCAGCCCCATATGAGTTCCTTGCCCTTTCAGCCTGTTTATAAAGACATAGAACTGTACAGGCAGAGCTGCAAATACTGCAGCTTGGTGGACCAAGAATTAGCTTCTACAAGGTCCGATGGACAACAGGCTTCACTCTGTTCCATTCTACTTTAATAATTATTGCACCGAAGTCTCTGCTGGGTTAGCTTAGTAGTCAACTAATAATTGATTAAAAGGTTTCCATAAACTCCTGGAACCAAAAAGTCTCCCAGTCTTGGCCAAGTGGCTCTGTGTACATGTTGGGGCATGCCTTCAACAGTCAGCCAGGCAGTTGATTAACTCTGCCTTAGTTTTCCCTTTCTGCTTGTACAGAGCTCGAGGATAGCCAGAGTGAGAGCTGAGGGCCTTCTCAGGTCTTTCCTGAGCATGCGCACAGCCTTGGGAATGCACATAGCCCTGAACATGCATGTGGTCCTCCCATATTCCCAGGAATATGCCTGAACTTTTCAAAGCCCCAGTGGATATATTATTCCTTAGCTTTACCTTTTAAACTTTTTGGTTATCTACTCCTCAAACAGCTGTGAAGTTAATCAATTGCCTCTAATAATTTTCCAAAAAAGCCCCGGCAGGGAAGGCTTTCTGTACCTCCAAGTCAGGACAAATAAATACAAGTCTTGTAAGTGGGGTCTTCCAGGGAATTGTCAGAAAGATCAAATAATGACAATTCTCTAAAAATGAAGCTTGACAGGAGCACCAACCGTGTTCTGCGTCCTCCAGGGGCTACCAGGTTGGTGGCTTTCCCTATGGTTGCAGGCTGTGGATTCTCAAGGCTACTGCAGAGCTGGAGAGCAAACGATGGGCATAGCGCAAGTGAAAACGCCACAAAGCTTACTATTCTTACCAAAATGCAGCTGCTTTTCATGAATAAATACTCCCCAGATTGGTGCAAGCCTTTGGTTAATTTCCAGAGTGCTGCAAAAGTTGATTCTGATCATTTTTGCCAGTTCTTGTCATTTCTATTATGGGTAGAATTTTCAGAAGTCCTCATTCTGCCATTTTTGCTGATAACTTACTTTAATAATTTGCTTTCCAGGGAGCTTCCCTGGTGGCGCAGTGGTTGAGAGTCCACCTGCCGATGCAGGGGACATGGGTTCGTGCCCCGGTCCAGGAAGATACCACATGCCGCGGAGCGGCTAGGCCCGTGAGCCATGGCCGCTGAGCCTGCGCTCCGCAATGGGAGAGGCCACAACAGTGAGAGGCCCGCGTACCGCAAATAAATAAATAAATAAATAAATAATTTGCTTTCCAGTGATTGACTATATTTCTAAGGATTATTTTGTAAAACTGCAAGTAAATGAAGAAAAAATCATTTTAAACAAGATTTTCTGATAGGGCTTAACAAAACTTGTACATCAAGGCTCCCAGATTCTGTGGGGTTTGTGCTCCACAAACAACACAATCACTCTAAAATGAAATCAAAAGGTCACAGAATCTCAGGGCCAGAAAAAGCCTGAGGCACCACAGCATATCTTCCTTGTAGATCACCCTATTCTAAAAGCACTCCAGGATACTGCTGCTTCCAAAACTGCCTTCTCAGCGATACATTTTTTGAATTTTTTAAAAAATTGAGGTATAGTTGATGTACAATATTATTTAAGTTTCAGGTGTACAACACAGTGATTCACAATTTTTAAAGGTTATATTCCATTTATAGTTATTATAAAATGTTGGCTATGTTCCCTGTTTTGTATTATATGTACTTGTAGCTTATATTTTATACATAGTAGTTTGCGCCTCTTAATCCCCGACCCTTATCTTGCCCTTCCCTACTAGTAACCACTAGCTTGTTCTCTATATCTGTCAGTCCATTTCCTTTTTGTTATATTCACTAGTTTAATACATACATATTTAACATACTGTCAGGTCACAGCTTCAAAAACATAAGAAAATGTTCACGTCAGACAGGTATGGTAAGGGCTGAATATACATTAATATACTCATTCCATAAATTTTTACAGAGTACCTACTATGTGCTAAGCACAGAGAATAAGACATCACTGAGATGTAGCCTCCATCCTCCAAAAGCTTTTACTCTAGTAGAGAGGATAGGTCTGGAAACAACTGACAACAATAAGTCCTATAAGAAAGGAAAGTGAGAGAGAAGAGATCAAGATGGTGGAGTAAGAAGACATGGAGCCCACCTCCCCCCACAAAAGCATCAAAAATACATCTACATGTGGAATAATTCTCACTAGAACTAACTGGAGGGACTTCCCTGGTGGTGCAGTGGTTAAGAATCCACTTGCCAATGCAGGGGACACGGGTTCGAGCCCTGGTCCGGGAAGATCCCACATGCCATGGAGCAACTAAGCCCATGTGCCACGACTAATAAGCCTGCGCTCTAGAGCCCGAGAGCCACAACTACTGAAGCCCACGCCCCTAGAGCCCGTGCTCCACAAGAGAAGCCACCACAAGAAGAAGCCCACGCACCACAACGAAAAGTAGCCCCCTCTCGCCACAACTAGAGAAAGCCCCCACGCAGAAACAAAGACCCAACGCAGCCAAAAATAAATAAATAAATTAATTAATTTTAAAAAAAACCCTGGAAACTGGCAGAAGCACTCCTGTACAACCAAGATTGTAAGAACGATCCACACATAATCCAGTAAGAAGGGAAGAAAAATGATCAGGTTGAGACCCGTGCCCCTGGGAGGGGAATCAGAGGAAAAGGGAGGTCGCATGGGTGGACACCCACCCTGGGGAGTGATCAGGTTGAGCCACAGACTGGGTGTGCCAGAGCTGGGGTTCTTTGTGGAGGAGACAAGGCCCCTCGGCTGGTTGGAGGACAGCTAGACACACAAGACTGGACTCCACTTGTGAAGAGTGCATGCACGTTGGCTGTCCCCGAGGCAGGGCAGAGAGAGGTCTGCTCTGAGGCGGCTGGTTTTCCCACGACCAGCTAGCCATGCACCTCAGCCTGAAGAACCGAGCAATGCTTCCGTCCCACTCATTCCATGCCACAGCACTCCAAATGGATCTGGGGTAGCCACGGCCAGAGAAAAGACTTGACCATGGGATGCAGAGGTGACTGAGTCGTGGGGTGGAGCCTGGGTGGGGCGGCAGTGGCCATTGTTGACACTTACTCAAGCAGCCACCCAGATCTTACAGAAGCCACCCAGATCTCTGACGGCAGCCACCCCACCACAGCTCACTCCCCCACCCCAATACACACAGAGTGACCACAAGGGCCCTGCTTGCCCTGAGGAGCAGTTCTACAACAGGGTGGGAGCAGCTGAGGCTGGGGACAGTGACCAGCTGAGAGAGACAAAGGGGAACTGCCCCTAAGGCAGGGCAGAGAGAGGTCTGCCCTAGCAGCTGCTGGGTTTCCCGTGACTGCCTTGCCGTGCCCGCCAGCCCAAGCTCAGTGAATACTCTAGCCCCGCTCAACCCATGCCATAGCACTGACTGGATCTGGGGTGCCCATGACAGAGGAAAAGACTCAACTATGGGACACAGAGGTGACCCAGTCCCAGAGTGGAGCTACTCTTAGCTCTTACTCAAGCAGTGCCTCAGAAGCCCCCCAGATCTCTGACAGTGGCCGCTGTACCACAGCTAACCTCCCAATATACATGGAGAGTTCACACAGGCACCGTCTTTCCTGTAGGGCAGTTCCACAACAGGGCAGGGGTGGCAGAGGCTGTGAGGAACAAAGGGGATCTGCACCTGAGGCTACGTGGAGCCACAGACACCTATACAGGCAGTGCATTAGACCTCTGTCAGCGCATGGCCCCGCTTGCTTCAGCACTCTCCTCCTCTGGGGCAAAGGTCCTGGTGTGGGGAGAGGGAAAAATACACACTTAAAGGGAACAGAGTTAGCTCAGGCCCCACCCCCAAGAGGGTGGTGACAGCCACTGAGCAGAGAGTAAGTCCCACCTCACACCCACCTCCAGCTCTAGCCCTTATATCTCCAGCCACACCAGCTACAAAGGTGATAGCTGCCAGCACACCCTGAGGAAAGATGTGACCTGCATTCACATCAAATCCAGCTCTCCCACCAAAGGCATCCGGCATACACAGTCTGTATAGAGATGGTCCCACAGAAAAATACACCTTCAAGACTACAATAGATAACTGTTTCACCTAAATCACAGAGGCAAGAAAGTTAAGCAAAATGAAAAGGCAGAATAACTACTCTTAATTGAAAGAGCAAGAGAAAGCCCCTGAAAAATAAATAATGAAACAGAAATAAACGATTTACCACATAAAGAATTCAAAACATTGGTAATAAAAATGTTAACTGAATTAGGGAAAAGAATTGATCTAAACAGTGACCATTTCAACAAGGAACTAGAAAATATAAAAAAAACCAATCAGAAATGAATAATTCAACAGCTGAAATAAAAAACACACTAGAAGGAATGAATAGCAGACAAAGTAATACAGAGGAACACATAAGTGATCTAGAAGACAGAATAATGGAAACCACACAATCAGAACAGCAGAAAGAAAAACAAATTTTTAAAAATTAAAGCAATTGAAGAGATCTCTGGGACATTAAGCATCCAAACATTTGCATTATATGGGTTCCAGAAGGAGAAGAGAGAGAAAAGCAGATCAAAAATGTACTTGAAGAAATTATGCCTGAAAACTCCCCAAACCTGAAAAAGGAAACAGATATCCAAGTACAGGAATCACAGAGGGCCCCAAACAGGATGAACCCAAACAGACCCACACCAAGACATATCATAATTAAAATGGCAAAAGTTATAGATAAAGAGAGAATTCTAAAGGCAGCAAGAGGAAAACAAAGAGTCATATGCAAGGGAACCCCCATAAGGCTATCAGCTATTTCTTTGCAGAAACCTTGCAGGCCAGAAGGGAGTGACATAATATATTCAAAGTGCTGAAAGGGGAAAACCTGCAACCTAGGATACTCTACCCATCAAGATTATCATTTACAAGGAGAGATAAATAACTTCTCAGATATGCAAAAACTAAAAGAGTTCATCAATACTAAACCTACCGTAAAAGAAATCTGAAGGGTCTTCTCTAAATGGAAAAGAAGTAAGAATCTATAGGAAAGGGAAAATCCCACTAGGAAAGGCAAATATATAGTAAGGATTGAGGATCAAACACTTAAATAAGCCAGTATGTAGATTAAAAAACAAAAAATTGTAAAAGCAACTATAACTTCAGTAAACAGTAAAGGGATAAGGTTGAAGATGTAAAATATGACATCAAAAAACACAAAATGGGGCTTCCCTGGTGGCGCAGTGGTTGAGGGTCCGCCTGCCAATGCAGGGGACACGGGTTCGTGCCCTGGTCTGGGAGGATCCCACATGCTGCGGAGCGGCTGGGCCCATGAGCCATGCCCGCTGGGCCTGCGTGTCCGGAGCCTGTGCTCCACAGCGGGAGAGGCCACAGCAGTGAGAGGCCTGCGTACCACAAAAAAAAAAAAAAAAAAAATGTAGGGCAGG
Source organism: Monodon monoceros (assembly GCF_005190385.1). NCBI lineage: Eukaryota > Metazoa > Chordata > Mammalia > Artiodactyla > Monodontidae > Monodon > Monodon monoceros. The sequence continues at coordinate 91,067,784 of NW_021703779.1, read as the reverse complement.
GAAGTAAAAAATGTAGATCTTTTAGAATGTGTTTGAACTTAAATGACTACTACTTTAAAACAAATAGATATAATTATAGGTCAGCATATATGAACCTCATGGTAACTACAAATCAAAAACCTACAATAAATACACAAAAACTAAAAAGAAAGGAACACACGCACACTGCTAAAGAAAATCCTCAAACCACAAGGGAAGAAGCAAAAAGAAGAAGAAATGAAAAGAGAATAACTACAAAAACAAGTGGAAAACAAGTAATAAAATAGCAATAAGTACATACTTATCAATAATTACTTTAAATGTCAATGGACTACATGCTCTGATCAAAAGACATAGGGTGGCTGATTAGATAAAAAGCAAGACCCTTCAATATGCTGCCTACAGAAGACTCACTTCAGGGATAAAGACACATAGAATAAAAGTGAGGGGATGGAAAAAGATGTTTCATGCAAACAGAAACATGCAAAGAAAGCAGGGGTAGCAATACTCATATCAGACAAAATAGACTTTAAAACAAAAGCTATAACAAAAGACAAAGAAGCATATTATATAATAATAATAAAGGGATCAATACAAGAAGAGGATATTACATTTGTTAACATATATGTACCCAATACAGGAGCACCTAAATATATAAAGCAAAGACTAACAGACATAAAAGGAGATATTGACAATAATAAATAATAGTAGGGGACTTTACCACCTCACATCAATGGACAGATCATCCAGGCAGAAAATCAATAAGGCAACAGTGGTCTTAAATGACAAAATAGTCCAGTTGGACTTAATATATATCTACAGGACATTACAATGAAAAACAGCAATACACATTCTTTTCAAGTGCACACAGAATGTTCTCCAGGATAGATCACATGCTAGGCCTCAAAACAAGTCTCAACAAACTTAAGACGATAGAAATTATATCAAGCATTTTTTCTGACCACAACAGTATGAAACTAGAAATCAATGACAGGAAGAAAAATGGGGAAATCACAAACACATGGAAACTAAATGACATGCTACTAAAAACCCAACAGGTCAATGAAGAAATCAAAGAGGAAATCAGAAAATACCTTGAGACAAAGGAAAATGGAAAAACAACATTTCAAAATCTATGGGATGTAGCAGAAGCAGTTCAAAGAAGGAAGTTTATAGCAATACAGGCCTTCCTCAAGAAACAAGAAAAATCTCAAATAAACAACCGATCATGCCACCTAAAGGAATTAGAAAAAGAACAAACAGTACAGCAGAAACTAACACACCATTGTAAAGCAATTATACTCCAATAAAGATGTTAAAAAAAGAACAAAGCCCAAAGTCAGCAGAATGAAGGAAATAATAAAGATTAGAGAGGACATAAATAAAATAGAGATAAAAAACAATAGAAAAGATCTATGAAACCAAGAACTGTTTTTTTGAAAATATAAACAAAATTGATCAACCTTTAGCCAGGCTCACCAAGAAGAGAGAGGACCCAAATAAATATGAAATGAAAGAGGAGAAATGACATCCATACCACAGAGATACAAAAAATCATAAGAGAATACTATGAATAGTTATATGCCAACAAATTGACAACCTAGAATAAATGGACCAATTTCAAAAAACATACAACCTGCTAAGACTGAATCAAGAAGAAACAGACAATTTGAATCCACTGATCACTAGTAGCGAAATTGAATTTGTAATTAAAAAAAAAAAAAAACACTCCCAGCAAACAAAACTGCAGGACTGGATGGCTTCACGGGGAAATTCTACCAAGCATATAAAGAAGAACTGACACCTCTCCTTCTCAAGCTATTCTAAAAAATTAAGAGGATGGAACACTCCCAAATTCTTTCTACAATGCCACCATTACTCCAATACCAAAACCACAAAAAGATGCTACAAGAAAAGAAAATTACAGGCCCGTATCTTTGATGAATGTACATGCAAAAATCCTCAATAAACTATTAGCAAACTGAATCCAACAATATATAAAAAGGATCATATACCATAATCAAGTTGGATTTATTCAAGTTGGATTTATTCCAGGGACACAAAGATGGTTCAAATTTGCAAATCAATCAATGAGATACACCATATTAACAACAGGAAGGACAAAAATCACATGATTATCTCAATAGATGCAGAAAAAGCATTTGACAGAGTTCAATATCCATTCATGATAAAAAAAAACTCATCAAATTAGGTATAGCAGGAACATATCTCAATGCAATAAAGGCCATTTATGACAAACCCACAGCTAACATCATATTCAACAGTAAAAAGCTAAAAGCCTTTTCTCTAAATTCAGGAACAAGACAAGAATGCCCATTCTCTCCACTATTTAACATAGTATTGGAAGTCCTAGTCACAGCAATCAGACAAGGAAAAGAAATAAAAGTATCCAAATTGGATGGAAAGAAGTAAAACTGTCACTATTTGCAGATGACATGCTACTTTATACAGAAAACCCTAAAGTCTCCACCCAAAAACTATTAGAACTAATAAATGAATTTGGCAAAGTTGCAGGATACAAGATTAATACATAGAAATCTGTTGCTTTTCTGTACACTAATAATGAACTATCAGAAAGTAAAAAAAAAAAAACCTCCCTTTAAAATTGCATTAAAAAGAATAAATTATCTACAAATAAACTTAACCAAGGAGGTAAAAGACCTATACTCTGAAAGCTATAAAGCATTCTGAATGAAACTGAAGATGATACAAAGAAATGGAAAGATACACTGTGCTCTTGGATTGGAAGAATTAATATTTGTTAAAATGGCCATCCTACCCAAAGCAATCTATAGGTTTAATGCAATTCCTATCAAAATACCCATGACATTTTTTTTCACAGAACTGGAACAAATAAAATTCATATGGAACCACAAAAGACCATGACTTGCCAAAGCAATCTTGAGAAAAATGAACAAATCTGGAGGTATCATACTCCCTGACTTTATAATTATACTACAAAGCTATGGCAATCAAAACAGTATGGTACTGGCACAAACACCAACATATAGATAAACAGAATAGAATAGAGAGTTCAGAAATAAACCCACGCACCTATGGTCAATTAATCTACAACAAAGAAGGCAAGAATATACAATGGAGAAAAGACAGTCTCTTCGATAAGTGGTGCTGGGAAAACTGGACGGCTACATGTAAAACAATGAGATTAGAACATTTCCTCACATCACATACAAAAATAAACTCAAAATGGATTAAAGATCTAAATGTAAGACCTGAAACCATAAAACTCCTAGAAGAGCTCATAGGTATAACACTCTTTTGACATAAATTTTAGCAATATTTTTACAGGTCTGTCTCCTAAGGCAAAAGAAATAAAAGCAAAAATAGACAAATGGAACCTAATTAAACTTAAATGCTTTTGTACAGCAAAGTAAATCATCCACAAAATGAAAAGATAAACTACGAATGGGAGAAAGTATTTGCCAATGATATGACCAACAAGGGGTTGATATCCAAAATATACAAAGAGCTCATATAACTCAATATCAAAAAAACAAACAACCCAACTAAAAAATGAGCAGAAGACCTGAATAGACATTTTTCCAAAGAAGACATACAGATGACTAACAGGCACATGAAAAGATGCTCAACATCACTAGTTATCAGAGAAATGCAAATCAAAGCAACAAGGAGATATGACCTCATACCTGAATGGCTATCATCAAAAAGCCTACAAATAATAAATGTTGGAGAGGATGTGAAGAAAAGGGAACCCTTGTATACTGTTGGTGGGAATGTAAATTGATGCAGCCTCTATGAAGAACAGTATGGAGGTTCCTCAATAAATTAAAAATAGAACTACCATATGATCCAGCAATTCTACTCCTGGGTATACACCTGGAAAAAACGAAAACACTAATTCAAAAAGATACATACACCCCAATGTTCATAGCAACACTGTTTACAATAGCCAAGATATGGAAGCAACCCAAGTGCCCATCAACAGATGAATGGATAAAGAAGATGTGGTATATATATACAATGGAATATTACTCAGTCATAAAAAAGAATGAAATACTGCCATTTCCAGCAACATGGATGGACCTAGAGAATATTACCCTTAGTGAAATAAATTAGACAAATACAAATACTGTATGATATCACTTATATGTGGAATATAAAAAATAATACAAATATATATGTAAAACAGAAACAGACTTACAGATATAGAAAACAGATTAATGGTTACCAAAGGGGAAAGGGAAGGGGGGAAGAGCAAATTAGGGGTATGGGATTAAGAGATAAAAGCTACTATGTATAAGATAGATAAGCAACAAGGATATACTGTATAACACAGGGAATTATAGCTATTGTCTTGTAATAACTTTTAACAGAGTATAATATGTAAAAGTACTGAATCACAATGCTGTACACCTGAAACTAATATTGTAAATCGACTATACTTCAATTTAAAAAAAGAAAGGAAGGTGATGTGGAAGGCAACAAATGATTAATCTGGGAATGAATGGATCTTCAACAGCCTTGAAAAGGTGGCATCAGAGCTGAACCTTAATGGAAATAAGATATAAGTGGGATGGGGGAAGGGAGGAAACTCCTGTATGGGGGAACACCAAAAGGATCTGGCAAGCAACTGCATGTGGGATGGGTCTGGGAAGAGTGAGAAAGAGAGAGAGTCAAAAATAAGTTGCAGTTTTCAAGTGTGGGTGATGAAATGGTAGCAGAAAAACATGGTTGGGGATAGGGGGATAATAATCTTGATCCAGCCAGAACCTGTTGGAGTCATGGATTTGGTTGACAAAGGAATGAGAGGTTAAAAAAAAAAAGAGCGAAGGGGAAAATCAACCTGCATAGGGATCATGTAGACGGGCATGATAGATGGCAGGTTGATTAGCAGAGCCTAGGAAAACAGGAGGAATCCAGAAAAACAAAACTCAGCCTAAAATGTACCTTCATCCCCTTCCTCCTGGGTCCACTTAGTGTCCTGGTCTTCCCAGCCTCTGCTCATCTGTGCATAGGCCCTGCCCCCATCTTCATTTCTCTTCCTTCCAGTGCCCTGCTTTTCTGACAACCAAGAATTTTGAAAATAAAGAGCTGGATAACAATTCTTAGCACTGGTCTAGACCTATGCTATCCAGTACAGTAGCCACCAGCCACGTGCAGCTATCTACAATTAAATTAATTCAAATTAAATACAACCAAAAATTCAGTTAGTTGCCTTAACCACATTTCAAGCACTCAATAGCCACGTGCAGCTAGTGGCTACCGTATTGGACAGCACAGCTGTAGAATAGTTCCATCATCACAGTTCTATTGGACAGTCCTATTCTAATGGCATTTCTATGATTCTGTAGGAGGTGGAGGTGGGGTGGGTTGTTAGGAGGGGTACTCCAAGTGCTTGGAAGACAAGATGGGTTCACTTGTCTCTTTCTTAAGAGAGCCTGTATGTGAATTTCTAAGTAATTGAGGCGGCAATTATTTCTTAAGTTCCGTACGTGGTTCTGTGAGGAATACAGAGGAAACATCCTTATAAACATTCACTAAATGTTAAATAAACAAGCTAAGGCATCATAAAATCATAATCTAGTTAAGCATATGAGCCTTAGGTAAATGAAATAGCTAAAAATATAAGGTAATGTATATAGGCAAGTGTTGATAATAACTAAGTGCTGTCAAAATTCAGAAAAGGGGGAAGTCAGTCAGCATTGGAGTCATCAGGGAAGATTTCAAGGACGATGTAGGATTTGGACTGGTCCCTAAATTATTGCTTGGATATGGATGAGCAGAGATAAGAGGGGAGAATATTCCAGATGAGAGGAACACCTCATGTGTGTCAGAGACAGGGACAGGTTCCAGAGAATACTGAGCAAAGAGATTAGATAGGTGGCTTAGGACTGGATTGTGGAGGCTGGAAAGCCAGGCAGTATAGTCCAAAGTCTCGGTAAAGCCATTAACAGTTTTCAGAGCACTTTCACATGATCCTGTGACAGCCCCTTGGGATAGCCAGGGCAAGGATCATTACTTTCATTTTAGAGTTGAGGAACTGAGTCTCAGGTGATATGACTTGCCCAGGGTTATATAGTTAATGAACAGTATAACCAGGATTCAAACTGAGTTAATCTTACTCTCCATTCAGTATTCTTCCCACTATACCTTGCTGTTAGGATAAAAGCTAGATTTGAAGCACTGGAGAGAGGGAGACCAATGAGAAAGTTGTAATAATCCAGGCATGAAGTGTTGAAGGCCTGACCTAAGGTGGCAAGAAACCAGATGCTCTGGTTATATAATATCCCATAAAGCAAACTGACAATTCAGTACCCACTGTTTATAGGGGAGAGTAAGAGTAGACAGTCTGAGGTTAGAACACTATAGTTATTTTTAACTGGAAGTGACTTAAACTACCCCCAAAGGAATAAATATTGACAATATAATTCATATACTGTGTCCGGACTTTTCCAGACAGCTGTAGGCAATGTTTTGGACATGGTTCCTAAGCAAATATCACTTTATATGTCTATGCATTTTAATGAGCCATTTCTGACTTGATAGTGTTTCTTTCCTCTGTCGATTTCAATTTTCATTTCTGAAAACTAATTGGTCATATGATTTCTTACCTCATCTACATTTCCAGTGAGAAAGGACTAGTGCAAAAAGGTCAAGGAGCTACAGGCCTTGGAGTTTTTCCACCCTATTTAGTAAAACTAATTATTAGCTTAGCAATTAATTACCTAATAATGATTTACTAAGAAAACACTAAAATACACCATTGCCAGATTAATCTTAAAGGATTTCTCTGCCCATGTCACTAAGCTGCTAAGAAATTTCCACCAGCTTCCCAGATCGCTCCAACTGATAGGAATCAAATACAAATTCATCAGCCTGGCATTTAAGGCCCTCTCCAATATGGCCACATTCTACATTTCTAATTGTTCCCCACTGCTCATTACTCCTTCATGAGATCTACTCTTTTCAGCCAATATAAACCACATTATACACTGGAGGTTCTTTGCTCATTCATGTCCTACTTGCACATAAGTCCTACCACAAATACTACCTTCTCTATGAACCCTTCCTCCTCAATTTTCCCACCAAGAAATACTTGCTCCTTCTTCTAAGCCTCCATAGTCCTTTATTTATATCTCCTTTATGGCACTGGGCACTTTTTACTTTAGATTATTGTTATTTGCAGGCATGTCATCTCTCTGTTATTGGAATGAATTCCCATCTCAGCCCACGTAGTGTTCATCTCTGTATCTCCTACAGTTCTGATCATAGTGCCCTGCAGTAAGTTGTCCCCTAAGGGCCAACAAATGTTTATTGAATGAATGGGCACACTGACTAAAGTCCAAAAGCTGGTTTATATGTCCATCCACACATTAATTTAACAATCCTTTGCTGAGTGCCTAGCATATGACCAGCACTGTGCTAGGCCCTGGGGGTAGCAATATATTTTAAGCAATTTCAAGTCTAATGGGAAGACAATGAGAAGGAGAGTTCATTTTGATATAGTATGGTCAGTGTCTGCACAGGGGGCTAGGGCAGAACAGCAGAGGGTTGTCTAAGCCAGCCTAGGGTACAGAGAAGGCTTTGGGAAGAAAGATGATGGCAGGACTTAGCCTTAACGGATAAATGTTAGGCAATTTGGGCAAGGGAAGGACGTTCCAGGCCAAGGAGAAACATGTACCAAAACACTGAGGGCTGAGAGACTGTGGAATAGTGATGCCACATGGAGACTGTCAAAGATTGAAGTTGATGAGGCAGGCAGGGCTGAGAGATGCTGGTCTTGGAAGCCTTGGTAAAAATTCTGGACTTAACCCAGGCTTCATGGAGCCCCTGAAGGGTTTCAAATACATCCAAGAGGAAGTCTAGGTATTCCACTATTTGCAGAAACCAAGCTGTGCAACAAGTAATTGCCTGTAATGTCGTTGTTTTTTTTTTTTTACATTATCAAATTAAATTCTGTTAAGAAACAAAACAAAACAAAACAGAAATCCTCAAAAACCTGAAGTAACCATCTTTGTCAAGGAAGGGTTTAAGGTGAGTCTCTGTCTTACAGCACGCTCAGTGGTACAGCACAACTGGAGAAACCCTGAATCCTTTCCAGAAACAGTACTCTTCATTTGGAGCACTTTTCCAGTTTTCTCCTGTTTACAACCACCTCACCCACTTCCCAGACCACAGGAATTTTCCACACACCCTTTCAACATCACACTTCATTAGTAAATGTTGCTAGCAGACATATGATGTTTAAAAATTCTTTACCTCCAATGTAATGTAAAATTATACTGCCAGAGTTAAATTGTTGGATTACATAAAATTATATGTGTATCTTCACTTCCAAAACAAAAGATGTACTCCCAAGTTAATCCTAAGGCAGATTTCTGTAAAGTGAACTTGATTTTTCAATGTTATTTTATGATCATTTGAGCCACATTACCCAAGAAAAGACAATTTGACCCCATCCAGAAAAGATACAGCTTGTATTAAATGGTTCCTCAGCCCTGATGTGCACTCTATGTATCAGACACGAGGAAAATAAATATCTATCTACCCACAAGCATGAAAGACCCAACCCTCCAACCACAACAAAAATACTCTCTAATATCTGACAGGCAGAAAATCTTGACCTGCTAAACAAAACACAGATCCATTTTTAATCCCTAAAAGTGGCTCTTCATAAAGTGGGTTTTCTTATTCTCTGCCATCAGTTCTTTCATTAATACTAAGTTAAATTATTCTAAGTTAAATTAATTCAGTTAAAATGTCTTTTTATTGCACCTACCCTAGCAATTCCACTCAGTTTTATATCCAAGAAAAATGAGCACTCATGTCCACCAAAAGATATGGTAAAAAATGTTCATAGCAGTTTTATTCATAATAATCAAAACCTAAAAACACAAATGTCTATCAACACGGATGTTATGGACTAAATATTTGTGTCCTCCCAAAATTCATATGTTGAAGCCCTAATCCCATGTGATGGTATTTGGGATCTTCAGGAGGTAATTAGGTCATGTGGGTGGAGCTGTTATGAATGGGATTAGTGGCCTTATAAAAAGAGATACCAAAGAGATATCTCTCTCCAGCATGTAAGGACACAGCAAGAAGGTGGCCATCTGCAATCCAGAAAGAGGGACCTCACCAGACACCTAATCTGCTGGTTCCATGTTCTTGGGCTTCCCAGCCTCCAGAACTGTGAGAAATAAATGTTTGCTGTTTAATCCCCCTGGTCTATGGAATTTTGTTACAGCAGCCTGAATTGACTAAGACAAGGGGAATGGATAAATAAATTGTGGTGAATAACACATGGGAATGGTACACAGCTACAAAAAAGAACTAACTAATACTATACGCAAAACATGGATGGATCTCACATACCTTATGTTAAACAAAAGAAACCAGACACAAAACATTACATACAATACAATTCTATTTATATAAAGTTTGAAATCAGGAAAAGCTAACCTATGATGATAGCAGTCAAAGCAGTTGTTACCCTTGGGAGAAGGCACTGACTAAGAGGAGGCAAGAGAGAAACTTCTGGGGGATCAGAAATGTTCTGTCTTGATATGGGTGGAGGATGCACATACATAAAATTTCATTGAGCTGTACACTTAAGATTTGTGTACTTTATTGCCTGTAAGAAATACCTCAGTTCAAGAAAAAAGAAAAAGGTAAGTCCCTATAGTGGATTTATTTCTGGTACAGATTGGCAATACGAATAAAAATTATGCTAACAACAAAATATTATTCTGTTATCAGGAGCAGAGATATAGTTATGAATTTATCCCTGTACACACACACACACACATCAAATATAAGTGCAAGTAGTTTGGGGCTTCAGATATTATTTAGATAATAAGGCTAATTTATTGGATTTTTCCATTTATAGCATTCTAAAATGTTATCTATTTATACAGGATCATTTTGATTTGAAAGTCACTTCATCAGAGAAATATATTGAATTTGTTCCCCAAATCTTAATGAAGAAAACATAGTATACTAAAGAGAACACTGGCCTATGAATTAGAAGAGCTGGGTTTTATTTCTGCTCTTTTACTAGCCAAGTTACCTTGGGCCAGTCTTCAAGCAAAGATTCCCTTTCCTTATCCATAAAATGGAGATAATACTTTCCTCCCTACAAAGCTATAGTGAGGATCAAATAAGAAAATGGTTGTGAAAGTGCTTTGTAAAATTTAAAGAAGTGTTAATATCCTCAAAGCTGTGTTTAATTAGAATTTGTGCCTGGGTGTGGCCAATAGAAAATGTACTTAAATTTCAAAGCTTGTATTTCAGTTTCACATATCTTACACTTCACCAGAGTCAGGATTAGTACATACACTCAAATTCTAAGATACCTGAAAAGTTGAAATAATTCCATTATAATAAATACTAAAAATAGATATGTTCACGGAAGTAAAGTTAATAACTGCCTTCCTTGTTTTTCCTAATTATGACTTCTAGATGTAGCTCTAGTGATGTAATATGCATTATATTCAGTTCACACTTCTAGAACTTTTTTTGTTTGTTTTTGTTTTTGTTTTCTTTCTGCGGTACGCGGGCCTCTCACTGCTGTGGCCTCTCCCGTTGCGGAGCACAGGCTCCGGACGCGCAGGCTCAGCGGCCATGGCTCACGGACCCAGCCTCTCTGCGGCATGTGGGATCCTCCCGGGCCAGGACACGAACCCATGTCCCCTGCATCGGCAGGCAGGCTCTCAACCACTGCGCCACCAGGGAAGCCCTGGTATTCTTTTTTTTAAAAACTTTTAAAATTAATTTTTATTGGAGTATAGCTGCTTTACAATGTTGTGTTAGTTTCTGCTATACAGCAAAGTGAATCAGCTATACGTATACATATATCCCCTCTTTTTTGGATTTCCTTTCCATTAGGTCACCTCAGAGCAATGAGGAGAGTTCCCTGTGCTATATACAGTAGGTTCTCATTAGCTACCTATTTTATACACAGTAGTGTATATATGTCAATCCCAATCTCCCAATTCATCCCACCCCTGCCTTTCCCCCTTGGTATCCATACATTTGTTCTCTAAGTCTGTGTCTCTATTTCTGCTTTGCAAATAAGTCCATCTGTATCATTTTTCTAGATTCCACATATAAGAGGTATTATACAATATTTTTTTTCTCTTTCTGGCTTACTTCACTGTATGACAGACTCTAGGTCTATCCACATCTCTGCAAATGGCACAATTCCATTCCTTTTTATGGCTGAGTAATATTGCATTGTATATATATACCACATCTCCTTTACGCACTCCTCTGTTGATGAACATTTAGGTTGCTTCCATGTCCTGGATATTGTAAACAGTGCTGCAATGAACATTGGGGTGCATGTGTCTTTTTGAATTATGGCTCAGGTATATGCCCAAGAGTGGGACTGCTGGATCATACGATGGTTCTACTTTTAGGTTTTTTAAGGAATTGCTATACTATTCTCCATAGTGGCTGTATCAATTTACATTCCCAACAACAGTGTGAGAAGGTTCCCTTTTCTCCACACCCTCTCCAGCATTTATTGTTTGTAGATTTTTTTGATGATGGCCATTCTGACTGGTGTGAGGTGATACCTCATTGTAGTTTTGATTTGCATTTCTCTAATAATTAGTGGCGTTGAGCATCTTTTCATGTGTCTATTGACCATTAGCACGTCTTCTTTGGAGAAATGTCTGTTTAGGCCTTCTGCCCACTTTTTGATTGGGTTTTTTATTTTTTTCATATTGAGCTGCATGAGCTGTTTGTATATTTTGGAGATTAATCCCTTGTCAGTTGCTTCGTTTGCAAATATTTTCTCCCATTCTCAGGGCTGTCTTTTCATCTTGCTTATGGTTTCCTTTGCTATGCAAAAACTTTTAAGTTTAATTAGGCCCCATTTGTTGATTTTTATTTTCATTATTCTAGGAGGTGGGTCAAAAAAGATCTTGCTGTGATTTATGTCACAGAGTGTTTTGCCGTGTTTTCCTCTAAGAATTTTATAGTGTCCAGCCTTACATTTAGGTCTTTAATCCATTTTGAGTTTATTTTTGTGTTTGGTGTTAGGGAGTGTTCTAATTTCATTCTTTTGCATGTAGCTGTCCAGTTTTCCCAGCACCACTTATTGAAGAGACTGTCTTTTCTCTATTGTATATTCTTGCCTCCTTTGTCATAGATTAGGTGATCATAGATGCGTGGGTTTATCTCTGGGCTTTCTATCTTGTTCTAGTGATCTATATTTCTGTTTTTGTGCCAGTACAATACTGTCTTGATTACTGTAGCTTTGTAACATAGTCTGAAGTCAGGGAACGTGATTCCTCCAGCTCTGTTTTTCTTTCTCAAGGTTGCTTTGGCTATTCAGGGTCTTTTGTGTCTCTGTGCAAATTGTAAAATTTTTGTTCTAATTCTGTGAAAAGTGCCATTGGTAATTTGATAGGGATTGCACTGAATCTGTAGATTGCTTTGGGTAGTATAGTCATTTTCACAATATTGATTCTTCCAATCCAAGAACATGGTATATCTCTCCATCTGTTTGTGTCATCTTTGATTTCTTTCATCAGTATCATTGATGAACATACATACAAAAATCCTCAAGAAAATACTAGCAAACAGAATCCAACAACACATTAAAAGGATCATACACCATGATCAAGTGGGGTTTAACTCAGGGATGCAAGGATTCTTCAATATATGAAAACTAATCAATGTGATACACCATAGTAACAAATTGAAGAATGAAAACCATATGATTATCTCAATAGATGCAGAAAAAGCTTTTGACAAAATTCAGCACCCATTTATGATAAAAAACTCTCCAGAAAGTGGGCATAGAGGGAACCTACCTCAACATAATAAAGGCCATATACAACAAACCCACAGCAAACATCATTCTCGATGGTGAAAAACTGAAAGCATTTCCTCTAGGATCTGGAAAAATACAAGGATGTCCACTCTCACCACTATTATTCAACATAGTTTTGGAAGTCCTAGCCACGGCAATCAGAGAAGAAAAAGAAATAAAAGGAATCCAAATTGGAAAAGAAGAAGCAAATCTGTCACTATTTGCAGATGACATGATACTATATATAGAAAATCCTAAAGATGCCACCAGAAAACTACTAGAGCTAATCAATGAAATTGGTAAAGTTGAAGAATACAAAATTAATACACAGAAATCTCTTGCATTCCTATACACTAACAATGAAAGATCAGAAAGAGAAATTAAGGAAACAATCCCATTTACCACTGCAACAAAAAGAATAAAATACCTAGGAATAAACCTGCCTAAGGAGGCAAAAGACCTGTACTCAGAAAACCACAGGAGACTCACTTTAGATTTAAGGACACACATAAGCTGAATTTGAAAGGATGGAAAAAGACATTCCATGCAAACTGTAATCAAAAGAGCATAGGCGTGGTATACTTATATCACACAAAATCGATTTTAAGTTTAAAAAAATTGCCAAGAAATACAAAGAAAGCCATTATATAATGATAAAAAGTCAATTCACCAGTAAGTTATAACAACACAAATATAAAGCATGCAACATCAGAGGACACAAACATATGAAGCAAACACCAACAAAACTGAAGGGAGATATAGACAGCAACAAAATATTAGTAGGGGATTTCAACATGTCACTCTCAATAATGGACAGAATACTCAGACATGAGATCAGTAAGAAAACAAAAGACTTGAGCAACACTATATGAGCCTGACAGCCATATATAGAACATTCCACCCAATAGCAGCAAAATACACATTCTTCTCAAGTGCACACAGAACATTTCCTAGGACAGATCACATGTTAGGTAACAAAATAATTCTTAACAAATTTTAAAAGGTTGGGATCATACCAACTATATTTTCCAACCACAATGGAATGGAACTGGAAAATAATAGCAGGAGGAAAACTGGAAAATTCACAAATATGTGGAAATTTAAAAACAAACTCTTGAACAGCCAGTGAGTCACAGAAGAAATCAAAAGGGAAATTGGAAAATACCTTGAGACAAATGAAAATGAAAGCACATCATACTAAAATTTATGGAATGCAGCAATAGCAGTACTAAGAGGGAAGTTTATAGTGAAAATTGCCTACATTAAAAGAGAAGAAATTTTTCAAATGAACAATCTAATATTACACCTCAATAAACTAGAAAAAAAGAACATATTAAGCCCAAAGTTAGGGGAAGGAAGTAATTAAGAGCAGAAATAAACAAAATAGAGAAAAGAAAGAAATCGATGATACTAAGTGCTGGGTTTTTTTAAAGATCATCAAAATTTACAGACCTTTAACTACAGTAGTTTAAAAAAATACTTATAAATAAAATCAAAAACGAAAGAGGAAAAACATTTTAAATGAAAGAGGAAATATTATAATGAATGCCATAGAAATTAAAAGGATTATATTGACTACCATGAACAATTATACATCAACAAATTGGATAACCTAGAAGAAATGGATAAATTCCTAGAAATATATAACTAATCAAGACAATCATGAAGAAACAGAAAATCTGAACAGAACTATAAGTAGCAAGGAGATTGACTCAGTAATCAAAAACATTCCAACAAATAAAAAGCCCAGGACCAGATGGATTCACTGGTGAATTCTATAAAACATTTAAAGAAAAATTAACTTATTTTAAAGAATTAACTTTAAATTCATGTCTAAGTTAATTCTTAATTTAAAGAATTAACTTCATTCCTTTTTAAAAAGAGTTTCAGAAGCCAATCTTTCTCAAACTCTTCCAAAAAGCTGAAAAAGAGTGAGCCCTTCCCAGTTCACTTTGTGAGGCCAGCACTATCCTGATGCAAAAACCAGAAGAAAGACACTACAAGAAAAGAAAACAATAGGCCAATATCCCTGATGAATATAGACACAAAAATTTTCAACAAAATGCTAGCAAACCAAATTCAACAGCACATTAAAAAAATTATACACCATAACCAAGTAGAATTTATCTCCAGGATGCAAGGATAACTCAACATATGTAAATCAATCAATGTGATACACCACATTAACATAATGAAGGGAGAAAAATATCACATGATCATCTCAATAGATGCAGAAAAAGCATTTGACAAAATTCAACACTTTTTCAGGTTAAAAACTTGAGTATTCTAAACTCAACAAACTAGGAATAAAAGGAAATTACCTCTACATGATAAAAGCCATATATAAAAAGTCCACAGTTAACATCATACTCCATCATGAAAAACTGAAAGATTTCCTCGTTCAGGAACAAGACAAAGATGCCCACTCTCACCACTTCTATTCAACATAGTACTGGAAGTTCTAGCCAGAGCCATTAGGCAATAAAAAGAAACAAAAGGCACTCAAATTAGAAAGGAGGAAATAAAATTAGTTCTGCTTATATATGACATGACCTTATATGTAGAAAACTCTAAAGACGCCACAAAAATTGTTAGAACTAATAAATTAATAGCATATGCTCTAACTATTAAGTCTTTACAGAATACAAAATCAATATACAAAAATCAGTTATATTTCTATATGCTAACAATGAACCATCTGAAATGGAAATTTAGAAACCAATTTCATTTAAAACAGCATCAAAAAGAATAAAATACTTAGGAATAAATTTAACCAAAGAGGTGAAACTCTTGTACACTGAAAATTACAAAACATTGCTGGAAGGAATTTAAAGGTACAAATACATGGAAAGATATCTCATGTTAATTGACTGTAAGACAATATTATTCAAATGTCCACACTATCCAAATCAATCTACATATTCAATATGATCCCTATCAAAATCCCAATGGCATTTTTTACAGAAATAGAAAAAAATCCTAAAATTCATGTAGAACCACAAAGAACCCCAAATAGCTAAAACAATCTTGAGAAAGAAGAACAAAGCTAGGTACCTCACACTTCCTAATTTCAAAACATATTACAAAGTTACAGTAATCAAAACAAAATGGTGCTGGCATAAAGACAGACATATGGACCAATGGAACACAGCACAGTACCCAGAAATAAACCCACACATATATGGTCAAATGATCTTTAACAAGGGTGCCAAGAGTACACAATGGGAAAAGGATAGTCACGTCAACAAATGGTGTGGGGCAAACTGAATATTCACATGTAAAAGAATGAAACTAGACCCTTATCTTACACCACACACAAAAATCAACTCAAAATTAAAGCCTTCAGCAGAAGACCTAAAACTATAAAACACTTAGAAGAAAACCTAGGGAAAAAACTTCAAGATATTGGTCTTGGCAATGATTTCTTGGATATGACACTAAAAGCACAGGCAACCAAAACAAAAACAGACAGGTGGGACTACATCAAACTAAAAATCTTCTGCATAGCAAGGGAAACAATCAACAGAATGAAAAGGCAACCTACAGTATAGGAGGTTTTATATATATATATATGTAAACCATATCTCTGATAAGGGGTTTATATCCAAAATATATAAGGAACTCCTACAACTCAATAGCAAATAATAATAATAGCAACTTTATTTTAAAATGGGCAAAGGACTTGAATAGACATCTCTTCAAAGAAGACATCCAAATGGCCAACAGATATATGAAAAAAGTGCTCACCATCACTAATCATCGGGGAAATGCAAATTAAAACCACAATTAGACATCATCTCACTCCTGCTAGAATGGTTATTTAAAAAAAAATAACAAGCGTTGGCAAAGATGTAGAGAAATGGAACCTTTCTACACTGTTGGTAGGAATGTAAAATGATGCCACTGTTATGGAAAAATAGTATAGACGCTCCTAAAAAATTAAAAATAGAACTACTATATCATCCAGCAATACCATTTCTGGGTATTTAACCAAAAGAATTGAAAATAGGCTTTGGAAGAGATATTTGCACTCCCATGTTCATTGCAGCATTATTCACAATGGCCAAGAGGAAGAAATAACCTAAATGTCCATCAATGAATGAATAAAGAAAATGTGGTATATATATGGTATATAAATACAATAGAATATTAGTCTGCCATATAAAAAGGAAATCCTGCAATATGCTACAACACAGATGGAACTTGAGAACCTTGTGCTAAGTGAAATAAGCCAGTCACAGAAGATCAAATACTGCATATTTCCACTTAAATGAGGTATCTAAAGCAGTCAAACTCATAGAAACTGAAAGAATGGTGGTTGCCAGGGACTAGGGGGAGGGAGAAATGGGGAGCTGCTATTCAATGGGTATAGAGTTTCAGTCATGCAAGATGAAAACAACATTGTGGGGAGGACTTCCCTGGTGGCGCAGTGGTTAAGAATCCGCCTGCCAATGCAGGGGACATGGGTTCAAGCCCTGGTCTGGGAAGATCCCACGTGCCATGGAGCAACTAAGCCTATGCGCCACAACTGCTGAGCCTGTGCTCTAAAGCCTGCAAGCCACAACTACTGAGCCCACGTGCCACAACTACAGAAGCCGCATGCCTAGAGCCTGTGCTCTGCAACAAAGAGAAGCCACCGCAATGAGAAGCCCACGCACCAAAATGAAGAGTAGCCCCTGCTCATCGCAACTAGAGAAAGCCCACGTGCAGCAATGAAGACCCAATGCAGCCAAAAATAAATATAAATAAATTTTTAAAAAATAATTTTAAAATAAAATAACATTTAAAAAAAATTGTGCCTATAGTTAACAATATTGTGTAATGTACACTTAAAATTTTAAGAGGGTAGATTTCATATTATGTGTTTTTTACCACAATAAAAAAATATGTGATATGCAGCTAAACCACTGCTGAGTGGGAAATTTATAGCACTAAATGCTTACCTCAGAAAAGAGGAAAAGTCTCAAATTTAAAAATATAATTTCCCACCTTAAAAAAAAAAACTAGAGGGCTTCCCTGGTGGCGCAGTGGTTGAGAGTCCGCCTGCCAATGCAGGGGACATGGGTTCGTGCCCCGGTCCGGGAGGATCCCACATGCCGCGGAGCGACTGGGCCCGTGAGCCATGGCAGCTGAGCCTGCGAGTCCGGAGCCTGTGCTCCGCAACGGGGGAGGCCACGACGGTGAGAGGCCCGCGTACCGCAAAACAAAAAAAAAACAAAAC
Source organism: Monodon monoceros (assembly GCF_005190385.1). Classification (NCBI taxonomy): domain Eukaryota; kingdom Metazoa; phylum Chordata; class Mammalia; order Artiodactyla; family Monodontidae; genus Monodon; species Monodon monoceros. The sequence goes on along the minus strand of NW_021703779.1, from coordinate 91,049,758 downwards.
AAAAAAAAAACCAGAAAAATAAGAGTACAATAAACCCAAAGCAAGGACAAGGAAGGAAATAATCAATTTAAGAGCAAAAATCAATGAGATTGAAAACTGAAAATTAATAGAGAAAAATCAATGACATAAAGAGCTGATTCTTTGAAAAGAGCAATAAAATAGACAAATCTCTAGCGAGAATGACAAATAAAAAAATAGAGAAAACACAAATTATTAATATCAGAACAAGACAGGGGATATCACTAGAGACTCTGCAAACACCAAAAGGATAAAGGAAATATTACAAACAAATTTTACAATTTTGAAAGCTGGACCAATTCCATGAAAAACACAAACACCCAATATGAAATAGATAATTTTAGTAGTCCTATAGCTATTAAGGAAATTGAATCTGTACTTTTAAAACTCCAGGGCTTCCCTGGTGGCGCAGTGGTTAAGAATCTGCCTGCCAATGAAGGGGACACAGGTTTGAGCCCTGGTCCAGGAAGATCCCACATGCCATGGAGCAACTGGGCCCATGCACCACAACTACTGGGCCTGCGCTCTAGAGCCTGCGAGCCACAACTACTGAAGCCGGTGCGCCTGAAGCCCGGGCTCCCCAACAAGAGAGGCCACCACAATGAGAAGCCCGTGCACCTCAAGGAGGAGTAGCTCCCACTCACCGCAACTAAAGAAAGCCTGCACAGCAAGGAAGACCCAACACAGGCAAAAATAAATAAATAAATAAATAAAAATAAAATTCCCTTTTAAAAAAAAAAAAACTCCAAAAACATCTCCAGGCCCAGTTGGTTATACTAGAGAATTCTACCAACCACTTAAAGGAAAATTAATACACAATTAATTTTGTGTAGATACTATTACACAATCCCTTCCAGAAAATACAAGAGGAGGAAATACTTCCCAATTCTTATTATAAGGCTAATATCTCATTGATATGAAAATCAGACAAAGATAGTACTGAAAAATTAAATAACATGCCAATATCATTCATGAATAGAGACACAAAAATCCTTAACAAAATATTAGCAAATAGAATTCAGCAATATGTAAACAAATTTATACACTATGACCAAGTGGATTTATTTCAGGGATGCAAGGTGGGTTCAATATTTGAAAATCAATCAGTGTAATAAAAAAAATCACATGGTCATATTAGTGGATACTGAAAAAGCTATTTGACAAAATTCAACATTTATTGACGATAAAAATCCTCAGAAAACTAGGAATTAGGGGGGAATTGCCTCAATTTTAAAAAGAATATCTACCCCAAAAAAACTACAGTTAACATCACACTTAATGCTGAAAGATTGACTGCTTTTCCCCTAGGATTGGAAACAAAGCAAAGGTTCAGCTCTCACCACAGCTATTACACATAGCACTGGAATTCTGAGCCAGAACAATATGGGAAGACAGAGAAATAAGAGGCATAAAAAGTGGAAAGAAAGAAATACCACTGTCCCTATTTGCAGATGACAAGATGGTCTACAAAGAAAATCCAAAGAAACCAACAACAGAAAAAACCTCCTAGAACTTAATCAGTAAATTCAGCATCATTGCCAGGTACAAATTATATAAAAATCAATTGCATTACTATGTACTAGCAATGAACACATGGAAACCAAAATTTAAAATACAATACCATTAACAGTCACACAAAAAATGAAATAATTATAATTCTAGCAAAACATATACAGGACTTGTATGTTGAAAACTACACAATGCTGAAAACGACACGATGCTAGCAAAAGAAATAAAAGAAGATGTGAATAAGTGGAGAGATATGCCCTGTTCATGAATTGAAAGACTCACCATAGTAAAGATTTCAGTTCTCCCCAAAGTGATATACAGTTCTTATACAATTCCTATCAACATCCTAGTCAACTTTTTTTAGATATAGGCAAGCTTATTCTGAAAAGTATAGGGAAAGACAAACAAACAATACTGAAAAATAATAAAGGAAGAAGTATCACTCTACCCGATTTTAAAATTTATTATAGAGCTATAGTAATCAAGACTGTGTGAGATGGCAAAGGGACAGACACACAGATCAATGAATCAGAAAAGAGAACCCCAAAATAGGCCTATACAAGTACAGCATACTCATTTTCTACTATAGTACAAAAGCAATTCAATAGAGCTGAAGCAACTGGACATCCATAGTTTAAAAAAATTAACCTCAACCTAAACCTCACACTAAATACAAAAATTAACTCAAAATGAATCATGGACTTGAAGGTAAAATATAACTAAAAAAACTTTAGAAGAAAATCTAGGAGAAAATCTTTGAGACCGAGGGCTTAGTGAAGAGTCCTTAGACATAGCAACAAAAGCACAATCCATAAAAGAAAAAAATTGATGAACTGGACATCATCAAAATTAAAAGCTTTTGCCCTATGAAAAAATCCTATTAATAAGATGAAAGGACAAGCCATAGACTGGTAGAAAAATATTTGCAAACTACATATGTGACAAAGAACTTATATCTAGAAAATATAAAGAACTCTCAAAATTCAACAGGTAAAAAACAAAAAAACCCAAACAATGCAATTATAAAATGGGCAAAGGATTTGCAATAACGTAGATGGAATTTGAGGTATTATGCTAAGTGAAATAAGTCAGATGGAAAAAGACAAATACTGTATGATTTCACTTATATGTGAAATGTATAAACAAACAAAATAAATGAACAAATGAAACCAAATATAAACAAACACATAGAGAACAGAGTAGTGGTTACAAGAAGGGAATGGGCGGAGGGATGGCAAAATGGGCAACGGGGTCAACTGCATGGTGATAGATAGAAACTAGATTTTTGGTGGTGAGCCCACTGTCATGTACACAGAAATAAAATATTGTACACATGAAACATGTTATTAACCACTGCTACCTCATAATTTTTTTTTATTTTAAAGAAAATAGGCAAAGGACATGAAGAGACATTTCACTGAAGATATAGGGATGGAAAATAAACACATGAAAAAATACTGACCATCATTAGCCATTAGAGAAATGCAAATAAAACCACAATAAGATATCACTATGCACCTATCAGAATGGCTAAAATAAGAAACAATTACAACGACAATGCTGGTAAGGATGCAGAGAAACTGGATCTCTCATACATTGCCAGTGGGAGTGTAAAATGCTACATAGCCACTCTGGAGAAGTTTCTTTAAAAACTAAACATACACTTACCATATGACCCAGCAATTACTCTCCTGGGCATGTATCTCAGACAAATGAGAGTTATGTCTACACTAAATCCTATACTCAAATGTTTATAACAGTTTTATTTGCAACAGACCCAAACTGCAAATAACCAAAATGTCTCTCATTAGGTAAATGGTTAAACAAACTGTGGTATACCCATAGCATGAAACACTCCTCAGCAATAAAAAAAGAACAGACTACTGATACACGTATCAACCTGGATGGGTCTCAAGGTCATTAAACAACATGGAAAAAATTGGAAAATATCACATTCTCCATTACTTCATTTATATAAAATTCTCAAAATGACAAAATTATAGAGTAGGAAAACAAATTAGTATTTGGCAGGGGTTGTGGATAGCTGTGACTATGAAGGGGTAGCTTTCTAGTGAAGGAATATTTCTGTATCTTGATTGCAGTTATGGTTGCACAAATCTACGCAAGTGAGAAAATAACATAGAACTGTACACACACATCCTACCAATGTCAATTTCCTGTTTCTTACCTTGTATTATTATTACATAAAATGTAATGATTGGGGTAAACTGGATGAAGAGTATATGGTACAGTTTTTGCAACTTCTTGTGAGTCCCTTATTCTTTACAGTAAAAAGTTTAAAAGTAAACCATTTATAAAGCAAATAACTCAGAAAACAAGAGTGTGTGGAAGCTAAAACCCAGGGAGCAAGTAAATAAAATGTTTTATTATAATAGCCTATAACAATATGCCAGCTTTACGAAGAGAGAGATTTAAACGGGGAAGATTTGCATAGGTCAGTGACACTCAATACCAAGGACATTTTTATCTGTAGGATTAAAACATGTGCTTAAAAAAATATTAGATCCACAGATTAAAATGTCTCATCTTAAACCAGGCAACTGGCTATTGTGAATTGTTTGCAATTAACCACATAAACAACTTACATCTGCAAACAGTGAAAAAAATCAGTCGCAAAGGGTCTTCAGGCCAGTTGTTCAAACTTTACCTAGTAAGTGGTGGGAATGGAGAAGTTTCATTCTGGATAAGACAGAACCTATTCCTGTGACTGTCATACAGTTAACTGTCATATACCTCTGTAGGGTTTCCTCAAGTTTGTTTCACTATAGAATATATTGGTTTCCAGCTGTGCTATGGAAAGAATATTTACATTAAATAAAATGTTTAATGATAATTAGAAAGGAGCAAGTAGGGGGAAAGTGCCTCTCTCTGCACTGTCCACAATGATAACCACTTGCCACATGAAGCTATTTAAATTAAAAATAATTAAAATTAAATTTAAAATTTAGTCCCTGGACACATTTCAAGTGCTCAGTGTGACTAGTGGCTACCCTACCAGAACAGCATAGATATAGAACTTTCCCATCATCACAAAAAGTTCTACTGGACAGTGTTGCTCTAGAGCATGAAAATCATGTCATTTCCCAAGAATCATAGGTAGTGTTACAGCCCAAAGAGCTCTGACAGGAATTAGTATTGCGTTACCTGAGGTTTGCATTTTTTTTTTTTTGCTGTGCGCGGGCCTCTCACTGTTGTGGCCTCTCCCGTTGCGGAGCACAGGCTCCGGACGCGCAGGCTCTGCGGGCCATGGCTCACGGGCCCAGCCCCTCCGCGGGATGTGGGATTCTCCCAGACCGGGGCACGAACCCGTGTCCCCTGCATCGGCAGGCGGACTCCCAACCACTGCGCCACCAGGGAAGCCCCTGAGGTTTGCATTTACACATAATTTCATCTTCAGCAATATTGAGCAGTATGTTGCAGTGGTTAAGTGCTAGGGCTTTGGGGTAGAATAGCAGTGGATTTTAATTTTAGCTCCAACTTTTGCCAAATTGTGTGACCTCAGGCATGCTACTTCACTTCTCTGTGCCTGTATTCTCATTTTTTAAAAGGTGGAGACTGGAGGATAATGGTACCTCCCTCCTAGGGTTGTTGTGAAGGATTAAATGAGATAAGCCCAATACCTGACACATGTGATCAGTAAACGTTAGTTATTCTAAAGGCCAGAAGGTGAACTTGGCTTGTTCTAGGACCTAGACTCTATATGACCAGTAGTAAAGGGAATATGCAATTGTATGCACAGCAACGGAGTCAGTCCCTAACAGGGCCCCACTTTGACTCTTCTTGATAAACAGTAACCACATTGTTCCTCCATACTTGAGGACAGTGACAAAAGGGAAGACACCTTTAAAAGCTTTCAAAGAGTCAAAGAATACCTTACCCTTGGCCTTAAGGGACTCAGAATTGAAAGTTAACCATCCTGTCATATCAAATAAAATAAAAGCACAACACACAGTCTATAAAGGAAGATCACCCAAACAAGTCACTCAGTAGGAGAGGCACTTGGACTTGTTTTTCCAGCTGTTTCTGACAATCAAATCCAATTTCTTGATGTATTATTATGGTGAAATGTTACTATACCCAATCCTGTGTGAATACCACACAACAGGCCTACTGTACCTATGTAATCAACTGGATAAATATTTATTGAACACCTGCTAAATACAGGACACTTTTACACACCAGCCATCAGCAAACTACATCTGGCAGGCCAAATTAGATCCACTATGTGTTTTTCTTATGGTAAGGAAGGTAGAAATGATTTTTACATTTTTTAACTGTTGTAAGAACTGCCTTCAACCACTACTACCAAACACCGAATGGCCCTGGAAATTAGCTTTTGCTCCAGACTTGATAATGTTTCTTAATTAATTCAACTTAAAATTACAAGGCAAAACAGCACTTATATGTGAAATTTACACTGCAGGAAAGTCATTTCAACAGCTAACATTGTTTGAATCATAAGTAATGTCAACATGCTTTATATGCATCCCATGCTGTCACAGGTCAAAACAACAAAATCACAGTGAGATACCACTTCGCACTCACTAGAATGGCTATAATAAAAAAGACATTAACAAGTGTTGGTAAAGATGTGGAGAAATTCTAACCCTCCTACATTGCTGGTGGGAAGGGAAATGGTGCAGCCACTTTAGTAAAGTCTGGCAGTTCCTCACAAAGTTAAACATAGAGCTACCATATGGCCTAGCAATTCCCCTCCTAGATACGTGCTAAGAGAAATGAAAACACATGTCTGCACAGAAACGTGTACGTGAATGTTTATGACGGCATTATTCATAATAACCAAAAGGCAGAAACCAACGAACTCATGAACAGATAAGTGAAATATGGTATAGCCAAACAATGGAATATTACTCAGCCATTAAAATGAATGAAGTATTGATATAAACTAAAATTTGGATAAATTTCAAAAACCTTATACTAAGTGAAAGAAGCCAGACACAAAAGATTACATACTGTATGATTCTATTTACATAAAATCCCCCAAAATGAAAATCCATAGAGACAAAAAATAAATTAGTGGTTGCCTAGGCCTGGGAGTGGAAATGGGGAGAGAGTGAAAACGGGCATGAGGTTTCTTTCTGGGGTAATGGAAATGTTTCAAATAAGAGTGTGGTGATGGTAACACAACTCTAAAATACTAATAACATTAAATTGTACAATTTTTAAAAGTGTACAACACCAAAAGCATGACCCATAAAAGAAAAAAACCCAATAAATTAGATCTTGTCAAAACTTAAAACTTTTGCACTTCAAAAGACATCATTAAGAAAATGAAAAGACGAGCAACAGAGTGGGAGAAAATATCCACATATCATATCTACAGGGACTTGTATCCAGAATATATAAATAATTCTTACAACTCAATAATAAAAAGACAATAAAGATAATAACTCAATTTAAAAATGGAAAAGATGTATGAATGGTTAGTAAATAAATGAAAAGGCGCTCATCATCATTAGTCACTAAGGACGTACAAATTATAACTACAATAAGATATAATTTCACATCCATTCAGAATGGCTATATCAAAAAGACAATAACAAATGTTGGCAAGGACGTGGAGAAACAGAAACCCTCATACATTACTAGTGGCAATGCAAAACAGTGCTGCCGCTTTGGAAAATAGTTTTATAGCTTCTTACAAAGTTAAAGATAAATTTGCCATATCATGCAGTCATTCCACCCTTAGGTTCCTACCAAAGAGAAACGAAAACACCTGTCCACACAAAGACTCGCACGCTAATGTCCTTAGCAGCATTATTCATAATAGCCAAAAACTGGAAACAACCTACATGTGTAGCGAGTAGACAGACAAAATGTTTTATAGCCACATAATGGAATACTATTTGGCAATAAAAATTAATGAAGTACTGGTACATGCTACAATATGGATGAACCTCAAAAAATATTATGCTAAGTGAAAGAAGCCAGGCACAAAAGACCACTTCTTATTTGATTTAATTTAGATGAAATGCCCAGAATAGGCAAATTTATAGAGACAAAGTAGATCAGTGGTTACCTGGGGCTGGGAGTGGGAACGATGATTAACTGTAAATAAATGAGCATGAGGGATCTTTGGGGGGAAATGAAAATGTTCTGAAACTGATTATGATTATGGTTGCACCATTCAGTAAAGTTACTAAAAATATTTAACTATACTTAAAATGGGTGAATTTTATGATATGAAAACTATATCCCAATAAAGCTGTTAAAAATAGGAAAGGAAGAGTAGGGGAACCTGGGTGAGGGGTACACAGGAATTCTGCATTATCTTTGCAACTTTTCCATAAATCTAAAGCTATTCTGAAATTTAAAATGTATTTAAATAAAAAATAACAAGAATATGTTTGTGGATTCATACCTATCTGTGTGAAAAGACATTTACAAAGATGAAATGGGTAAAATCTCATTACAGGTCAGTATTAACAGATGAACATTTGAAATGATTTTGATGATAGGGAACACTATTAGCCCCAAATAAACAAAATGTTATCCCCCCCAAAAGAATTCCATTATTCTCATTAGTAGTCTCATATTACAAAAAAATGCTCAATTATTATTACTATACTTTGAATTTCATCAATAAATACTTGTTGAAATTTGTTTTCTCCCTTGTCATATAAGTACCTACAAATTATCCTCGATTTTGCCTTTTGGCCCCCAAAGCCTAAAATATTTACTATGTGGCTCTTTACGGAAAGGTTGCCAAGCTCTGTTCTACACCATAACAGGGTAAATATAAACATAGTCAGTTTCTTTCTTGAGTGTATTCTTATCGTTACCTGGTTTTGGTATGATGCCAGCCTGGATATGCCCTATAAAGGATAAGCCTTGCATCTCTTCTGCTATGGCACTATTTAGGAATCCTATAAATAGAAACGCTTAATAGTTGTAGCAAAACTTCGATGTCACCGTTATTATCGTGATATTAAAGAGCCAACACCATGCCACAGTGTCAAGATGACCCTCATCAAGTTGTGATGTCACCACGCCATGGACTCCCCGAGATCTCTTAGATATCAAGTGGGTCCTATGGCATCACACCCTGCCTTTGGCATCACCCTGGCACATCACCTTACTACGGTGTCATATGATATCACTGTTGTGGCAGAATTCTGCCCTAATGCCACTCCGTCGAAACGTAAGAATAATTAACCCCTAGTTCTTTCCATTCCTTTGGCGGCGGGGGAGGATGGCCACAGGCACTGGTTCGAGCTCAGGAGGTAGTACTCAGCTGCTACCGTTTTCCCTTCCGCTTACCACTGCAGGTCAGGGCCCCCGTGGGACAGCACTTTCTGGCTCCCATAACTCTCTTGCCATGACCCCGCACCCACTTCGCGTCACCGACTCAATGCCCCAACAGCGACCACCCACCCCGGTTCTACACGAACCCGCTCCCCGTACCTGACTCCATTCTCCAGCTGTCATCCTGGGCCAATTCCACCGGCCACTTGACTACGGCGGCCGCAAGGGACCCCGGGACTCGTAGTTCCGCGCTGCTAACGGCAGAGACGGAGACAGCGGCAAAGGCTCCTCCCCGCCCGGAACTGCGCTCAAACTGCAACTCCCAGAGGCGCCCTGCGATGGGAAAAGAAGCAAAGGAACGAGCGCGATTGGTCACTGGGGGAGCTCTAATGCCTCTTTTGATTGGCAGTCGGAGCTGGCGACGTGAGGCGGTCTTTGGTCAGGCTTCACCGAGATCCTGGGAAAGCGAAATGGAGGGGTGTGTGTCTAACCTAATGGTCTGCAACCTGGCCTACAGCGGGAAGCTGGAGGAGTTGAAGGAGAGGATCCTGGCCGATAAATCCCTGGCCACTAGGCCTGACCAGGTAAAGCAACGCTTGGGGCCTCTCCGCTGGCGGCGGCGGCGGCAGCGGCGGAGACCAACGTGGCTGCCCGGCCCAGCCCAACCCATGGGGAGGCCGGTTCCGGGAGGGCCAGATCCCCGCCCCCGCCGCCCCATCCTTACCCCAGGGTCACCTCAGGACTCGGGACCGGGCGGCCGGAGCTAGCCCCACAAACCGCAAGTGTTGTTTTTTGGCCCAGTACTTAGTCGCTGTATTTTGGATATTTCTAGAACGTTTGCGCGTTTCTCAGAAATGCCCAATCTTTGAGACATCCGTGAGAAGGGAAGTTTTTGGTTTTTGGAAGTGGGTTTGTTTGCTTTTATTAGTGACTATTCAACGGAACACGTGTAACTGAACGCCTCAGCTGGGAGCTGAGGATACTGTCGAATGGAAGGATCAGACGTTAATAAAATAATCCCAAATCATATGTCCGATTATAAATTGTGGTAAATACTCGGGAGAGAAGTTGACGTGGGGCTTTCAGAACATATCATGGAAGGACCTGATTTAATCTCGCTTAGAAAAGCCGAATGTTGTCGTAACTGAAGAGGCTTTGCAAAGGAGGGAAGATTGGCTGTATCTTGAAGGATGAGTGGGATTTCCCTGGGGGATGAAGGGGCATTCTAGGCAAAGGCAGAGCAAAAGTGAGTGGACCTTGGGAAGTGTTTCCTTCTGCCCTCCTGCTCAAAAGACCCTCATGCTTTCACCCTGAGTTTCTAGAAAGATTCACGGTGCCCTCAGTAAGCCAACGTACATTTATAGATTGCCTCCTATTTGACAGGCACCGTGCTCAGCACTAGCAAGACAGTGTCACATAATTACAAATCTCCATTTTGTGTGTTTGGGAAGAGAATTAGAAGTTCAGAGACTTTTTTTCTGGAACTTCTCTTTATTGCTCAACCTGAAAATGCCTTTGTCTAGTTTACCTTCATTTTGCTCTGGTGATATTTAATACTTTAGATTTAATTTAACAATATTAAGATTTAATAATACTTCTAACCATTCTTCATCAAGTCGATGGCATGAAAAAGGGAGAAACTATTCAAGATCAAAAGACTTAAGAAACATAACAAACATTTGCAACTTATGAAACAAGCCAACTGCAAAAAGGCATTTGGGGGACAGTTGGGGAAATCTGGGTATTTGATGTTATAAAGGAGTTAGTGTTAATTTTAATCAGTGTAATAGCTATGTAGTAAAGTATTTTTTAGATACTCAGATATTTAGGTATGAAAGGTCATAATATTTAAGATTTGTTTTTAAAAATCTTATCAAGGAGAAAAACAGATGAGGCAAGTATGGAAAAATAGTTATAAGATGTAGATGATAGGCATATGGATTATATTATGTTCCCTGTATTTTTATATGAGTTTGAAATTTTTGTAATAAAGTTTAAAATACCATTTTCTTTTACATAGGCTAAGAAATATAGCAGTCACTGCAAAAAAAATAAAAGAGAGAGAGAGAGAGAGATTCCCTTTGAGAAACATGCCTAACTCCTAGCTTATTATTTTTTTAAAGTAATGTTGCTCTCTAATTCTGTGTGTGGTATGTTTTTTGTTTGTTTGTTTGTTTTTGCGGTACACGGGCCTCTCACTGTTGTGGCCTCTCCCGTTGCGGAGCACAGGCTCCGGACGCGCAGGCTCAGCGGCCATGGCTCACGGGCCCAGCCGCTCCGCGGCATGTGGGATCTTCCCGGACCGGGGCACGAACCCGTGTCCCCTGCATCAGCAGGCGGACTCTCAACCACTGCACCACCAGGGAAGCCCTGGTATGTTTTTTAAATGGTTATAATCTCAACTAGTTTCATGAATATTTCTTTCCCACAAGATACATTTGTTCTTCCTAGAGCATCTAGAAAATTAAGAGCTGACGGGTTTGTGTCCCAACTTCACGATTTACTAGCTGTGCGACCTTAACAAGTTGCTCACCCTGAGGAGTCTGTAAAATGGGGATAATATCCACTGTATAGGATCATGGGGATTACAGGAGATGATGCACGTAAAACTCTTAGCACAGTGCCTGACATAAAAGTATGTACATAATGGAAATAGCCAAAGCTGTATTTCTGCCGAAGCACTGAAATCATTTTTTTGCTCTATTGCTTTCATGGCTCTAGTCTGCCCAGAATTACCTACTTTCATCAATGTATTCTCCTCATGTTACTAAAACCTTGGTCTCTCTTATGTAAGTAATATGGTTTAAGGTTACCTACCTGAGGATCCAGTGCTCTCCATTTCTTGTTCCCAAACCGTAGGTTTGCTGGCTCCAATATTAATTTTTTTTTCTGCTTTCTTGCCTTAGTGCTTCTGTTTTTCTTCAAGAATGTTGGTCTTATTGCTTCTCTTCTTCCCGTGTAGGACAGCAGAACTGCCTTGCATTGGGCATGCTCAGCCGGACATACAGAAATTGTTGAATTCTTGCTGCAACTTGGAGTGCCAGTGAATGATAAAGATGATGTGAGTACTAGGCAGAGTTGATAAATTCCCAGTTATCTTTAGACTCCAGACTGGTGTTTACTAAAGCCCAAGTATTAATCTCACAAACAAATTTTAACCTTTATGACTAGGAAGTTACAGCATGGCCCCAGTGACCAAATACAGGACTGGTGGTTGCATTATTTCAGAATGTTCATTTTGCCACCCATAGCCTGTAATTTAAGGTAAACATGCAGATCAAGTCTTATTATGATGATCCCTAAGAGACTACAAATCCTTTTTATTATGTTGGAAATTGTTTTTGGTGAATATTGCCTGAATAATGAGGGCCTATATATCTTTTTTTGTTATATAAAGATTTGGTGTAATGGTATTGGTTATATTAGGATAAGACTTGTGAAGAATAAGGATGGAAATGTTTTTGTAGGCAGATTCCTTTTCGAGGATGCTCAATGAAATAATATTGATAATGGCAAAAAAGTAAAAACAGTTTAATGGAGGAACAGTTGAATACAGCATATATATACACCTAATAAAATAATACGCAACCAGGGGATTCCCTGGTGGTCCACTGGTTGGGAATCCGTGCTTTTGCTGCCAAGGGCACACGTTCAATCCCTGGTCAGGGAACTAAGATCCCGCAAGCCGCCCGGCGTGGCCAAAAAAAAAATAATGATAATGATAATAATATGCAACCAATAAAGTTATGATTCCAAAGAATGACATAGAAAAATTTTCACAGCGTAATCATAAGTGGACATTGTGGAAAATGCACCTCACGGAACTTGATATCCTATTGGGGTATCCTTGATCCCAATCTTGAAACACATTAGAATTAGACTTATGTATTATTTCCATGTTGTGGGATTATGGGTGCTTTTCTTTTCTTTTATATATCCGGTTTCTAAATATCCTGCAGTGCTTAATGAGGGAAAGAGAAAGAATATTATTTTTTTAAACCATTTACACACAGCTCTGTAAACCCTGCCTAAATGTTAGCATTAATCCCTGTGCTTTTTCTCCCTGGTTTTTGTTCTGCCCACCTCTTTTACAGGCAGGTTGGTCTCCTCTTCATATTGCTGCTTCCGCTGGCCGGGATGAGATTGTAAAAGCTCTTCTGGGAAAAGGTGCTCAAGTGAATGCTGTCAATCAAAATGGCTGTACTCCCCTACATTATGCAGCTTCCAAAAACAGGCATGAGGTAGGGTTCCATTCCTAGGCTACTTCTTTTGAGTTCTAAACCTGTACGCAAACACCAATAGATCCCTGCATTGTTTTCTTCTCCATCTTCCCAGATTGCTGTCATGTTACTGGAAGGCGGGGCTAATCCAGATGCTAAGGACCATTATGAGGCTACAGCAATGCACCGGGCAGCAGCCAAGGGTAACTTGAAGATGATTCATATTCTTCTGTACTACAAAGCTTCCACAAACATCCAAGACACTGAGGGTAACACTCCTCTGTAAGTGACAAGTAGCAGTCATTTGTATTCTACCTGACATCAGCCCTCTTGCACTAATTCTTACACATCATTTCTTTTTTCAGTCTGCTTATAAATGGAATACATGTTTATGGCAAAAAAATTTGAAAGTACACAAAAGTATAAAGATAAAAATTCAAAATGCCTATCATTTTGCCACCCAGAAATAACCACTGATAACATTTTAATGTATTTCCTCCCTGTATTTTATATGCAAATGTACATACTTTACATATGCTTTTTTTATTGTAAAATTGGGACGATACTGTGTATATAGTTTTATATCTTGTTCTTTTCACCTCATAGTATATTGTGAGCATTTTCCAATGTGAATAAATATTTCTAAAATGTTTTGAATGGCTATCCACAACTCCATTTTATGGATATGGCATAATTTAATGATTCCTCTATTACTGTATATTTAAGCTTTTTTGAGTTTTCCATTATTATAAATAATGCTACATTGACCAACTTTATACAAAAATCATTGGCCATACTGCTGATTATTATCTTAGTATAGAAGTTAGAAGTAGAATTGCTGGGTCAACAGATACACATAGTTTAAGACAATTGCTGTATATTCCGAGATTGCTTCCAGAGGAGTTGTATCATTGTACCCTCCCAATAGCAGTGTGAGAGTGCCTATTACCCCCTCACCAACACCAAAAATATCCTTGTCTTATAGGAAAAATGGTATTTCAGAGTTGTAATTTACATTTTTTATTATCAATGAAGCTAAACATTTTTTAATGGCTATGACTAATTATATTCCTTCTCTAAATTATAACATTTTGTGTCCCTTTCTCTGTTTCCTTTTGGAGAATTAATTTATTTTTACTGATTTTTTTATGTACCCTTGACTTGACATAGTACAAATATTAACCTTCTGCTATGTTGAAAATATTTTTCCCAGTTTGTCTTTTCATTTTGTTTATGATTTTTTTGAAATAACCGAAGATTTCAACTCTATACAGTCAAACCTATTAATCTTCCCTCATAACTAGAAAGTGCTTCTTCACCCTGAAATTAGTTAACTATTCACCTGTATTTTATTGTATTTTTTTTAAAACATTGCATTGATTTGGTTTGGTTATTGTTTTTCATTTAACTCAAATCCATCTGGAATTGATTTATGCTTGACCTGAAGCTGTCCTCTACCTTGATATTTTTTCTACAGTACTTGGCCACTATTCTTCCTTATCGAATGGTGACTTTTTTGAACCAGAAATTCTGTGAGTCTTCTTTTTAGTCCAAAGTAGGATTCAATTTTTTTTAAGTATTGTTTTCTTAACTCTTAGTTTTACAATTTTTTTCTGTAGTTCTGAGCGACTCTGTCTAGAAAAACATGCATATTCTATCCCTTTTCTCCAAATAAGAAAGGCAGGGTGGCCTGGAGGAAATTTAGGAGTCAGGCAGTATCGGGTCCTGAGCAGAGCCTACAATTAAGGAGTAGCTACATGCTGTTTACCCAATCCAAACTCAGCCACTTAAACAACTATATTAAATACTTGTATTAAGTAACTCAGAGAAGTTACTTAACTTTCCTGAGTCTAATTTCCTTATCTGTAATGTGAGGATAATAATTCCTTCCTCACTAGATTGTTGTGAAGGTTAAATAAAATAACATGTTAGTGTCTAATACCCTACCTGGTAAACGGTTAAGTACCTGACAAGGTTTCCCCCTCACTTACTGCTCAGCCATGTCATCATAGGCAAAGACTAACCTCTGTCACAATTTCAACTGTAAAATGGTGATAATAGTACCTTGCTAACTTACAAGGTGTCTGTAACAATCAGATAATATAAAATTTTTTAAACTGCTTTTCCAAAATTTAAACCACACAAATTGCTGTTAGCAGGTTGTGTATGGAGGTTTTTCTAAGTTCTAGCCTGGAATTATTGCATGTGTTTGGTGTAAACCACTAATCTTCATAAAATAAGGACGTTATTCCTTAGGCCGGCATTTAGATCACTTCTGTTGTAGTAGGACCAG
This sequence comes from Monodon monoceros, assembly GCF_005190385.1. Classification (NCBI taxonomy): domain Eukaryota; kingdom Metazoa; phylum Chordata; class Mammalia; order Artiodactyla; family Monodontidae; genus Monodon; species Monodon monoceros. Next base: position 91,034,431 of record NW_021703779.1, on the reverse strand, counting down.
AATTGTGATTTATGATCTGGTATTATAAGACTATTCCAATGAATTTTAACTTATGAACAGTCTTCCCCATGAAAATCGATTTTCCTTTCCAGATTAAGTAACTTTCCGATATTACACTACCTAATAATATGCAGTTTAGACTACCTGTCAGGAAATCCTAACCATTACATAGAATTGCAAATGATTAATCCATCTTTGTGGTCCTTGATTTCAGACACTTAGCCTGTGATGAGGAGAGAGTGGAAGTAGCAAAACTGCTGGTGTCCCAAGGAGCAAGTATTTACATTGAGAATAAAGAAGAAAAGACACCCCTGCAAGCGGCCAAAGGTGGTCTGGGTTTAATACTCAAGAGAATGGTGGAAAGTTAAGCAGCTTGGATTTACTCTTACTTTGTATGTTTTGTGGTTGTCCCCTACTGTCCTAGAAACTAATGTACTTGTGCACAAGATGTCATCTATGAATTATGAAGTTGTTTCATCTTCCAAGTATTATAAACATGTTGACTATTGTTCCTGCTGAGGTATTTTTTTCTTAGCTTACAACTTGCTTTCCAGGCATTGACTAACAATAATAATAATTGAGATTGTTCTATTGTTGTATATTATTCTGTATTGAATCTTGGTTAACTTTGAGTCAGTGATTCTGTGGCTGTTGTGAGTCTTCAGCACCCTGCCATACACCCTCTATCCCCCTCTGAGGCAGAACAACCCCAATAGCAGCAGGCCAATTGTTTTGCCAAATGTTTCTAGGTGAATTCTAGAATGTTCTTCCATACAGTTGAAACACATCGTAACTCGTTTTTCAAGCCCACTCAGAGGCCTATGCCAAATATTTCTGTTTTTTCCAACAGTATGGTTTAATTTGTTTTTGTTATAGGAGGAATACTTATATATTGTGAGGATGAAATTTTCAGTTCAGAGGGCAGGCATGCTATCCAAGTTTGGCATTCATAAACACTAAAATAATGAAAAATAATAGCCTGTGTACCAATGTATGTTTTTAATGATGAGCTATTTCCCTCCAAAATAAAGTGTATTGTTTTACACGGGCCTCTCACTGTTGTGGCCTCTCCCGTTGCGGAGCACAGGCTCCGGACGCGCAGGCTCAGCGGCCATGGCACACGAGCCCAGCTGCTCCGCAGCATGTGGGATCTTCCCGGACCGGGGCACGAACCCGTGTCCCCTGCATCGGCAGGCAGACTCAACCACTGCGCCACCAGGGAAGCCCAAGTTTATTGTTTTTATAAAGGAAGTTTTAAAGTACCTATATTAAGTCATCCTGTATTGAAAAGAATGTCAAGCTTGTTATCATGATGTGTAACAAAAATGTGTTTTGATTTGTATTTCAGAAACTAAAAAAATAAAATGTTGAGAGAATCTCCCAATTCTTTTTGCAAATCAGACACCCACTTAAGCCTTTAAATCCTTTATAAAGACAATTTCTTTATAAAGACAATTTCTGGGTAGCTCTGAAGTCAATAAAATCAGTGAAGCTTGACCTGCAGCTAAAATCTTTAAAAATAGTAATTTTCTGAATTGCTAATTAAATGTGGAGCAAAAGAAAATTAATAAGTGTAAACTTGATCTCAATTTAGGGAAACATTTTAAATGATTACTAGTCATAAAATCTAATGAACTCCAGGTGACTCTTCAAATTATTTTTTAATTTGAACTTTATGCTGCAACTATTGCTTGAAATAAGTAATCCAAGTGAGTCCACAAACTTCAATTAATTTGGGGTCAGAAACTTAATGACCAGTATCTAAAATGAGTTTTGTAAACGCAAACCGTGTTGTTGATATTCAGACCCTTTTACGTAAGTATTTTGAGTGCTGAGCTTTACGATTATTAATCAGGGAAGCATATTCTTATGGAACTAAACTTTGTTTATTGAATGCCAGGGATAGAACTAATGACAGGGAAAATAATTTCTTTCTAATGCTTTTTAGCATGATCAAAGAGTAAAGTTATATCTAATAGGGCCTGTTAGGGCTGAAGGTATTCATAAGTACTGAGTTTTATTGTCTGAGGTAATAGGCTTCGTGAATGCAAAAGAAAATTCATCTTAGTTCTTTATAATACAGATGGAACCAGGCCTCAGGTAATTTGTAGGCTATTGGCATTTTAAATGAAGTGGCTTAACATTTCAATCATTGATTTGTGTAAACTAAGGATATTGATGGCCTCGGATATTGATCAGATTGTTACCTGTTCCCTGTAGGAAACCCAATAGAGATGAAGCTGATTCAAGTTCAGCAGGTTTTACAGTTACTTTCAAGATGAACTCAGGAAAGATGACAATTTTAATTGTAGAGCTTAACTGAGAATATAAGATGGAAGAAACAGGTAAATAGAAGAGTGGAGAAAATTACATTCTCAACTATCTGTTGGAGGGAATCCACAGTTTCAGTGAGGTTCTATGAGTGAGATTCAAGATAATTCTGCATTTTACTTTGTAATCTTTGACTTAACAACTTAACTGTATGACCCCAGTGTTTTGATTTCCCAATTTAACTATACCAACTACACTGAATTCATTACATGGCAGCGTCTTCTACTTTCTGTTGCCATATCCTTTTACACTATCAAACCCCCAAAACCTTCTGTTAGCAAGTTTGATATAGTGTGGGAGCTTTCCTTTGGGTGTATGACTAGCTTCACAGTTCTATTGACTGCCTAAAATTGAATGCAGAAATTTTTATGTTCATTTTTCTGGGAAGAGGGTTCAGTAACTTTCATGAGATTCTCAAAGGGATCTGTGACTTCCCAAAAGGTTAAGGATCCCTGGTTGAGAGAAAAAAGAATGCTGAATCAATTATCAGTAGACCTGGGTTCTACAAAAGTAGAGTACCACACTTTATAAATGTTTATATCCATTCTCCATTGCAGGCATTAAAACGGTAGAAATCATCTCCATTTTACAGATGAGCAGACACTGAGAGCTAGCACTACAGCCAACACTAAAATCTAGCTTTCCTGGATCCTGATCCATTTTCTTTCTGCCTCTACTCAAAAACAGTGGGCCAAATGGAAGGTACTGTGGCATTTTGATAATGACCCATTAGTTGTAACACCCCACCGACCAAACCCTGTGCTTTTTTTTAAATTCGTGGGTTTGGGGGATTTTTTTTGGTTTGTTTTCTGGTTTCCCAGAACCTTCATTATCATCTCCGAGTTTTTTGTTTTTAGACCAAAGCTTCAAAGACAAGTGGGATTGAGTCCTCATTGATTGGTTTGAACATTTTATGAGACCCTCTAACCTGTTTTACAGGTTAAAGGTTGTAAAACCACCTTTTATTACTAAAACTTGGGTTTGTTTCATTGAAATTAGTAGTTTGGTGCAGTTGAAGGAGCATTACACTGGGAATCAGAGAACTTGGGATCTAGTATTGACTTTGTAAAATCTTAGGCAGATCATTTTACCTCATTTTACCTCTCTTCACTCAGGGATTCTCCTCTGGAGATTGGGTGGGGTTCTATAGGAATGACCCAGCTTTTTAAACAACACTTACCCCTTCCTGTCTCCCCCACCAAGAATATAATTCTGCATCATCTCCCACTTCCACCCCATCATTGTCAGGAGTGGGCCATTGTGTGCGTTACTACCCTCAGGTGCACTGAGATTGAAAAAGTTCGAGTACTATTGATCTCAAAGCTCCTTTCTAGTTCTTCTTACTGAAAGTTCATCAAACCTGAGTTACAGGCCAGTGTAAAAGCTGCAAATATTAACTTCTCAGCATACAATATTGCGGGGAAAGTTCACTTGGTACTCTAAAGGACATGGGAGATCTCAAATGCATAATTTCTTGGTTGTTGGTCAAGAATTACTATGTTTTACTCCTTTTTTTTTTATCATAGATCACTATTATTTGGAGGCCCGCCACAGTGCCGTACAAATTCCAGCCTTCCCTTCAGTCAGCACACTACTGTTGATAATGACGTGCAAGAACTTGTCATAGTTAGTAAAGCTGTATATTACATGAAGACAAGAGCTAGCTCTGATTCTGCTCACCATTGTATCATCAGCCACAGTATCTGGTCCATAGTACCCATTCAGTAAGTGTCCAGTCGGTGACTGAATAAGCAGATGAACTTGGGGAGAATAAGGACCGACAGACAGCCCCAAAGCTGTTCCATTGACTTTAGCATATCCTAGTTGCTAAATGCTGAAACAAAGAGGTGAGAGAAGTTCCTGGAAGTCTTTTTGGGTGGTGAGTAGTGAATGGTTAAGAAGCCAAGGCTGGTTTGGGATTTCGTTGGGACTACCTGTAAGGTCGGATCTTAACAAACGGCACCACGAAACAGACGAAAGCTTCAAGTGAGCTCTTATTAGGGAGCGCTCCCGGGCGAGGTTCACTGGTCCGAGAGAAAGGGGGCCAGAGAAGTCGCGACCGGGCGAGGGTTGGGCAAGATTTTATAGGGGAAGAAGGGAAAGGGGTGTGGTGAATCTGGGAGGGCGCAGGGTATTCCTTATTTGGTGGTCTTTTCGGGTATCCTGGGGGACCGTTCGTCCCGCCCCTCGAAAGGCGGGAAGGCTGGGCTGGTTTCAAAGTCCCCAGGTCAGTTCCTGGAACTGGGTGGTCCGGAGAATTTCGTTCTGATGCAACCTGTGAATCTGACTGTGTTCCCCTGCCTCGGGCCAGTTGGCCTTACATCCTGACATCTTTGGTGTAATGGGGCGGCGTTCTGATCTCTGGCTACTTCATGCTGAATGGGGGCATCGAAAGGGGAGTCGGGCGACCAGAGGTCCGAGGCTTAGGGGAGACCAGTGGGGGGTTCTGTAGGAAGCAAGGTGTAAGGACCGAGGAGCATTTGGTTTGTGGCCACCCGAGAGACTTCCTCCATGCGCCTGCGAAGGAACCTAAGAAAACAGGGACCAAACATGAGCAAGATACAGATGAGAATTAAGGGGCCTAAGATTGGTGTTAGCCAGGTATAGAGGGTGGATCGCCACCAATCGGGAATTGGGGAGGCGGACTGTTGGTGTTTGCGTTGGAGTTCTTCTCTTAAGCGATGGAGGGCTTTTACGTTGTCTTCGACGAGTCCTGTTTCATTGATGTAATAGCAGCATTCCTCCTGTAGGAAGAGGCAGGTACCTCCTTTGTCGGCCGTCAGGAGATCCAGGGCTCGTCGATTCTGGAGAGCGACTTGGGCTATGGAGGTGATTTGGCGCTGGAGGGAGGAGATGGAGCTGGCGGAGGCTTCAATGGCTAGCTGGAGTTTATGTTCTAAGTCGCGGGATGTTGAAACACTATGTGTTAGAGCTCCTCCCCCCGAGGCCTGCAGCGACCAGGGAGGAGGCGAGAGAGATGCCTGCGACCAGAGGAAGAAAGATAGCTCTTTTTCGTCGGGTAAAGGGCGGCGTGATTAGCGAGGAAAATTCGGCTTGGCTATACAGTGTGAGTTGTGGGACGAGAGTAACGGGGATACATGGGAAGGGGGAGGAAGAATTGATCTCTTTTGTGAGGGAACCATTGCACCACAAAAACGTGCCTGGTGGTGCTTTAATTGATGTGCTTACCGTGAGGGATGAGTTGCAAAGAAACCCAGTATCAGCTAGATTTGGGCAGCTGCCGTAACAGATGGTGAGATTTTTTTGAATCAAGGAATATGGGGACTTTTAACGGAGAAAAAGGTGGGTTTTGGGAGGTGTGGGAAGTAGAATTGAAGGGCTGGTCGAGCGGGACAGCAGCCAAGGGTGGCCGGCCAGGCGAGGCACATAGAAAGCAGTCGGAGGTGTTACCTATTCCTGTGTGGTTGAGTATCTGTACTGCTTGACGGACGAGGGTCAACCAAGAAAAAGGATCCCTTTGTGTTCGGGGTGAGGCAGTTGGTGTCTTAGGGCTTGTTCTGTTTCCTGGATGGCAGTGGCTTG